>NC_143575.1:209578247-209888355 GCF_048544385.1 Mastigoproctus giganteus
TCCAGATGTAATTACTGCACAACATTGAAACAAAAAATTATCACTTACGAAATGCGTGTATAACTTAAAATTTTACATATAATTTCGAAATAAAAGTGTGCAGTTGGCAAAAGCAAAACTACAATTTCTGTCTCCCGTCTATGTTTACTGACAGGTGACGCTTCTGCTTTTCATCAACCATGCCCAACCGTTTGAGCTATTCGGTGGCGTATTTGCGATGTGGTTTTAAGCCACTGATTGTTAACAAAATATCTTTGTGGGATGGTTCGCTCGAATATGTTTCTTCTGAGAACCGAATGAGGGCGCTGATCATCAAAACATGATGTCCGTTGTCAAGGCGTTTACTGGATATTCGTGTTTTAAATCGAATTCTTGGGTTCTGTGTTTACAGTGAATGTGAATATTAACCGTATTTTTATACGGTTAATGGAAGAAGGCCTTGTTTCTACTTAAACCGAGATTAGTTTATTTTTTATATACATTTTTGTACAGTATGGCTTCTTACTATCTGAATATTTTCTGTTACTTCTAAACGAGAATATTATTTTTTGAATGCCGAAAAGAAAAGAACCAAGTTCTGAGGAAGTAATAGGTAAGTAAAATAATACCGTTGAACAAGTTTGCAAGTTAAATAAATAGTATGAAATAAATGTATCAAACCTTTGTTATGTACAAATAAAATAAGACTCAACCTTGTTATATTAGAAAAAAAATTAATTTGTACAGTGCACAAGTATAATATAATTGGAATTACAGAGTATTGAATGTAATTACATAGTTTGGGGCTTGTTTCCCAAAAATATTACATTAGCAGAGGCATACGATGCAAGAAAGCAAGATTTTGCAGCATCAGCCAAAAAAAAAAAAAAAAAAGAAAACCTTCCCATTTCACCTCTCCATTCATTCCAAATGTATGCCCAGCATAGCTTTAAATTTATTTAGGCTATCAACTTCCACAACAAAAGATGGAAGTCTGTTCCACCAATCAACTACCTGCTGGTTAAAGGCAAATTTCTGCACATCTATTCTACAACTGTCTTTCCTCAGTTTGAATCTGTGCCCCCTCAGGTTCTTAATCTGAACAAGAGGAAGAATCCCATTAGCATTCAGCTTGCTCAACCCATTCCAGGCCTTATACACCTCAATCAGATCACCTTGCAGGTACCTACTCTCCAGTTGCTGCAATTTGCAGTTTATTGTTATTTTAATCGTTTCCTGGCGCAGTATAACCTTAGTTGTTTTTGCGCCATTAAACCCAAAATCAAATCAAAATGCAATTTGCAGAACTTAAGCCTTTCTTGGTAAGAGCCACCCTTTGTTCCCCCTCACCAATCTTGTTGCCCTTCTTTGTACTCATTCTAGCAACTCTACATCCTTCCTAAAATGAGGCCTCCAGACCTGTACACAGTACTCTAAGTGTGGCCTGAACATTGCCTTGTATAACGAGATAATCACCTCCCTGTCCCTGCTAGCAAAATTCCTATATATCATCGACAAGACTGTGACCTGCACTGTTCAGCAAATTTCATATTTGACTGCGCAATTACCCCCAGGTCTCTTTCACTTTCCACTTCCCTGAGTGTAGTACCACACAGTTGTTACGTTTCTCTTTGGTTATTGCCACCCATATGCAGTACTTTGCATTTTCAATGTTCAACTAGGCAGAATGCGCTGGTCCCAAAGGAACTAGTAGTTGTTGGTGACTCTATTGTCAGGGAAACGGGGAACATGCTTTGTAAAAAGGATAGGTGGAACAGGACCAGCGTATGCCTGCCAGGGGCAAAGGTTGATGACGTAGAGCAGATATCATCTTTTAAGGGCACAAAAGGTGATATAGTTGTACACGTTGGCACTAATGATATCAAGAGTAGGAGACCGGCAGAATTGCTTAACAAGTACAGGTCACTGTTGAAAAAAAGCCGTGAAATAGAGTTGAATTTGAAAGTGTCTGCAATTCTGCCCAGACACGATAGGAGGGAGTATATGATGAGAGCCTTGTCGATCAGTTCGGCCCTGGAAAGATTGTGCAAGGCTCAAGGGGTAGAATTTTTTTCAGCCTGGACTGTACTTGTTAACAGGAGAGATTGCTTCTACAGGGATGGGATACACTTAAATAGAAAGGGTGCAAGAATATTTGCTGATGCTATCGAGGCAGTGTTAGGTGGGTCGGAAAACTGCTAGCTTGGGGGGATACAAGGACGAATAGATTAACAGTAGCCACTGGTAGAGGTGAAAGAGATTCTTGCACTGCTTCTATTGGAATGAGCAGAAGCCTGAAAAACAAGATGCAGGATATTTCTGAGACTGCTGGGAGTCATTGCGGTACAAGTAAACACATGGGTTGTGTTAGGGTAGCTAAGAATAGAAATAGGTGCATGTATACTTGCGTGTACACCAATGCTAGGAGTTTGGTAAATAAATTTGATGAATTTGAGGTATTGCTCAAAACATCCAAGGCAGATATTGTTGGGATATCAGAGACGTGGTGTCACACAGATATAAGGAATGCAGAACTGGAGTTTGGGGAGTACAACATCTACAGAAAGGATAGACTGGATAGGAAGGGAGGAGGGGTTATGCTATTAGTTAAGAAATACATAAAATCCAAGCAAGTGAAGCCAGTGGACAGTGCAGTGTCGAATCAGTTTGGTGTGACATAAGCATTGGGAGATCAAAATTGAGAGTAGGAGTGTGCTATAGGCCTAATAACTCTGATGAGTATAATAAGATACTGTACAGGGAAATAGAGTGGGCCAGTAAATCAGAGAGTCTTATAATGGGAGATTTTAATTTCCCAGATATTGACTGGAATTTGGGGACTGTTCAATCACACACTAGCAAGGCTTTTGTGGATTTATTGGATGATTGTTTTCTACATCAGCATGTTCAGGAGGCAACTAGAGGGAAGAATACTCTTGATTTGATTATCAGCAGTGATTCTTCATGCATTAAGAATCTGCAGATAAATGAACCACTAGGTGGCAGTGATCACAGTGTGCTGAAGTGGGATTTACTCAAAGAGGTAACTACCATTAGGGGTAAAGGGAAGGGTTATTGCTTTCGTAAAGGCGACTACGATGGACTGAGACAGTATTTAAATTCTATACAGTGGGACCAACTGATGATGTTACCAACAGCAAATGCAAAATGGGAAGCATTCAAAGAACTTATCTTGGAAGCTACTAGGCTATACATACCAACTAAGAAATATTGTTCAAGGTTTAGGCCTAAATGGATGTCAGATGAACTGATGAGGCATATGGCAGAGAAGAAACATGCATGGGATACATACAAATTAACATATGACACAGAAGCCTATGATAGATACAAGTTGATCTGTAACCAAGTTACAAAGGAGGTTAGGCAGGCGAAGGCAGATTACGAGAAATCTTTGGCAAGGGACGCAAAGAAAAACAGCAAAGAGTTCTTTACTTATGTAAACTCTAGAAGGAAGGGGATGAATCAAATTGGTCCACTTGATATCGATGGGTCAAGTGTTGATGATCCTGCTCAGGTAGCTAACAAACTAAATGAATATTTTGCATCGACATTCACACATGAGGAGTTATTTAGCAAGGGGAAAGCCAGAGGTGTATTCAACTCTAGCAGCAAGCTAGAGAATCTTGTAATAACTGAGAGTAAAGTGGAGGAGAAATTGTTGAAGATAAACACAAGAAAGGCACCCGGGGTGGATGGAATCTATCCAGTTATATTAAAGGAGGCAGCAAAGGAAGTAAGCAAACCCTTAGCCATAATTATGAGAGCTTCCTTGGACTCAGGAGAAGTACCCATGGACTGGAGATGTGCAAATGTGACCCCAGTTCACAAAGGAGGATCAAAGGCTGACACAAGTAATTATAGACCTGTGAGTTTAACTTCGGTTCCAGGAAAATTAATGGAGGCACTAGTTAAAGAAGCACTGCAGGATCATTTAGACAAGACTTCAGCTATAGCTCAGACACAGCATGGTTTTGTTAAGGAGAAGTCTTGCCTGACCAATTTGATTGGATACTATGATGCAGTCACAAAAGAACTGGATGCAGGGAATAACTTTGATATTATATACTTGGATCTTAGAAAGGCTTTTGATACTGTTGCACATGGAAGACTGCTGCACAAATTAGAGCAGTGTGGCACTGGAGGCAAATTGCTGCTGTGGATAAAGGGGTGGCTGAGGGGGAGAAGACAGAGAGTGGTAATCAATGGACACTGCTCGTCGTGGACTAATGTTATTAGTGGAGTCCCTCAGGGCTCAGTGTTGGGTCCATTATTGTTTTCTGTATTCATAAATGATATTGATGATGGTATATCAAGCTTAATGTCGAAGTTTTCAGACGATACAAAGGTAGGCAGGGTTGTCAAGGACACTACTGACACTATGCTGCTGCAACAGGATCTGGAAAGGTTGAGCAGATGGGCTGAAAGGTGGTAAATGAAGTTTAACATTGACAAATGTAAAGTACTACACATGGGAAACAGCAACCCCAGAGCAACGTATCAACTCTGTTCTGCTACACTGACAGTGGTAGAGAATGAAAGGGACCTGGGGGTGGTTGTGCAGGCAAATATGAAGTTCTCTGAGCAGTGCAGACGGGCTGCAAGAGTAGCTCATGGTGTATTGTCAATGATATATAGGAATTTTTCTAGCAGGGATAAGGAGGTGATTATTCCCTTGTATAAGGCAATGGTTAGGCCACACCTAGAGTACTCTATACAGGTCTGGAGTCCTCATTTCAATAAGGATGTAGAGCTGCTGGAACGAGTACAGAGAAGGGCAACAAGATTAGTGAATGGAACAAAGGGGTGCTCTTATGAAGAAAGGCTTAAGTTTTGCAAATTACAGTGTCTGGAGACTAGGCACCAGCGAGGTGATCTGATAGAAGTGTATAAATCCTTGAATGGTTTGAACATGCTCAATGCTGATGGGATTCTTCCTCTCGCTCAGAATAATCACCTGAGAGGGCATAAATTCAAATAGAGGAAAGACAGATGTAGGATAGACGTGCGGAAATTTGCCTTTAGCCAGCGGGTGGTTGTTGGTGGAACAGACATCCATTCCTTGTCGTGGAAGTTGATAGCCTAAATAAGTTTAAGGCTCAGTTGGACAGATATTTCGAACGAACAGAGGGGTGAAGTGGAAGTGTTTTTTTTTTTTTTTTTTTTTTTTTTGGCTGATGCTGCACAAGCTTGCTTTCTTGCATCAAATGCCTCTACTAATGCTAATGCTAACTTCAGTTGCCACTTTTCAGCCCATTGGCCCAACTTATCTAGATCCATTTGGAGTAGCATACTGTCTTTACTGTTGTTAATAACCTTGCCAAACTTTGTATCATCTGCAAACTTGGACATTAAACCTGATATACCTTCATCAATATCATTGATAAATATACAAAACAACAATGGGCCCAACACTGAACCCTGGGGAACTCCACTAATAACATTTACCCATGAAGAGCAGTGTCCGTTGATTACTACTCTCTGTCGTTTTCCACTCAACCATCCCTTTATCCATTGTAGCAACTTACCCTCAATGCCCTACCTCTCCAATTTGTGCAGCAGTCTTCCATGTGCAACAGTATCAAAAGCTTTCCTGAAATCCAAGTATATGATATCAAAATTATTTTTGTAATTCTGTTCCTTAGTGACCACATCATAGTATGCAATAAAATTGGTCAGACAAGACCTCCCTTTAACAAACCCATGCTGTCTCTTAACTATTACTGCAGTCTTGTCTAGATGATCCTGCAATGCTTCTTTAACCAGTGATTCTGTTAGTTTCTTCGGAACACAAGTTAAACTAACAGGTCTATAGTTAACTGTGTCTCCTTTTGACCCCCTTTGTGAATTGGTGATACCTTTTCACACCTCCAGTCCATGGGGACCTCCCCTGAGTCCAAGAAAGCTCTCATAATTATGGCTAAGGGTTTGCTTACTTCCTTTGCTGCCTCCTTTAATATAACTTTAATATAATATAACCTCATTTAATATAGATCCCATCCACCCCAGGTGCATTTTTTTATGTTTAACTTCAACAATTTCTCTTACACTTTGCTCTCAGTTATTACAAAATCACTTAGCTTCCTGGTAGAGTTTGATAAAGTTCTGGCACTCCCATCATTGAATAACTCCTCATGTTTGAATGTTGATGCAAAATATTCATGAATTCATGATTCTGCTCAGCTGCCTGAGCAGAATCAACAACAGTTGAACCATCGATATCAAGTGGGCCAATCTGATTCATCCCTTTCCTTCTAGAGTTTACACAAATACAGAACTCTTTGCTGTTTTTCTTTGCCTGCCTAAACTCCATTGTGACTTGGTTACAGACCAGCTTATATCTATCATAGGCTTCCGTGTCACCTGTTAATTTATATGTATCCTATGCATTTTTTCTTCTCTGACAAATGCCTCATAAGTTCATCTGACATCCATTTAGGCCTAAACCTTGAACATTATTTCTTAGTTGGTATAAAAAGCCTAATAGCTTCCAAGATTAATTCTTTGAATGCTTCCCGTTTTGAATTTGCTGTTGGTAACATCCTCAGTTGGTCCTACCGTATAGAATTTAAATACTGTCTCAGACCACTATAGTCACCTTTACAAAAGCAAAAACCCTTCCCTTTACCCCTGATGGTAGTTGGCTCTCTGAGTAAATCTTACTTCAGCACACTGTGATCACTGCCACCTAGTGGTTCCTTTACCTGCAGATTCTTAATGCATGAAGAATCACTACTGATAATCAGATGAAGAGTTTAATCCCAGGGGCTCACATCTGGTGAGTATGGGCTTGGCACACCCGGGGTCCTGAGCTGGATATCACCATACTTCTCTTTCTTGGTGATTCCCTTCTACTTCTGACTCTCTCGGAGTACTTCAGAAATTTTTTTTTTGGCTGGTGCACCATAATCCTCAGGCTTCCCCTTCACCATATGACTAATAATAATACACCACCCGAAGTCAGCAGTGGAGAGACTAACAATAGCTTGGAAAGAGGGAGGAAGGGGCCTGATAGAACAACAGAAAACAGCGATAGTTAACCTGAAAGATTACTTTGAGAACAGCACAGCACCACTCCACCAGCCCATAAGGAAGATGGATAAGTGGTATACCCCACTCAACCTAAGTGTGGAACCCCATCCCACCCAGATGGTACAAGAAACAAAGTTAGAAAGATGGGCAAAGAAGACACTACAATGACTTCCATCAAGATCACATCGATAACATTGCTTCCAATGCATGGCTCAAAAGCGGGATGCTCTTCCCCGAGACTGAAGGATTCATGCTGGCCATCCAAGACCAGGTAATCAACACCAGAAACTATAGAAAATACATCGCAAAGGGGCACCTCCGTAGCCAGGTGGGCAGGAGGAGCAGTGCGTAGCACACGCTTCTTGATTAGACCGGGGTTCGTGCCCACCAAATACGGAGGATGCGGAAAGGTCAGGGAATGACCACCTCATATCCCCCCGGAGCAAGATGGCCTTAGTTGCTAATGCTCCTAAAAACCAAACAACAACAACACAAAGGAGCCCAGAATGTCAGATAACACTGTCGATGATGATACCTGGCCCCAGAAACGATCCAACACATCACTGCGGGGTGCAAGGTGATCACCCAGACTGAGTACACTCATAGACATGACCAGGTAGCCAGGATAATACATCAGAAGCTAGCGAGGAAATACCAGTTGACCAAAGAAAGTGTACCATACTACAAGTGCGAACCCCAGGCAGTACTAGAGACCCGAACCCACAACCTGTCCTGGAACCGCACCATAATAACGGATAAGACCATCTCGCACAACAGACTGGACATAACCATTGTGGACTACATGGAAAAGGCTACCTACCTGATTGACATAGCAGTGCCCAAACACTAGCAATGTCCAGAAAACTCATGAGGAAAAAATTAGAAAGTACACGAACCTGAGACATGAGGTCAAGGAGATGTGGCATATGAAGAAGATGTGGCACCATCCCGATCATCGTGTCAACCACCAGTATGGTGCCAAAGACTCTACATAGCAGCCTAGCAGCAATAGGTCTCCCAGAGAACACCTACAAGGAACTCCAGAAAGTCGCAATCCTGAACACCTGTAGGATAGTCAGAGATTTCCTCGACCAACAGTAACACCAGACATTACAACCACCCTGTGTACTTGGTAGCAGTACCCATCACAGAGTGGAATCCTCCAATCAGGGAAAAATATAAGTGCAACAATAATAATAATAATTTATCATTATAGTTGCCTCCCGAACATGCTGCTGTAGAAAACAATCATCCAATAAATCCACAAAAGCCTTTCTAGTGTGTGAGTGGCCAACCCACAAATTCCAGTCATTATCTGGGGAATTAAAATTCCCCATTATAAGACACTCTGATTTACTGGTCCACTCTATTTCTCTGTACAGTTATTTATTGGAGGTCGGTAGGTGGCGTGGGCACTGTGAAGCGATTGTTTTAAGTTCTCCTGATTGTCACTCGATTTTTATAGTATAAGTGAATGTTAAAAAGGTTCTCACATGTTATAGTGCAACGGCCAAATGGTTCTACCTCTCCCAAGGTGAGTATCTCCTGGGTCCGTTTATTCTAACTCTTTCAAATTGTGTGCAAGTTAAATCGAACCAGGCACGTTCTGCAGTGGAAGATAGTCATTTTCAGCAGTTTGGATTTTTGCCTACTGGATTGCAGCCCCATCAAGGTCAGAGAGGAGTGATAATCCCCCCCCCCCCCAGGTGAAGTCAAAGTAAACGTTATAAGAGAGTCCTGCCGTAGGGTGAAGCGACATACAGCGTTAGTCACAAAGCCCTTGCACAGTGCCTAATGGAAAAGGTGGCTTCGTGTTGCTGGAAAGCTTTGACGATCCTCCCCCATACATATTTCTGTCGTCCAAAATGTCGGATTATAGTGCTTCAGTAGCCGAGTTGACTGGAGAATTGACTTTCTCTGAAGTTCCAGATACCAGTTTCAAGGAACCTCCAGCTATGATGGAAAAGACACAAAAATTTCCCCCTATTCAAGGACCTTTAAATTCTACTCATACGTTTAATGATTCTCAAGATTGTGAACAAACTGGTAGTGCAGCTATTCTTGACTATCTTTTTGGATTAAAAGCAAATATGCCTGATGTTTTTATAGAGGGCTCTACTGTGACACCTCTTATGTTTGTTGAGATGTCCAAAAATTGGAACAATATGGAAAGGTTAGTGATAGATCTAACTATAGAGAATGAAAAGTTGAGAACAAAATTAAATAATCTTAATATTTAGAGGAAACAACAAAATGTCTTGCCAACCCTTTTGGCTCCCACCTGTGCGGGTGTGGTTGCCTTAGGCACTGGCAAACAATCTCAGAGTGAAGTTAACTTACCGGATGTTGAAACAAAGTACGTACTCTTAGTTAAAGCAAATGCAGATAGTAATTGTAAAACCAGTGAGGAAGTTAAAGCTGAAATTTCTAAAAGTCTTAAACCTGAATTTAAAAAATTAAAGATTAAATCGATAAGAAAAATAAGAGAAAAGGGAGTTCTAATCGAAACTGATAACAGCAAGGATCTAAATAAACTTAAATCCTGCCCTAAGTTCAAGGAGTTAAAATTTTATGTGGATTCCCTTAAAAATTAAATCCAACTGTCATAATATATGACATACCTAAAGATGTCAGTGACTGATTTTCTGGAGGACTTATTCAATAAAAACCTTGTGGCTCATGGGATTTCCCAGGAAGATTTCAAGTCTATTAAGGTTCGTTTTAAAATCAGGTCTCGGAACAAAAACAATCAACATTGGGTTCTTGAGATCCCAAATAAAATTAGGAAAGCGTTTTTGGCTTCAAATAGCAAGGTTTTTATCGGATGGTCTGTCCATGGTATGAAGGATTTTTTCACAGCATCACGCTGTTTTAAATGTCTTAGCTACGGACACTCGGCTAAAAACTGCCACCAGTCTGAGTTTACCTGCGGACATTGCGGTGACCTGGGTCATCAAATTCAAGACTGTCCTAAAATGGAGGAACCTGCTGTTTGCCCAAATTGTCGGCTTAGGAGGAATGCACACCATTCCTTCAAGGATGTTAAGTCCCCTGAATTTGTGAAAGCCCAAGAAGCAACAAAAATTCGGACCGACATTACCTAACTCTGGAATGTCTTGTGTATATACTTTACAGTTAAATTGTCAACGATCTTTATCGGTTTTAAGTGATCTTTCTAAGTTAATGGTCCAACACAAATTTCAACTTTTAGGGTTACAAGAACTGTATTCTTATAAGGGTGTGGTCAAGGGCCTCCCTCTCAGATGTCGCATTATTTCTTCAAACCCTGTTACGGTCGGTGACTGGGGTAACGCCACTACCAGGATTTGGGCCGCCCTGGTGGTTGCTGACCCCCTCATTACTGTAACAAAAATTTCTAGTCTCTGTTCCACACATGCTGCATGTGCATGCTTGGAAGGCTGTTTTGGAAAAAAATGATGTGGTTTCTCTGTATGCTCAATGTAGTCAGGCCGGGCAGGCTATAGAGCCATTTCTAAATTACACGGAAGACGTTTTGATCTGTTTATCTGGTTTTCCTGTAATTTTTATGATGAATGCTAATGCTCACTCCCAGCTTTGGAATAGCCCTACTACAGACTCTAAAGGTGAACTTTTGGAGGAGCTTATTCAGTCCAATAACCTCACTCTGTGGAATACCCCAGGCCATCCACCTACTTTTGTTTCCTCTGTGGGTCAATCTTATATTGACATTACCCTTTAAAACTCTACTCTTGGTTATGGCATTTCCAACTGGCTTAGCCATACTTTGTGGTGCTCGAGCAACCACAATGTCATCACTTTTATGATCAGTCTAAGCAACAATCCTAGGGTTATCAGGTGCTGTTTTGACTTCCCGTGGTTTAAGACAAAACACATCGCTTGGAATATCTTTGATGTAAAGGTTCATGAGCTTATTTCAGAAGAAATAATTGTCCAACTTGGCTTGCTTCCTGCTGATATGCAGGTTTCTATGGTTCAAGAGATTCTGAT
The DNA here is from genome assembly GCF_048544385.1 of Mastigoproctus giganteus. Taxonomy (NCBI): domain Eukaryota; kingdom Metazoa; phylum Arthropoda; class Arachnida; order Uropygi; family Thelyphonidae; genus Mastigoproctus; species Mastigoproctus giganteus. The sequence goes on from NC_143575.1 coordinate 209,589,267, forward strand.
CACTGTCTGTGAGTCCACTCTAAAAAAGAAAAAAAGGAAAATGAATAGTGTTTCACGGTGGACCCCAAATCTCACGATTCTCAGAAGAAACAAAATGCTCGTCGTAATTTTCAGAGAGCAAAGAGAGCTAACAGGCCCAGAGATGAGATTGACAGATTTGGTGAGTTGTATAAATCCAATAGGAATTATTTCAATACCATTTTCCAAGAGAAGAAACTTGCCTGGGCAAGCTTTGTTCAGCATAACATAAATGAAGATCCGTGGGATTACCCTACACCCTACAAACTTGTTACTAAAAAGGTTCATCCCGGCGATGTTCTTTCTTCTATTATTGTAAATGGTAAGGAAACCTTGGACTGGAGTTTGTCAGTTAATGCCATCTTGGACGGCTTGCTCCATGAGGACACTGCCTCTTATGAAAACACCATCCAAATCACAAGATTAGATCATTTATCGTACAGGCGCCTCCGTAGCCAGGTGGGAAGGAGCAGCAGTGCATAGCACACGCTTCTTGATTAGACCGAGGTTCAAGCCCTTTATCACCAAATACGGAGGATGCGGAAAGCTCAGGGAATGACCACCGCATATCCCGGAACAATATGGCCTTAGTTGCTAATGCTCCTAAAAACCAAATAACAAAACAACATTTATCATACCAAGGGCCCCGAACTGAAGCTCCTTTTACGGATACTGAGCTGGAATCTGCTATCTCAACCATAAGGGATGGTAAATGTCCTGGACAGGATCTCCTCAAGGTTTCTGTACTTAAAAGATTTTGGAAAAATTGCCCATTAATTATATTAAATCTTTTGAATGCTTGTCTGTCTTTGGGATTATTCCCACTGGCTTGGAAACAGGCTAGACTTAAACTTTTGCTTAAGTCCTTTGACAAACCCTCCAATGATCCGGCCTTTTACAGTCCCATTGCACTGTTGCCCATCATGGCAAAGCCTTGGAAAAATCAATTGTTTCTCGTCTTCTAAATTACTATTTAGACAGAAACCTAAGTTCCCCACTTCAATTTGACGTTACACGTGGAAGGTCTTCTCTTCTGTTGATGCTATTTGTCAGGTTTTGAGTTCTGTTCAAAATTCCAATTCTAAATATGGCCTCGGTCTCTTTGTTGATTTCAAAGGGGCATTCGACACTGTTTGGTGGCCGAGTGTCCTGGCGAGGTCCAGAGAGGCTGGGGTCTCAGCTCCTATTTACCATCTCCTTTCAAATTACTTTGATTCTCGCAGCATCACAGTTTCCTCAGGATTCTGCTCTGTCACCAGATCTGTTTCTAGGGGCTGCCCTCAGGGATCTGTTCTTGGCCCTTTGTGCTGGAACATGGTTGTTGAAAGGTGGCTCTCGGTTGATCGAGACAACATCCTTCAGACAGCTTATGCAGATGACCTTGCTATTCTGATTTTTGGTAATTCCCGCCGAGAGCTCGAGTGCAAAGCAAATGAAGTTCTAGAGGACTTGAATATCTGGTGTCAAACACATAAACTTCAAATCTCGACTAATAAAACAAAACAGATGTTGTTAAAGGGCTCTCTTGATGTGAATATACCACCTGTTATTAAGTTGAATGGAGAAATGATTAGGTGTACTCGGCAGCATAAATACTTAGAATTTATTTTGATAACTGTCTTAATTTTAATTAACATGCAAAATATGTACTTCAGAAAATAAAAGCTATGACCTATAAAATTATTAAGATTACCAGGACTACTTTTGGCGTAAAGAAATCTTCCATTAAATTATACTACTCTTGTATATTTATACCAATTGTGTGTTATACGGCTGGGGCCTGGCAATACAGAATCGGTAACTCCCTTGTTCAAAAATATCTTACTCAAGCACAAAGATTCTTTCTTCTCGCTGTAAGTAGAGCTTGTCGAACTGTCTCTACAGCTGCTCTCCAGGTCCTCAGTCATCAACTGCCAAACCAATATGAAGTAATGTTACATTATCTTTTATATTGTAGAAGAAAAAAACGTTCCTGCGATTGTAAATGTTATAACATATAATACTGAACTACAAGAAAATGTAGACATTAAAAGAATGAGAAATGAACGTTGTAGAGCATGGAAAAATACCTGGTCTACTTCTACCTTGGGTAGGGAGACCTTTAGGTTTTTTCCCAAGATTGCTGATTATGATAAAAAAATGGACTGGTTCAATCCTGGCTTATATGTTACGTTTCTATATACTGTTATGGCAGTCTTAACTCTAAATTTTTCTCATTCGGATTAAGTAACACTCCTCTCTGCAGTTGTGGTGCTCAAGAAACTGTTGAGTACCTCGTCTTTCATTGTCCTCTGTGTGATGATTTAAGACTGGACTTTCAACTTCTCACAAATGTATTCAATTGCTCTGAAATGCCCAGACTAGTTACCTGTCCTGAGTATTATGCCACTTTCTCCATCTATGTGGAGAAAATGTTTAAACGGAACAAAAGAATTCTTACTCCTGAGTTCAGTAAAATACTCACCTAATGTTAATTGATAGAAAAATACCGCTGTCTGTCGGTTAGTTGGAAAGATTTTACTGATTTTTTTTTTTTTTTTTTTTTTAACTTTAGATGGAAGGGTTTAGGGCCCTTTTTATTTTTTTGGAAACCAGAAATTGTAACCATTCTTTTGAAGTATAAATCTTTGTAACAATCAGCTGGTTGTTGGGGACACTCCTACTCAATTTTGCTTTCCCAGTGCTTATGTCACACCAAACTGACTTACACTGCACTGACTGGCCATGTCGACTGGCTGGCTTTTGGGTTTCTTAACCAATAGCATAACCCCTCTTCCCTTCCTATCCTGTCTATCCTTCCTGTACACATTGTACTCCCCAAATTCCAGTTCTTCATTCCTTATATCTGTGTGACACCACGTCTCTGTTATCCCAACAATATATGCCTTTGAAGTTTTGACCAACACCTCAAATTTATCAAATTTATTTACCAAACTCCTGGCATCGGTGTGCACACAAATATACATGCACCTGTTTTTATTCTTAGCTACCCTAACACAACCCATCTATTTACTTGTTCCGCAATGACTCCCAGCAGTCTCTGGAATTCCCTGCACCTTGTTTTCCAGACTGTTGCTCATTTCAATAGAAGCAGTGCAAGAATCACTTTCAACTCTGCCAGTGGCTACTGTTAATCTGTTAGTCAGTGTATCCCCCCAAGCTAGCAGGTTTCCGACCCACCTAACTCTACCTCGATAGCATCAGCAAATATTCTTGCACCCTTTCTATTTAAGTGTATCCCATCCCTGTAGAAGCAGTCTCTCCTGTTAACAAGCACAGACCAGGCTGAGAAAAATTCTACCCCGTGAGCCTTGCACAATCTCTCCAGGACCGAATTGATCGACGAGGCTCTCATCATATACTCCCTCCTATCGTGTCTGGGCAGAATTGCAGACACTTTCAGATTCAACTCTAACTTGCGGCTTTTTTTCAATCTTTCGGGACTAGAACCTATATATTGATACTGTTGCTACAACTATATAATAGCAACTATCCATTCAGTGGTATCTAGTCCCCATTATATGAGAATAGCAGGATATTGATGTTTGGAACATATATTGGATTATCCAATTAAAGTACAGGGTGAGTCAAAAGTTGTGTGATCCAAAATGAAAAAGCTAATCTCTCTTGTCTTGGTAACTGTGCATGATTCTTAAAAAAAAAAAAAAACTATACCAGTGGCACTGTTGATCTATATAAGTATGCTGAACAGTGGTTTTAAAGTTACAATTACACAAACTTAATCATCCTAGTTTACTTGTGATTATGATGCCTAAACGACGTATTCCCTATTTTAATGTGTTTTTAGAATAATTATATTTTTGTTCAAAATTGTATGTAAACATCAAAGCAGAATTTTAAGGCCCCATGTAGAACGAAATAAATTAGATCGTGTAATCCATATTCATGAAACAGGTTGTGTTTATAACAAAATGTAACTGGATGCCCTTCATTGCTAAGCAAAGAAAAACTTGAATCTGTTAATCAATGTTTATTACTGTTTCCCAAAAGTGATTGGTCCTCTCTTCTTTGAGAACACAGTTGATACAATTATATACCAAGATTTAATACGCTCGTTTATTAGGCACATTACACATATGTATGCTAATGTGCTAGTCATCTTCAACATATCTATCTGCATGTAATAAATCAGCTGCTGTGGATGAATGTTCATGAAATTTTATATTTGGCCTTTTAAAAAGATTTTTCAGGCCATACAGATAGGCTATTGTATATCCTAGCTGAAGCATTAGATGTTATGTGTGGTGCCATACACTAACTGGAGGAATCAAGTGGCAATAGAGTAGCTTCACAAAAATGAAATGCCTTCAGTTTGCACATAAAAGTTATTGCTTTTTTTATATAAATTATATATTACTACTATCAATATTCACATTGTGTCACATAACTGTCACATTGTGTATTTGTGGAAGAGGTAAATCCCTTAGCTTGTTTGGTCAGACAAAATAAAGTTTGTGACCCCTAGTGTATTTTTATTATTTATAGAAGAGAGTGGAGTGATTAAAATCTGATATATAGTATGTAGTTCATAAATATAGTGATCTATGTAAAACAAATTAACAGTACACTGAACATTGTGAACTACAGTTATTGGAACTATATTAGTATTTAAAAATATTGGCGAACTGTGACAGGTGATAACAGGTTTAAAATTACTGGGAAAATGTCAAGTAAAACTGGTAAGGCTTTTGCGGATGAATTTGGAATTGCTGTGCAGGGTGTTGGTAATAGACCTAAGCAGAACTGTTCATCAAGAAAGAAGAGGAATAAAAAGAATGGGAGAGGAAGTCACCAGAATAATCAGTTGTCTGCAGCTGTTAGTCAAGTGCATGTTCATGAGACAGATAATTGCACATTAATAATAGCTCTTCTTTGCTTGATCATAGTTTGAGGTGTGATGGATCTGCAGAACACTTCATGCAAAAATGGAATATGACAGATGTCAGTACTGATAATAATAGTAGGAATGGTGAACTCAACTTGGGTACACGTTTTGAATTCTTGGAGTCGAGTGGTGAAGAGTATGAGGAGAAGAATGATAAGACTGATGTCTATGGGTCAGATGTTGCAGCTTCTTTGCCTGACCCAAAGCTAGAACATATGATATCACTTGCATCAGGTGGTGTAGTGAGGATAGATTTGGATGGTGATGTTAAAAAAGGGCCACTAGGGGTATAAGTAGCTGGAGTCAGTGGCATAAAAGCTTTGAGTTTAGTTTGTGGATTTGGGAAAGGAAGCAAAATTGTATCAGACTGTTGACCTTGATGATCGTGTTTCAATTCTATTAAGAGACTTGAATAACATGAAACTTAAGGAGTTGCTATGTACTTTAAATAAGGACATGAAGTTATTGCATCATATTGAATTAGGTGATAAGGATATTTTGGTTCAAGGGCTGCAAGATAGATGGAATTTATTGATGAGCTTTGCATATGGACTATTTCCATTTTGGGAGAACAGGATCCAATGTATTAAACAGTTGTGGAAGGTCACACTAATGGAAATGTATCCCAGAAGTTTACGGATGGAAAAATAAAGTCAAGTAATTTGAAGTCTACTTGTTTGGAAGAAAATACGACTGACTTGGGACAGGATAGGAAGAATCATCAGATTGGTAGGGGTGCTTTTGTATATGAAGAACCTATTGCAGGGTCTGAATTGCCCTATTTACAGCTGTAGATAGAACATGTAGATTTTGTGGCAACAGCATCCATAGAGTCTACAGTGGCGGACAAAAAAACTGCATCACTTGTGAATTTTGCAAATAATGTGTTTTGCGCTGCATTGTGGAAATGTTCGAAATGCATTTGTTTGATGGGATATACACTGATGAGCCAAAACATTATGACCACCTAACTATTTTAAAATGTTGTTCCTCCACGTGCAGCCAGAACAGCTCATACCCGTCGAGGCATGGAGGCTACAAGATTTCTAAATGTGTCTGGTATCTGGTACCAACACGTAACCAGCAGATCCTTTAACTCCTGTAAGGTCCGTGGTTGAGACGATGCAGATCGGAGTTGCTGTTCCAACACAAACCACAGATGCTCAATGGGATTGATGTCTGGGGAATTTGGAGGCCAGGGCAATACCTGGAAGTCTTCCTCATGTTCCACGAACCAGTCTCGAACAATCCGGGCAGTATGCCGTGGCACATTATCCTGCTGAAAGACGGCACTGCCAGAGGGGAAGACAGTTGCAGTGAAAGGGTGTACCTGGTCAGCAATGATGTTTAGGTAAGTGGTAGATGTCAGAGTGCCTGGCACATGGATGACTGGACCCAGGGTATCCCAGCATGACACTGCTGCCACTGGCTTGTTTTTGTCCCATGGTGCATCCAGGTGCCATCACTTCCCCAGGTAAACGACGCACATGTACCCAGCAGTCCACACGGTACAACAGGAAACGTGAGTCATCCAACCAAACAACCTTCTTCCAATCACTCAAGATCCAGTTTCGGTGCTTGCGTGCCCATTGTGGGTGCTGTCGCCGGTGAACTGTGGTTAGCATTGGCACTCGGAGCAGCCTGCAGCTATGCAGGCCAATTTTCAGCTGGGTCCAAGTACTGTGTGTTGTGACACATTACTACTGTCACCAGCATTACAATTACCAGTTAGTTGTGCCACAGTCGTCCTTCTGTTGCCATGTGCCATCCGGGAGACCCTTCGCTCACTTCGAGCATCAATGTGCCATGGTCGTCCAACACCTCGCCGGCGGTTCTTGGGTTTTCCCTCCTTGGACCACTTTCGGTAGGTACTAACCATGGCTGACCGTGAGCACCCCACCAGCCGTGCCGTTTTGGATATGCACTGACCCAGTCGTCTGGCCATTACAATTTGGCCTTTGTCAGACTCGCTTAAGTCCGCTGCCTTTCCCATCTGAAGAACAAGAGTAACACTGATTAACGGGGCTCAGTATCAGGTGTATTTTGTACTGTGTCCCGACCTGTACAAGTGCCGTAGTTCACATGCAGTTGCTTTGATTTCCATGACTCGCTGGTCATAATGTTTTGGCTCATTAGTGTATATCTCTGTGAATGAAATCCAATAAAAAGATTCCACCTATATACCTAATTGCCATAAATATCTTCAAAAAAGGGTAAAATGTGTATTTAATGGAAATATGAGAAATCATGCAAATGGCAATCATGACAACCAAACATACATTTCATTGCATTTACGTGTGCAAACTGAAATGACAAGTTTAACGTAATAGTATTATGTACTGTACATTAGCAAAATATATCCTCAATATTTTGTTATTAATTCTCGAGTTGCAGTTACAGCCTTGCAATGATCTGGCATAGGGTTAGTCAACTTCTGGATATACAGTTGCCCAGTTTCATGGTACCACACCCTTACAATGCTCTCCTGCAGCTGAACCTTGTTGGCTTCTTCTGAGCAATTTTGGACGACATTATGTACCAGCAATTTTCATTAGGGTTCAAATGTGGACTGTTGCTAGGCCAGTCCAACACTGTAATGCCAGCATTTCTGAGTTATGACTGCACCTTAAGGAAGAAAAATGAGGGAAAATATTGGTGTAAGTACGTTTTAAGCCTTGTGAGACAAAAAGACAAACTCATCATTAAATCTAATTAGCATAAAATTTACCAATTTTGCTGTGTGGCAAGGTGCCGAGTCCTGTTGAAAAATGCAGTTTTGGACGTCTTTGTGGCGATCTCTAATAATGGGTTTCAGGCACTCCTCCAAAGTAGCAATGTAGGTTTCTGCATTCACCGTTCCTTTAATAAACATAATTCACCCCACCCTTTTGTTTGTTATACATCCCCAGACAATCTGCCCGCCGGGGAACTTTATAGTTGGTGTTATGCAGTCAGGATGGTATGTCTCCGATTTTCGTCTTCTGACATATGGCTTCCCATTCGAGCCATTCAGCAATGTACCATTGCTCATTTTTCCATGAAACATGCATTTTAGCCTAAGCAAGTCGGTTCTTCCTCATTTGTTGGGTCAACAAAGGCTTCTTTTTGGGCCAATAGGCATGCAGACCACATTCTGAAAGCTGTCTTTGGATAGTTCGTGTGCACCTGTTTCAACACCAGAGGCCATCTCAAAGTCCAGTTTTAGATCAGGAGCACTAGCATGGTGATTACGAAGACATAGCCATCTCAAATATCAATCTTGGGAAGGTATAGTCAATCTCTTAATGGCTTGATCCAGGTCCTCTCATCATATCACCAGTTTCACGCTTTAATTTTTGCACCCGGGATACTGTTGACTGGTGGCAGCCTATTTTATCAGCTATAGCATGGGCAGAAAGCCCTTTCTGGGATAGAGCAACAGCTACACCTTTTTTTCTTGGTGTCAACTGAACATATGGAGCCATGTTTACACCTCCGTAAAGCAGGATACTAATGAGTGTGTATACCCTTCCAACGCCGTATTTATAGAAATGGCTGATGCAGTACCTTTTCTTTGCGACAAACAAAATGACTGTAATCAAACAATATCTTATACGTTTCACTACAAACGTTACTTTTTTAAGACCACTGTAAGTTGTCACAGCATATTATGAGGGAAACTTTAAAAAGGAATGAATATTCTTTACAAACAGGTCAGGTAGATAAGATCCTTCCCCCTACAATTAATGAATTTGGGAGTTCTGTACAACAGGATAGTAATGATATGGATCATAGCTTAACAGATTGTATGGAAGGGGTTAAGTACTGCAAAAACCTTGGGAGGTGCATTATGGCCACAGAAGCCTATGCACCAACTACCAAAAAAAAAAAAAAAAAAAAAAAAGGAAGGGGTTAATGCTTGGGTTGTGTCTCATAGAGAAAGAAAGCTACAAAACTGAACCGTATTTATGATTACAACTATGATAAAAAGACCATATTGGGTGAACATTTCATGAAGTTGACAAATAGTAGAATAGCTGTGGAAAGTTTGGATGTGTGTAGAGTTTTATCTGATGATTGCAGTTAATTGTTAAGAATGTTGAAAGTTATCAGAGTACAGGATCATGGAGGAGGTTAAGTTTTTGTGGAGGTAGGAACTCTAAAAGCTGTGCAATTGTTGGAGTCTAGTGTGTGTTTGAAGGATTTGGGATTTTCTGTATAAAAAATATCTTGGCCATTCCTTGCATTATCTTTGATCTGGGCAAAGGATTTCATAAGTGGAACTGTTGCGAGAGCTTTATGAATAAAATTTGTCAGCGGTTGGCATGTTGAAGAGTGACTTTGGTAAAGAATGTAAAGTTTCTTTCTCGAGGATAAATAATGCTAATGAGTGTAGCAATTGGATTTTGACTGCTCCTTCTAGAGAGAGGAACAAATTTGAGTGTTCTGGATGTGTGTTTATGGGTAGTTATAGTTATCAGCTTAGAAGATATTACCTGACAACAATGCACTACCATTGTCTAAAGCAGCGATTTCCAAACTGGGAGGCACGAACTAGTGCAAAAGGAGGTGCGAAAAGTTTAACAGAAATGTAATTTTCATAACATAACATATATAAATAAAAAAATATACACATGAGTTTAATAAACAAAAGCAAACCTTCAAAAAAATAGTTTCTGTTCCATCAAATGCATTGCTAGCATCGTACCAAGTTTCTTACAGAATCGCGAAATGTGAAAAACCACACACAATAGGAGATTGTGTGTGGTTTTTCGGCAAACACTCTAGTTTTGCCGAAGAACCTAGAAATTGCATAATTATGGATGTTTTACTTCAAGGGAGGCACTGGGAAAATTTTACAGGTCAAGGGAGGCGTGGGCTCAGAAAGTTTGGGAAACGCTGGTCTAAGGTATGGTCATATGCAGGATGTCATTCAAAGAAACAAACTTGTTCACGTTGTGTAATAGATGGCTACTCTTACACTGAATGTATGAAAATGAATACTGACCCAACCTGTGCTAGTTGATTGGCTGTGTGTGTCGCTGTGTGACACACTCAGTGCAGTGTTTTGTGTTCACTGTTTTGGAAGGCCTGGCTTATGTTAAAGGAAGGACAGACTCTTTTTACTGAGTTGAAACGGATGTCATAGGAATTGCTGGTATATGTACTCCATTTTTCCTGTTAATTTCTTCTTTTTACATTGTGTTTCTTTCCTGTTTTTCTTTTAGCTATTACTATCTTCTCTTTTCTTCTTCTGCATACTCACATTGCTATAAGTATGTTAACACTGGATATGTTGAATATATTCATATATTATTACCTGTGCTAGATGGCAGATCGCTGGCCCAGCTCCCTGTACTAGGGTTGGTAACTGGTTTGTTGCAGCTTGCTGGGGTGGACCAAGTGAAGTGGCCAGTCATACATTATGAACAACAGAACCCAACCCAACACCACACTATGATACACATACACCACTGTACTGACTGGCCTTTATCTGTATGGTATCTATATATAATAATGCAGAAATGCCATAGGTTGGCTGGGGCTGCACATACACCATTAAATTAAAAAAAATAAATAAATAAAAATAATTGCTAACATGAGTGAACAGTAATGCACTGCATACATTAACTAACTTGTAACACATACAGTGAAACAGTAGCAATGCTAAGAGACTTGTTCAGCGATTGTTTTATTTTTAATTTTGTCTCCCCCAAGATGCCAAGATTTGATATTGCCAGATTATTATTTGTGGGGCTTACTGAAGGACAAAGTTTGTCAAAGTTTGTTTGACAAAGGACAAACAAACAACTATTTGTTTCCTTAAGAAACAAATAGTTGTTTCTAAGGAAAGTTGGTGAAGAGTTGTTGGGGAAAACATCAGGAAAGGGGACGCCGGAGGGAAAGGAGGCTTAGTGGTGGAATGAGGAAGTGCAGTCGGTGATAAAACAAAAGAAGGAGATGAAGAAAAGATGGGATGTAACAGATAGCCAGGAAGATAAAGAAGTATATACCACAGCAAATAAGGAGGCAAAAAGGGCTGTGGCAATAGCAAAGGCGAGGGCAGTGGACGAGACCTATGGGGAACTGGAAAGGAAAGAGGGAGATAGGCAATTGATGAGAATAGCCAAAGCGAGAGATAAGTCATCGAAGGACTTCTCATCAATAAAACAGATAAAAGATGAGAGGGGAGTAGTTATACAGGATCCGGAGAAGGTTAAGGAAAGGTGGAAAGACTATTTTAAAAAGCTATTAAATGAGGAAAACCCAAGAGCACTATGCGAGGATGGACAGATGAATGTGAGAGTAGTGGAAGGCATAAGCAGGAAAGAAGTGGAAAGCGCACTCAGAAAAATGAAGAGAGGGAAAGCAGTAGGTGCTGATCAGATACTAGTAGAGGTATGGAGTAGTCTGGAAGAAGAAGGGATCGATATCCTATGGGACTTGATGGAAAAACTGTGGCAGCAGGAGAGGATACCCGATGAGTGGAGGGAAAGTATACTTGTGCCAATCTTTAAAGGAAAGGGTGATGTGCAGGAATGTGAGAACTACAGGGGAATAAAGTTAATGTTTCATTCGATGAAGATCTGGGAAAGAATTGTGGAAGGAAGGTTAAGGCAGGAGATGGAAATAGGAGAGGAACAGTTTGGTTTCATGCTGGGAAGAGGAGCAACAGATGCGGTCTTTGCTTTAAGGCAGGTGATGGAAAGATACAGGGAGATGCGAGTAGAGTTGCACATGGTGTTTATAGACCTGGAAAAAGCATACGATAGAGTGCCCAGACAAGAGGTATGGAGATGTATGAGGGAGAAGGGTACATCGGAAAAGTGCGTAAGGCTTGTGAAGGATATGTAGGAGGGAGCAGTGTAGGTATGACTGAGGGGTTCTCTGTAGAAGTTGGACTGCACCAGGGATCAGCTCTCAGCCCATATCTGTTTGATCTGGTAATGGATGTGTTGGTGAGAGAAGTGAAGAGTAGAGCACCATGGAGTATGCTGTTTGCAGATCATATTGTGCTGTGCGAATCATCCCAAGGAAAGACAGAAGAAATTGGAGGAATGGAGGAAAGCATTGGAAGATAGAGGCATGAGGATAAGTAGAACAAAGGCAGAATATATGGTATTGAATGGAGAAGTTGAGAGTTCTATAAAACTGCAGGAGGAAAAGCTACCATCTTTTTCGAAATTTAAGTATCTGGGATTGAACGTTGAGAGGGGTGGAGGATTGAGTGCAGAAATACAGCACAGAGTGCAATGTGGATGGCTGAACTGGAGAAAAATGAGTGGGGTTCTGTGTGATAAGAAAGTTAATTGTAAAATGAAGGGAAGAATGTATAAAACTGTGGTTAGACCCACATTGATGTACGGTGCTGAGACATGGGCGATTACAAGGGCCCAGGAGAAGAAGATGGAAGTGGCGGAGATGAGGATGCTAAGATGGGTGTGTGTTGTGACGAGGAAGGACAGGTTAAGAAATTACTACATTAGAGGTACGGTTAAGGTGAGGCCTCTGAGTGAAAAAATACAGGAATCTAGGTTGAGGTGGCTTGGTCATGTGGAACGAAGAAGTGAGGAGTATGTAAGGAAGAGGTGTGAAAAGCTGGAGGTGATAGGGAAGAGGAAGGGGGGAGACCTAACTGAGATGGAAGGACAAGGTAGCAGAGGATTTGAAAGATGGAGGAGAGAGGAAGCCCTGGTTAGAAAGAAATGGAAGAAGAGAATTAAGGAAGGGAATGCCGACCCCATATGAACGTGGGAAGAAGGCGAGGACAAAGAAGAAGAAAAAGACTGAAGGACAAAGTTTATGAAAAATAACTACATATTAGAGGAATTGAAACCAATATACAGAATTGTGAACATAGACATTCACACATTGCAAGAGGCATGATCAAATATCATGAAATGAGTCCCATTCATAAGGTGAACATTTTCAGCATTTATTACAATTTTTTTTATAATTATTATAATTACTTGTAACAAATGAAAGAAGGCTTAGCAAAAATTTAAATGGGAAAATTTAGCTTGCAGATGAATTTATTGGCAGTGGAATATTTTAAGCCTTGATGACAAACATTTCTATCAGAGATGTTCTACTACAATTAAATATTTATATAGTAAACAACGAAAACTGGGTGTAGCCTTCCCTCACTCCACGTGTTGTGACATATAAACTGGATACAGACGACCATGTTTTTAAGAGTACACTACCAGTTGTTTCAGATTTTTGTATTCATTTTAAAATTAAGTGTCCCGAGAATGTATCATCCTGTTTTGTGCAACATTGAAATGTAAGACTTTACCAGCATACTCTTTTGTTGAGTTATTTCAAGTTGAAATTGTTAGTCATGCTACACAGCTTTAATCATAGATCAGAAAGCTGTGTAACTGATGAGAGAGCATATTTACTTGACTATGAATTTTTCAGAAGTAAAACTGCATTATTTATACTATTAAATAAAGTTATTTTTAGAGTTATGCCTGTTTGTTCAACTGATATTGCGGCCTTCTATATAGACTACAATGTCCGTATATGATGGTGGTTCAAGGTTAAGCTAGACATTGCCTTTTTGAAAAATGTACATACATACTAGAGTTGTGAAACTTATTACTGTGTTTCAAGATACTGTCATTCTTTTATCCATCGCATTGGCAAGGCACTGATTCCATCAGCATAGGAAGAAGTAGGCTGAGTGCATGTCCAGTTTAGGAAACTGCATTTGAGTTTGTCATCTGCCTTGAATTTCTGCTCTCCCAGGTATTCCTTCATTAGCCTGAACAAGTGATAATCACTGGGGGCTAAATCTGACTGTAAGGAGGATGGTTCATGATTACCCAGCCCAAGGTTGTCACTGTTATTGTTGTCGAATTTTCCATATGTTAATATTCATTGTTGTGCTAGAATGATTCCCATTGATAGTATCCCAGGTCTTTTCTTGCAAACTGCTGTATGCAGATCATTTAGAAGCCATTTGCTGTGGTACTGAGCATTAAACATTGCTTAAGATGGCAGAAAATTGACAAAAATCGACCCTTCTCAATTCCAAAAGAGGCACTTATGCCAGCTAATGTAGATCCCTTGTGGTGCTATTTCACTCTGGACTTCTTTCTGATGTTCAGTGATTCTGGAGTGAAGTGATGAGACATGAGTGAAGTAGTGTACTCATGTCTTATTACAAGTCTGTATTGTCTGAAGAAATGCATTTCCCACTAGTTTGAACTGGTTCAGATGTTTGGCAGAAATAGCAATGTGTTATGCCTTTTGCGTCAACATCAGCATATTTGTGACTTGCTGTGCACACACTTTCTTAAACAATGTGTCCATGAATTATTGCCTGTACACTTCCAATGCATATGTCCACTTTTGATGTAATATCATGACATCATAATATGTTATCCAAAACCAGCACCTTTAGTAGTAGTAGTGGCAGATGATGTAAGAAAGCATGCTTATATAACATCAGCAAAAAAAAAAAAAAACCCACACACAAATAATACACATTTCACCTATCTACACCCTCCAAGAATTTGTCTAGTTCCTCCTTGAATTTATTCAAACTGCCCCTCCCCTCACATCCCCACAACAACAGATGGAAGCCTGTTCCAATAATCAACCACCTGCTGGCCGAAGGCAAACTTCTGCACATATGTCCTGCAACCATCCTTCCTCAACTTGAGGAAGTTGCAGTCAAACAATAAAAAATAGAGGAACAAAATAAACAAACTGTTCATCATGAAGATAAAACACATTAATAACAGCATAGTTCAAATATCAGCTATTTATACTTTTTTTGTATGATTCTAGAATATTCCAAAGGTCTAGAATGTTCAGGAGTTTTTTTTTTTTTTTTTTTTTTGGGAGGGGGATGGATTCAAGAATATTTTAAAATGTTCTGGAATTGTAGAATATTCTGTAATTCTTGGGTATTCTTCTAGAATATTCCAGAATTCTAGAATATACTCTATTTCTAGATTATTCTAAACATTAGGCAGGATTAAGGAAGTGTCCTGCAAAAAAAAAGATCTCACAAAATAATAATATGGCACATAAAACTACTTGACGTTTAGGCTTAATTTTAAGGCCTTAAGTGCAAAGACACAAAACAGATAAACCATTATCCTTGTAGCTGAAACTCTGCTCTTTTCAGTAGTGGCAAAAACACAAAGAATTGAAGATGTCCCTCATTAAGATATTTTCCCCTTAAGATAGGTAAAATTTAACTTTCAAAATTTGAGTCAATCTTTGAAGGAAAATATCTCAGCCAGAAAACAAATATAAGAGCTGATATTTAGTTAGGCTGAATTCATGCAG
The DNA here is from genome assembly GCF_048544385.1 of Mastigoproctus giganteus. Taxonomy (NCBI): domain Eukaryota; kingdom Metazoa; phylum Arthropoda; class Arachnida; order Uropygi; family Thelyphonidae; genus Mastigoproctus; species Mastigoproctus giganteus. The sequence goes on from NC_143575.1 coordinate 209,604,478, forward strand.
TTGGTAAGCGGAATGTCCAAAGAAGAAGGTACCAAAGGTTTTTATTTCAAAGTTATGACTTTCAAAATTCTTGCTTAAATTTATCACAACAAATTTTGGTGCCAGTTTTAGACCGCATTGTAAAAAATATGGATTTTGAGCCTGGACACCAAAAGTTTTGAATTCTCTGCCAAAAGTTACCAAGTTTCAGAGCACTACCTCTCACCGTTGTGCAACACTAACACTTAAAACAAAACTTTGAAAATTTTTGTGATTTATTCCGCATAACAAGTGACCTACACAAAAAAGTTGCTGGTGCCTCAAGCATACTATATTTTGAACTGAAATTTTGCACAGCTTCATTTGAAACCTTTTTAAACATTCACACTAAGTTTCAACAGAATTGAAGATGGTCGAGCAGGGACCCCTAGGCCATTTGCCCTGGAATGACCCAGCTAATAAAGGCCATCATCGGCGCGCTGAACTGTGCAAACATTGATTTGGATCTGTGGTCCAGAGATTCTGCCTACAGAGAAGAAAAGCGCAAATCCATAGTCAAGTGCCGTCAGCATTCCTGCAATTGTCAGCGGAACTAGTAATAACTCCCAGTGAAAGATTTCCAGACTGTCTCAATCTATATAATATAATATAAGCCCTGTATAATCACTATTTAAGAAGAACCAGCTCAAATTGTAATTAGCTTTAATTCAAATCTGATTATGTTAGCTTTATGTTGATGAAAATGAGCTATTAGCACTTTATGTATTTGCTGTGTACTTACGTAGTTTTGTATGTACTTAATGTAATGTATCCAGTTAATTGTTAGATTCCTCTGGTTGCCTGTAGCAGGAATCATGTCCTACTACATTTCTATGAATAAAGAATTTTATTATTATTATATGCTGCAAATCATCCTGTGTAAACCTCATTGAATTTTTAATTTTTTTGTTTTGCTATAGACACATTGAGATTTGATGTGAACTGTCTGCACGCGCGCGCGCGCGCACGCACGCACACACACACACACACAGTCTGATTTCACACTAAAGCGCAGCATTGGCTTGACATGGTAAGAATTAATGGCTAATATGCATGAACTTGTAATAACAGGTTCTCATAATTATGAATCACTCTCTCTGCCTCTTTGTTTCACTAACAATTAGTAAATGTTGCATGTTTTCTGATGTTATGATGAAAATTGGCTGTTGCTTTTGTTTTCAAAAAACTGAGAGCTCTATAATTTTTTTTTTTTTTTTTTTTTTTTGCTCTGGTTTGGAATTAACATAAGAATTAATTTTAAAAGTTAATTGTCTTTCTGTTACAAAAACCTTGTTGATTAGTGTAATTGAATATGTCTGAGATGAAATGGAGTTTGTATATTATCTAACTTGTTTTAAAATTTTAATTAATTTGAATTTTGCATTAAAATCATTTGTTGGGGCAGATTAGTTTGTGTTGAAGTTCTGTGGATTAGGGAATTCTGACTGTCCCACAGGATAAATAATATACCTTCTGATACATGTGATTTATCCGAAGGGTAGAGTGATTATGCTTTGCAGAAAATGTTGGTATCACTGTGTCTTAACTAATGTTGAATTGTTAATATAGTCTGTTATTTTTTTGAACATTTATTTTATCGTATATAAATTATAATAAATATGGTTATTTTTTAATTAATTTTGTGACTAATTAGACATATTATACAGATGTTATTGGTACGCCATTTCCCAAGAAGCATAAAAAACATAAGCACAAAAAGCATAAGAGAAAAAGGGGAGCTGAGCAAGAGGCTGATGAAGGATCTGGATATGGAAGCCCTGAAGTTTCTTCAGAAGGATCTAAGCCATCTTTAAAGTTGAAAATTAAAATTGGAGGACAGACTTTTGGGGAGAAGAGGTAAGATAAGATATTTAAATAGTATTTTGGTTAGTGGATCTAAGACAGTGCGACCCTGTCTATTCACAAACTGTAAAAGCCCATATCTCACCTTGTACTTGGGTATTAGTCTAAATTTTGAAATCAGCTTGGTGTTCTCAAGTTAACGGGTATGAATCCAAGATAAGTTAAAATTCTTTTTAAATGGGACATACTTTCCATTTGCAGCACTGAGGTTTAAAAAGTATTAGATATAATTTGGTTCTTCAAGGGATAGTTCTTTTAATAAATAATGACCTGTTTATTCTGAAATGCCAATTCATTTAAATAATTTTTTTATATATATTTATATTTTTTTTATCATCATAGAAATGATAACATTTGAAAATACCCCTGCTTCAATTAACACAAGTAATACATTCTTGAAAAAACTTAATATTGAATTCATTCATGAATAATTTTTTTCTATACACACCATGTTTTACTGGGAGTCTGTATTCCTGATAGTTTGGAAAGGCATATTTTTATCATATAAAATGAATTTGAATAGTAAATTAGCATGGAAATAGTACAGTAAATATATGGAAATAGAAATAGATATTGAATCTAATGAGCAGCCAAGCTTGTTCAGATTCAATATCCATAGATTTGATTTAGGTGTTCAAAGATTTTTCTTCTGAACACCACTTGACTGCTTGTTTATATTAGATATATTTATTCACCACTTTGCACAGGGTTGTCAGTTGTGGCTACCTGTTATCTGATGATGGAATCAAATAGTTCTGAAACTGAGCATAACAGTGTCTTCAAGTTTTTAATGAATAATAGACTCACCTATTGGGTGATGTTATTTTATTAAAAATGATATTAATTACTCTAGTTACAACTTGTGGATAATATAATAATTTCTCAAAAGCCTAAACCCAAGCTCTTGTTTCTGTCACAGGAGGAACAACATTGTCCTTGCAGTATAGACAGAAATATGCTCAATCCAGTGTGAGCATAGGCCTGATGTAGCCAAGTGGTTGCGAGTGCAGTAGCACATGCTCTTTGAGTGGACCAGAGTTCGAGCCCATGACTGCTAAATACAATTAACATTTGTATTGATTGATTTATTGTAAACTCCACTGACCTGGTGGTCATGCCAGAGTATAAACAAGAACATATTTCTCAGACTATATCAAACTACAGTAAACCTTTGCTAATCTGGTTACAGTTAATCTGGATTGAAATATGAAAAATTGTGTTCACAGTTGAGTACTTTGAAAGACACATGGATTTAGGAAGGCACATGAGTAACTCTCACTGCGCACCAATTGACTGTAGAGAGAGAGAGAGAGAGAGAGAGAGAGAGACGGAACATACACTACATTGTCTTGTGTGTTGTTCAGTATCATTGTTGACTCTGAGTCGGACGGATGTTATTGCTTATATTGCTTCATTTGCTTACTTCTTTATATGTACATAAGTTAACATTTTATATAATCAGGGGTTCTAAAGAATTAAAAAGTGAAATAAAAAGAAAACACTTTAACTATCATTAACAAGCCCAGAGTGATAGAACAACTTGAAAATGGTGTTCCTGGGAAAAAAAAATTGCTGAAGAATTTGGTATTGGCCAACAGGCTGTGTCAGATATTAAAAAACAAAAAGAATCTATAAAGACATTTCATTTAAAATTCTGTAAAATTTTAAAAGAAAAATAAAGGCAGAGTATCAAATAGACAGACAATAAAAGCAGTATATTAAAAAAAATAGACATACATTAAAAAAACTAAAAGGAGTGTTGCTGGAAGAAGCTGTATTTAAGTGGTATTCATAGTAATGATCAAGTGGCATTGGCATGTGGCTCCAGTGCCACCTGGTAAATGTATAAAAAGACAATACATTTATCCATCTATTGATGGATAAATCTTTTGGTGACGATTAGTTAAGCAAAAGGGCTATCTTTTGCTTCACTAATCTGGAAGACCTTACCCAGTTACTCCGTTTACTGCATATAAAAAGGGAGGGTATACTGCATATAAAAAAGAAGAAAATATATAAAAAAGAAAAAAAAAGATTAAACTGTTTGTGTTTCCCTTGGATAAAGGATAACTTGGAATGCTATCACATCACAAAGATCTTTAGAATTCATATGTTTCTATTTATTGATGCAGTACACAGAGAAGTAATAAATAAGGAAACATATATAGAACATGTATTGATACAAGAGGATACATAATATTAATGAATCAATGTGAAAAATTGATAGTAATTATTATTTAAATTAAAAGTATTTATGGGCTTGCTAGTTCCATTTGAAGATTAAGATATTGATCAATTTGTATCCATTTGCTTTATGGTGCTCATTTTGCAATGCAGTTATTCCCAAGAGCTGTAAATGTTTTTTTTCCAGTGTTGAATTGTTATAGTAGCTTAAAGTAGATTATATATTTAAGTGATATTCAATATTTTGCATAGTTAATTTTATTTTTATAGTGTTGCAAAGAATGAAATACCAGATCCATCAAGTGAAGATTCCCAGAGTGTCGGTAAGGTTTTAAAAATCATATGTATTTCTTACATATTAAAGTGATTGAGTCAAATGATAAATATAAAATTAAAATAAAAATTGCCTATATTATTTATATAGGTTAGAATTTAATTTTCTCATTTATTCACCATGTGACATATATCTGTTGGGTGTATGTCACATACAGTTTCTTAGTTTTAATTGTAATTTTAATTTGATAAACATTAGGTGGTCAGCCACAGGTAGAAAGTGATGTTGATGAAGAAGAAGCTTGGCTTGAAGCTGTAGAATCTGGAAGACTGGAAGAAGTAGATGAAGAGTTAAAGCGAATGAAAGATCCAACGTTGATGACAGCAAGGCAGGTATGGTATAAAAAAACTTCTCTTCTTCTTCTTCTTTGGTCCTTAGCTGGCAGCTGGGGGAGGCGGTTGGCCACGCAACCAGTATGCTGCTGTAGGTGCCGCAGGGTTTCGGACTTGCTCTGTGATGTTCTTCCATACCTTACGATCCATGGCGTCAGTCCTGGCCTGGTTAAGGTCGAGACGTCGGCTCTTCAAGTCATTTTCCACTTGCTTGGCCCACGTTTTCCTAGGCACGGTCCATTGGATGCTCCATTGGGTGGGTCGTTGTCTCCAAAGGAGTGTGGATGGTATTCTGTTCGTGCCCATTCTACATACGTGGCCAAACCATCTAAGCCTTCGCTTCTGGATTTGGTCGGCAATGGTTGGTTGCTGTTGGCATCTGGCGCGGATGGTATCATTAGTGATGCGGTCGCGAAGAGAGATGCCCAAGATCTGCCGCAGGCATCGCATTTGGAATACCTCAAGTTTGTTCAAATCTAACTTGAGACAAATCCATGTTTCCGATCCGTAAAGAAGAATGGGCAGGATCAAAGTCCGGAAGAGTCGGATTTTAGTCTTTGTGGAAATGTTGGTCCTCTTCCACAGACACCATTTGAGTGAGGCGAACGCAGTGGCCGCCTGTCCAATTCTGCTGTGGATTTCCATGGTGGATGCAACTTTCTTCTCCTGGACCAGCGACCCAAGGTATTTAAAGTCCTGCACTTGCTCGATCTGGACGCCTTCGAGATAGATGGTGGCTTGCAACCCATCTGTTGTCAGGGCCTTTGTCTTACCAGCATTGATCTTCAAACCGTATGGCCGGGCAATGCGGGCAATGTCATAGAGGATGTCCGTGGCTTCAGCGTCGTTACCGGCAAGGATAGCACTATCATCAGCAAACATCAGGTCAGTCACATAGTGATCCTTGTCATATTGTATGCCCTGTCTGTTTCTGAATGCTTGCCTCATAATGGTGTCGACCACGATGTTGAAAAGCAACGGGGAGGCTACATCCCCCTTGGCGGACTCCAGTTTGGATGGTAAATTCCTCAGATAAATCGTTCTGGATGCGCACCTGGCTGGTTAAACCGTTGTATGCAGTTTGGAGGAGTGTGATGACTTTTCGAGGGACATGTTCAACCTCTAGTAGTTTCCATGATGACTTTTCGAGGGACATGTTCAACATCTAGTAGTTTCCATGATGACTTTTCGAGGGACATGTTCAACCTCTAGTAGTTTCCATAAGGCAGGCCGATGGACACAGTCGAAAGCAGACTTAAAGTCAATGAAAACAATGACGGTTCGCTGTCCACACCGGATCCTCTCCTCCATCAGCTGACGAATGGCAAAGATTTGATCACAGCATCCTCGCCCGGGTCTAAATCCTGCCTGTTCTTCTCGACTGGTTTGCTCGTGATGTTTTTGCAGTCTTGACTGGATGATCTTCATAAAGACCTTTCCGATGATGGAAAGGAGGCTGATGCCACGGTAGTTCTTGCAGTCCCGGTTATCACCTTTCTTGTGGATCGGTACGATAATGGCTTTCCTCCATGTTAGCGGAATTTGTTCAGTGCACCAGATGGTTTTGAGGAGTGAGTGTAGTCGGCGAAGCAGTACATCTCCCCCGGCTTTGATCGCTTCTGTGGTGACTTGGTCCACTCCTGGTGCCCTGCCATTCTTCAGGGATTGTATGGCTGCTTTCACTTCTACTGTAGGCTTAACATCGACCATGGAGACCTCAGGGGGGTCGATCGAGAGTGCTGTTGCTGGCGGTCCCTGAGGTGGGTCGTGATTATACAAAGCTTTGAAGAATTCACTCGACCGTTGCAGCTTGGAGTGAATAAAAAAACTTAGAATATTGAAATTATAAAATAGCTAATGCTATTCTGGTTTTTCCAAAATTGCAAAAAGTAGGACTTCTTATTACTATGATTTGTCCGTGCAATACTTTTAAAGTAGTTTATGGTAATGTGAAGTTCGTTCTGTGTACATGGGGGAGAAGGTTCTTTCCTTCTTCACTTAATCATACAGGTTCTTTTATTTTCTACATCAATTTTTAAAATTTTCCCATAGGTTCTGAAGAAGCTATATGGATTAAAGAATAATTTCTAAAAGAGCAAATCATAATTATGAAACTACTTATTGCAATATATGGTTTTTTTATTTTTTTTTATTTGACATGGGTGTAGTGAATTGTGAATATAATATATTTATTTTATATGAGTAGTATGTCTTGTAAACAAGTCTATTAATTATAATAGATTCCTTTTTTTGAGTTTTGCATTAATCAATTTTGGAATTATTTCCTTTAAGTAGTTAAAAACAGTCACTTTCTTTGTCTAAAGCTTTGACAAAATTTTTCATTAAACCCAGCTTTATGTGGAACAGAGAAAGATGTGCCAGCTGAGGATCTGCTAATGGTGCATATTAATATTACTTTTCCAAGGAATAAACTCTTGACTGTCCCAGAGAATGAATTCTCAGAGTTCCCCAAGGACTGGTTTGGGATTGTTGTTGTTTCTAATTTTCTTAAATGAAGCAAATAGAGGGCATGATTATAAAAATTTTCAGATGATTAATATATGCAGTAGGCTCTTGATTTAATGGACAAAAAATTTCTGTCCTAAAGTCAAAATTTAGAACCTATTTATATCTGATAGCATCGCACAATCAGACAGATGTGCTGTCTGATGTGCGACACTATCAGTCAGATGTGCTGAAAATTCCTTCTCGTGAAATAAAGGCTGTTTTATTGCTAGATAATTCGTCTGCTCACCCTAATGCTGAGAGGTTAGTTAGTTAGCAGGGATGGGAGAATTAAATGTGTTTTTCTGTCTCCTAACGCTTCTTCACTGATACAGCCGATGAATCAGGTGTAATCGTTGCATGTAAGAGGTTGTATAAGAAGTTTTTGAAAGAGGTGCTTGTTGTTTTGGAAGACACAGAAGAAGCTACAAGAGGCACCAGGACATTGAAAAATTTACATGCATACAACATCAAATCTGCTATCTTCAACTTAATAGCTGCGTGGAAAGATATGAAGATCATGGCCAATGCTTGGTAGAAGTTCTTGTTGTATGACGTAGAACCTGAAATGGACTTTGAGGGAGTTAAGGTGTCTAATTTTTGGGACACTCTTCTGAATCACGGCAACAAAAATAGACTGAGAATGATGTGGAATAGTAGCTCGAAAATGATGAAGGTGATCTGGGCTATCAAATTTTTTGTAAGGTAGAGATTGCGGAAAATGTTCGTCATGGAGAACAAGAGGACGATGATGATGACAAAGAATCGGTTGCACCTCATCCTGAATTGTCTGTTATAAGACAACGTATGGATATGGATGACATTGTGTATTATACTAAATCATCATCAGACCCTGATGTGCTTCCTTATTGTGAACATTTTAGAGAATTTCGATCTACAGTAATAAGGAAGCAGCACCAAGGTGTAACTAAAGGCAGCTGTAGCTTGATTTCTTCAAGACCACTTCATCAACTGGACCTGTTTCATCAGAACTCTCTACCAGCAAGGAATTAACACCTCTCCCTCCAAATGACAGTTGTTTCTGACTCTGAAAATTGTGATTCTTTCAATTAAGTTAATATTAATATTGAATATTATGGAACTTTTTTTAATGTTTTTTTGTATTTTTTTATTCAATGGGGTTTAAGAATTTTAAAGTATTTTTCCCCCCTTAAAATGGATTTAAATGAAAAAACTAATGTTCACATTGAAAACAACTTTGTGTGAGCTTTAATAAAAAAGAATGGTGGAAACACTCCATTAGTTACATTGCATAGTTTTTGACGTGTTTAATTAAAATAAAATTTGGTTCCTGTCATAAATTTTTTTTTATATTTTTAACAGATGTTTTTGGTGGTGTGTATAAATTACTCACTGTACATAACATTTTAATAACATTTTAATACATAATGTACATTGTAAATTCGTTATTAATATATGTTTTTAAAATACATTCGATTTATAGCAGACACCCCTTTCCCCAATTAGTCTGTTAAATCGAGGGCCTACTGTAATTAATAGATAATTCCCCAGACTGGGGAATGATTAATGATCAGCACCAATCAGGATTTTTTTAGAATGACTTGGATAGGCTTCAAGGATGGTTAGAAAAGTTGCAGCTATGCTTTAATGCAGAAAAATGCAAGGAGGTGGAGAATGGCAATCCTAAAGTAATTTATATACTAGGTGGAATTAATTTTAAAAAAAATTAAGAAGAAAGGGATTTGTAAGTTACAGTATCGGCAGACATCGATATAAAGTCTTCGAGCAGTAGATAGGTGTCGAGGAGGGCCCAGTGGTTTCTTTTCAATGATTTATTGAACATTTGCCTTCATAATTAACTTCAATGATTCAATACACTCCCTGGCAGCCTTCCCCAAAATTACTGGGTATATGCTATCAATTCTAAGAGCCTTACTTGCCTTTATGTTAAATTTTTTCTAATAAACAGTCATCTGTAATTTTGAAATCACTAATTTCATATGACTCAGTCTCACTTGCACAACCTCTTCTCAGCATGATTGGAGGCTTGAAGTGGTGAAACCCATGTTTAGTCTCTAGAGCAAAGTTTCCAGCATCCCCCTCCTCCCATACTTCTCCTTCAACCCATGCACGGTACTAAGTACTATAGGTTTTGATACCTTTCATGTTTGGGGTTTTCATTAAAAAAAAATAAATAAATAAAATAAAGACAGATGCAAAGTACCTGTTTAATTCATCTGCAAAGTCAGCTGGGCTTACTAAGGCTTTCCCACACCCAGTGTACAAGGGTCTGATCTGATTCACTTTTTTTTCTCTTGTATTCACATGCATGAAAAATCCCTTGTCCCCATTTTTTTGCTCTCCAAGTCAATGCTTTCTCATACAGAGAGAGAGGCCAGAGAGGCCTAGGCCTCTCTAACCTTATCTGTGGTACTATTACAAATCAACTTGTAGCTCTTGTAGGCTTCAGTACTTTTCATTGCTTTGTAAATATCCTGTGCTACCATATTCTGTTCTATTTGACCAGCCATCTTTGTATTCATTGATTTTGGCATCCTCCTCCTGCAATATTTTCTTAATGGCATGTATGCATTTGTAGGTTTTGTGATTTTTGCTTTAAAGGTATTCCATAATTCAAACATATTCACCCTCACTCTGCAATCTATCCAATTAATAGATGCCATATAGCACCTTAAACTGTCAAAGTCCCCTCTTCTGAAATTAAAACCAGTGCCTTTACCTTTTTAACTACTGCAGCATCTTCCAAGTGACGACTGGTAGATGTAGATTAGTTTCATTGTCAGTAAGTTTATTAAGTTAATTGTATAAATAATTTTCAAAATATATATGTTTTTATTATATTATGTCAGTCCAATATGCCTGGAAATTTTTCTATATAACTGGTAAACTTTTTTTTTTTTTTTTTACTTCCTCACAGAGAGCCTTGCTAGAAAGCAAATCTCAGAAAGAGAAAGAAGAACCAGCTCCTGCAGGTTAGGTTACAGCTAATAATGGTGACTACTACATATAAGATTATATCAGTATTTTTAATAAAACTAACAGAATTTATAATAAAAAATATTAAAAATATGAGGGAGAAAATTTATTCTTAATCTAGTGCATGGTGAGTTTTAGTAAATAATTAAGTTATATCATGCATTAATATTTTAATTTTTATTTGAGAACAGAAAAGAGTGATGTATCATTGGTAATCTAAAAGATTTTCTTGGCCTTACAAATAATTTTAAATTGGAATTTATTACTTCAGTTGTCAGATTTATAGTCAGGCAACTGAAGCCATCAAAGTGGAGTTATTTGACATTGCTGTTGTCAACACTGCTGCTTATAGTATTTTTGATACATTCCTTTTTAATGTATATATTACTTTTTGTTTATATAGATACATACAGTACAGTATATTACATTACATTATGTTATGTAATGATAGACTAAGCAGTTAAGCAGTACAACCACCAATAAGGTTGTCATTCCAAAATTGGGAAGCAGTTCATTTCCACATTGTCTGTTTTTTGTAGTTTGTACTGTGCCAAGTAATTTATTTATTTTCTAAAATTTATGGACAGTAATATTGGTATACTGTATATATCAGCTTTAGCATTTTCTAAGCTAGGATAACAAGTAAACCAATGTGGTTCAATTTATAAACTTTGTACTTAGTTAAAAATTTGAATAGTAACAAGAAACTGTCATAACCTTGCAGTTTAATTACATTGTGTTTGACATAGCATGCTATGGTATATCCATGTGAGAAGACTGATGTTTACTCTATTGTGAGTGTTGTTTTCGTCAACTACTTGAAGAGATGAGTTTGAAAAAAGAGAGAACAAGTAGCGAAGGGCTTGGTAATTGGTTGTTATAGGTACAGGTTCATAAAGAAAACAGAATTTTATTGAATTTTGAAGAAAACTGACTTTGTATACTTCTATAATTGTGCAAGTTAATTTTAGATGTGCTTCAGATATAAAAAGAAGTTAAGAAAGGTTTCTGTTAAATAAAGTGGTTCTAGGTTAATAGAAAAAATAATTAGAATGGTTACATGATGTTCATATTCTTATGAAAAAAAGTTGTGCATATTGGTAAGTCGAGTTGTAAGGCACTGTAGGGTATTCATTTGAAATTCACTCTGTCTATGTGGAGAAAATTTAATACTTAGCAAAGTCAACAAGTTATATTTATATTGAAATAAACAGTATCCGCTATTGATTGTGTATAATTTGAGTGAACTGTATAATCATTTACACAATAAAGATGGATTGAAGAAACTACACCAACCAAAATTACTTGTGACATATCTGCTTATCTCATAAAAATTACCAATGAGAATTGATATTTGATCAGAGAAATGAGTAACTATGTAATGTCACTGGTGCAGTATAACTACATTCCAATCTAGCAAGGTTGTTTCTTCAGGAACAACGGATAATTTCTTAACATCTTGCATATGTAAAATGTTAAAAAGTTACCCAATCGTAAAATTTTAAGGTAAAAGATATCTACAGTTTAAGGTGGGTTGTTCCATGACATACTTACTTGTTTGCTAGTATTGATATGGTGCCTCATCTACTAAAGGTTGGTAATTAAACTTTGGCACTCATACTGTTTTGGTTATAGATGCTTTTGCAAAGCCTTTGCCAGTTATTCTCCTTAATACTTGTAAGTTCCATCACTGCAAATGTGGACTTTGGTAAATGTGCCTTGTGACTTTACAACTTCACACCATGGTGGTCAAACACAAAATACTGAAATTCATTTGTTCAACCCTTCTATGCAATTTTTTTTTTTTTTTTTTTTGTGCACTGATAAAACATTTGGGCAACCCTTCAAGACATTGAGAACTTTGAGATGGTTTTGGATAGTAGATAACATGCCATTGTGATGAAAAACTGTGTTTTACTACATGATGAACTGTACTTGTTTGAACATAATGGAATAATATAAAAGATATTGTGTCATCTCAGAGGCCCCCAAAGTGAACAACATTACAAACAGACAAGGGAAAAAAAAAAAAAAAAAAAAGCAATGAATATAAGACTAAAGACACTAAGAAAGAGAAGGTACAAAAAGTAACAACTACTAATCCCCTAACCCGTAAGTCACTAGAATTAAACATTTTCCTTCTGGGCCTGTCAGGTGATATGTTACTACTGCTGGGTTAAAGAAAAGCCAGATAGGTACAAGGATATAAAAAAGGTTATGCAACACAAAAACAGCCATTTAGACAGGTTTAGTCCCTTGTGAAAGTTATGGATGTTCCATTTGAGCACTCATGCCAGTCACAATGATGGTATTCGTCTGTGAAAACTTGCATGTTTGTCTTCATTAGTGGTGCAGCAGCAAGCATGTGTGGGAATCCAGAATTTCAAACTAGTGTTTTGTGATCACTTTTAAGCATAAGAGTTTGTCTCATAGCTGAGTGGCCTTCTCCTATTTGTTACATATGGCTCAGAGGAATATGCAATTCCTTGAAAACTGAAGGAATCTGTTATGTGTCTCTTTCTGTACTAAAATTTAGCATTGCAGAGTTGTCAGAGGCAAGTAGGTAATGCACTGACAAGATGAAGTGAGTTGGCTAGAAACATGTAATTGTGAGTTGGCCAAGCTTTGTTCAGAAGTGGGGGATTTTTCTGCAATGTCACTAGTATCCGGAGCAGTGAACTGAAATGTCAAATACAGAATCACACAAGATGCATTGAGTGGGTAGTTTGTCCCTTTTATTAAGCCACTGCAGGATCCAGTATTGGTTCATAGGAAATGTTTTGAGATAGGATGTTGGGGTTTGATGTCCATATGACAGTGGCATAATGTTTAAGGGCGGAGGGAGGGAGGGGGATTGCACATCTTTGGATGTATTGGATCACTCTTGGCAGGTACGCTATATAGAGTTTGACTTTTTCAGAACTTATGATCCAAAGATGATTAGGTGGGAGGATGAGAGCAATCCTGAAATTTTTCACATAAAAGTATACATCTTTTAGATATTATGACTAAAAATTAATATTAATTTTTAAAGAGGAAAAATTTAGAAAATTAAAATAAACTTAATTTTAATAATATTAATTTTATTTTAATATATTTTTTTTAAAATTCATTTAAAAATTAAAAGTTTAGGAAAAAGTTACTACAAGGACTTCTTTTGTGATTACTGCTTACTTGCATAGATTTCTAATTTACTAATTAAGACTCGTCAAAGCCATAGTTTAAAACATTGTTGTACATGATATAGGTATTAAATAATTTTGTGAAGATAAATTGAAAAAAAAAAAGGCATTTAATAGTATACAGTAAATTTTATTTTTTCTCTACTGTTCTATGAACTGGAGAAATTACAAATCTCAAGATCTCAAACCTAAACATGGTATGCTTAGATCCAAAGACTGGATTAAACTGGAGAGGTAACAACTCTAGCATTGCAGGATTGTGAAAGTTTTTGGTTTTGTATTTTGAAAACGTGGTTTTGAAGACAGGTCTCTATATGCCTTGACCCTTGCAACCAAAAGGCCATTACTGGGAATGCGCCATAAAACTCTAAAAACAAACAAACAAACAAAGCCATTACTGGGGTTGAGAATGTTGTTCTTAATCATCTTTCTGTAAAATATCATCTGTGTAGTTTTATATGAGTTTATTCCAAGCCTTAGCTGGAATAAACTTAGGTGGTCACTGCAACAAAATCTGAGGTTTTTGCTGCAGTGATCTTTGTCTGTTTTTGGATAAACAGTTCAATGTAATCAGTATAGCATAATATATTTAGATTTGTATACAGAAATGGTTCCAATGCATTTGAAAAGATGGCAGCTAAAGACTCACCTTCTAGTGAGGACAGTTTTTTAAAAGATATCAGCAACAGCTGGCCTCTGGTTAACAGTGTTGTTTTTAAGGTGAGCATAAGCCCAAGTTTTAATGGTTAACTTTTAGTCTCCATCACTGAAGGGAGTCATAGTATAGAAGTCAAATACAGTAATTATTATTATTATCATTAGCCATATGGTGGAAGGAAGCCTGAGGCTTTTGTTGCACCAGTCAAACAAATTTCTGAGTTACCCTGAGAGAGAGAGAGAGAGAGAGAGAGAGAACAAGAGTCAGAAATAGAAGGGAATCACAAAGTAAGAGAAGAATGATGATATCTAGCTCAGAACCCTGGGTGTGCCAAGCCCATACTCACCAAATGGGGTAATGTACATGATTTTCATATTAGTTAAAACTGCCTATTTATTCCTTCCAGTTCTGTTTTGTGGAATAACTTTCCTCCATATGTATTTCTTAAAAATTAAAACCTTCAGAAATTCCATGTCAACAAATTTCTTCTGGTTTCTCAACCCTTCCATAATAACAAACAGTATGGATTTTACCCATGGCACTTGTAGGGTTCTGGATTCTCCTAACAAAAGAGGAAATATTTGACATGGAACATAGTGGTGCAGAATTTGGAGGTTAGAGAAATAAAAAAAAGTTACTTAGTATTAATAGTAGCAAATGATGCAAGAGAGCAAGCTTATACAGCATCAGAGAAAAAAAATTCCATTTTACCTATTCATCCCTCCAATAGTTTTTCTAATTCTTTGAATTTATTCAAACTCTCCTTCCACAACAACGGATGGAAGCCTTTTCCAACAATCAACCACCATGTTGGCTGAAAGCAAATCTTACACATATCTGTTTTGCAGCCATCCTTCCTAAATTTGAATTTATGTCCTCATGTGTATAGTCTGAGCAAGAGGAAGAATCTCATCAGCATTGAGTTTGCTCAAGCCACCCAAAGCCTTAAACACCTCAGCCAGATAACTCACAGGTGCCTAGTTTTCATAGTTTGTTAAATTCATTGGACCTCACATTCTATATTTTGACTTTTGTTATGAGTATCCTTTATGAGTATCCTGTGTGTTATCAGACACTCAGCCTAAAACACTGATGGATCCAATATCTCTCTATTACAAAAGATTTAGGAGAAGTCCGGTTGGCCTGCCTCCTTAAAATCCACTCATGCAAACCTTCTCGATGGTAAGCCCTGTTACGTCACTTAGGTGGCAATGAACGTGTAGATTGGTTCTCTTCAAGACATCTGATCAGCGTGAAGAGGAAAAGACCAAACCCTCCAGCATATGATTGCTGGAGAGGCCTTCATCCTGCAGTGGATTGAAAATGGCTCATGATGATGATGAAGTAGTAATTTGAAAATTTAAACTCTGTTGACTTTCATCATATGATAAATGAAACACAGTGAACACCTTTTATACACATCTTTAAAATTGGAACAGAAGCATTCCCCCCCCCCCCCCTCCTCTTGTAGATGTGTTAAGTATGTATTCAAAATAACTTTTTTTTTTTTTTTTTTTTTTGTTAGTATGCCCAGAGAAAGAGATGACTGAGGAAATGATAATGCAAAGAATGATTCGAGCAAAGAAAAGGAAACAGCAAGCAGAAGAAAAAAGAGAAAAAGACAAAGTGAGTTATTTATAAAATTACTGTTCGGGTATATACTGGTTTCTGAAATCAAAAGAATAAATGAATTTTTATAATTATTATTTATATGAATAAAGTTTACATGCTTACGACTGTACCCTAAAAGTCACTTGACTGAATTATTTTTCTGTTGCCAACTGTTCCTAAGGTTGATGACTTCGCTGTATCCAGTAAAAGGCTTATGCTGAAAATACAAGTTCATTACACTTTGGGATATCCCAGAAGAATTTTAATGAACAACAACAACAGAGGTGAAGATGGGCCAGTCATAGGCATCTAGATGACATTCCTATAAACAAAAATGTTGTATGATTACTTTACCCACAATTCTAGAGTACCAGGATAATGGCAGCCACAGGCATTCCCCCTTCCCAACTTAACCCATTAAGTAAAAATATTCCCTCATTTAAGACTTGATTTCTGCCTTAGCAATGTTCAGAAGATTACATATTTTAGGCTTTCATTTATGATGATCTATAGTTTCTGCTTCCTTGTAGAGATTGAGTAAGAAGATGGCTAAATCAAGTATATTCTGAGCTGGGGATTGACAGTGAGACCAGTACTTATAGTGTTGTTGCTTTCTTTGAAAACTACTTGAGGCTCTTGATATTGAGGTGTTAACAGCTGCAGGCTGTATGCATCGAAAATGTATAACCTGCAGCTGTAATCATGTGACATTAGAATTCAAATCTTGGCTTGCCCGAGAATTTAATGAATTCAGGAATGTTGTTTGTGAGCTATTGTTGAGTGGTATTTTTGCCTTGTGTGAGTTAGTGCAGAATTCTGTTGGAATATCTAGTACAGTACTGACAAACATTTTAATCCATAGACTCCCTGTTGTCTCTAGAATTCCCTGCTGATATGATTTTGTATTTAACAACTTTCTCATAAAAATTCAACTTATAAGTTGGTAAGCTGTACATAAACTTCTTAAACTATACTAAATCTTAACTTAGACAAGTCTGAGTTGCAGTTTGATAGAAAGATAATTCCATTTCTCATTCCCTTTGTATCTACAAAGGGAATGAGAAATGGAATTATTCCCTCAAGTCATTCCCTTTGTAGATACAAAGGGAATGACTTGAGTAGCTTCCTAAGAGCTGTTAAGCATAGAGTCAGTTATTTTGTTTATTACAGCAGTTGTCAAACTTTTGTCGGTGGCCGATATTGATGAAAATACAATGATAGAAATTGTGGGTGGGCTGCTTATTGGGTTAATGCTGTGATATCATTAATACATCGCCCAACATATATATAAGAAAACACTTCTCGATAAATTTCAATATAAATGGCACAAAAATGTACATAAAATTAGTAGATTTTCATACGAAACCTTGAATGGTATTTTTTTTTAAATTAAGCAATACCACAAAATTTTATATTAATTGTAAAGCATAATGAAAAACAATTCATTCAAGGGTAAAGAGACATGTCTTTCTACCCTTCAACTTCTGCTTTCAAAGTGGTTTTTGTCAAATTAAACTTCAGAAGGACTTGGAAATTACTACTTTATTAAAACTAGGTTTAATAAAGACACTTTACCGTGTGCAGTATATAATTAGTTTATTGGAATGTGAGGACAATTATTACAATAGACCTAAACAGTTCCACAATTTATGAATTGGCCAAGTTTTGGATTTCTATGTTGGAATCCATCTTTGGCCTGAATTTTTGGTTTAGGATAAGTTTGTAATTTTACTGTGGAAGACCAACCTGTGTTGCAGCAGTACCAAGGTGGATACCATCTCTGGGTGGTGGTATCCACCAAAAATCCACTGGCGAAGTGATATTGAACTACCTTATTTGAGGTAGTTTCAATATCAGGGCAACTCGTGAAAGCATTCACAATATGAGATATAACAGTAAGATGCCATTTTACCTACTTTGGTGATTTACTACAAACTAAAATGATGGAGGAGAGACCCTGTTGTACCATATAAACACAAACTTCTCTGGTGTCATAGCATGGTACCTCCTACAGCACAGGTTGGCCTTTCATGGTAGAGTTGTAAACTTATCCTAAAGCAAAGTTACACTTATCCAAAATTAAAATAAGTTTATAACTCAAATTCCAGGCCTGAAGATAGATTTCAACACAGAAATCCAAATCACAGCCAAATTATTAGGTTGTTGCGATTGTTTGGGTCTATAATAATACAGTAGAATCCAGATAAGAAGTTTTCCTCTGTACTAGGTTTGGTTTCTTAATTCCCATTATCAACTCTTATGCCGACCAGGCTAGCTGGGTGGGTAAAGTGCGTGCCTGGCAACCCAAAGGTTGCAGGTTCGAATCCCGCCTTGGGGTTTGGATCAGAGTAGAAAATGCAAAAACTTTAGGAGGTGCATTATGGCCACAGAAGCCGATGCGCCAACAACTAACAATAAAACAAAGCAAAAAACATCAGCTCTTATTATTATATTATTAATTTCCTAAATATTATTTTCCCATGTAAGAAGCTTCCCGGGTAAAAAGTGTTCCGGCATAAAAAGTTTGTGATAAACAATATGCAGTGTATTATTATAATGACATTTTTCCACTTAATATGTTTTTTAAATATAGAAATTCTTTATTTTTATATTAAAAAAATATAAAACAGCATAAACATTTTGGTAATTGAACAAGTTAGTGCATAGCATCATTTTTGTTCATAGTAAATCACCGAAGTAGGTGACATGGCATCATTTTTGTTACATCTCATACCGTGAATGGAATGCCTTCATGAGTTGCTTTGATATTGCGCTACCTCAAATAAGCAACACTTCGCCAGTGGAAAAGACTAATGTTACTTATCCTCGGCGAATACAACCATCCCTGGGTGGTGGTATCTACCGAAAATCCACTGGCGAAGTGTTGCCTATTCGAGAATCTATTGTCGAAGCGATATTGAACTACCTTATTGGAGGTAGTTTCACTATCAGGGCAACTGATTGTGAAGGCATTCACAATATGAGATAAAACAGAAAGATGCCATTTCACCTACTTTGGTGATTTTTACTACGAACTAAAATGATGCTTAGCACTAACTTGTTTGATTAGTGAATATTCAGTAGTCTGAGGCTTTCAGTGCTAAAACCTTTTAGTATAAACAGTTTAATATAATGGAAGTGACATATTACAATTGTTTTCATTGATATCCATAATTGGATAGAGTCGACCACATGAAGCATTTGCTGCTAAGTTGTCAATTATTGCTCTGTCTTATTAGGTTGTGACTTATTGTAATTCTGACCTTTTTAAGGTATGTTTAAACTCCAAAGGAGTTCATTCTTCCAACTTGGTAATGAGTTTAATGAACAGTATTGTTAAGCAGTTAAATTCCTCGGTTTAAAAATGTTTCCCATAGGCATAGTAAAATATTTATAAATTCTGAAATAGTACTTGAAAATGATCTTTAATATAGCCGACCGGGCTAGCCGGGTAGGTAAAATGCCTGCCTGGCAACCCAAAGGTCATGGGTTCGATTCCCGCCTCGGGCTGGATATCACGATGGTGCCGAATCAACCGGTTGGTTGGATATCCCGGCCACGATACACGAAAGAAGCAAGAAAAAACTGGTTCCTTCGTGTATTGATCACATCATACGAAATAAAATAAAATCTTTAATATATGTATGTGTATCTTTTCATTTTTATTTGTGTAGTTAATATTTCATACCCTTAGGTCATTTTCCCTTCTAAGAAGTTTCCTCTCCTCTCATAAGAAGTTCTAAACCTCCAGTCCCTTGTAAAACTTCTTATCCGAGTTCTGCTGTAATTGGCCTCTCATTTCAGTAAACTAATTAAATACTTCACATGGTAAAGTCTTTATTTAAACCTTTTATGGTTTCACATTTTTGTTATTCACTGCTTGAACAGCCTGTGGCATCTTGACAGTACTTAGAATTCAACATTCCAGGGGTGCCATGTAATTTGGGTATAAGTTACTTAAAAGTTTTTTTTTTTTTTTTTGAAATTTATTTCATTATGAAAAGGTGTACAGTATCCATTGTACTGTATCTTTTTAATTTTGTGGTGATCTATAATTTGTTTATTTAGTACCCCTCTATATAAAGAATAAAATTATTACAAAAGTATATATAATTTGTATTATGAATCGTAATTTTGTTTATTATTATAATAATTATCATATAACATATTTTTTTAATATTATATATATACACAGAGAGAATCGGATTATTAAAAGGTCGAAAACCACTGTGTTGGGTATATCTTTTGGTCCAGGGGTGCGGTGAAAAAATTACTGGGACACTAAGAGCACCATGAACTGAAAAAGTTTGGGAACCTCAGACTTAGATAATCAGCTTCTTTCAGTATTGCTGTGGTAGCTAATACTCTAATAAGCAAAATGATGACTGGTATGATTTTAAACAATTTAGAAAATATCCAAGTATCATATAGACTTTATGCAGAGTAGTGATGATAATGTGATTGTTGATTTTTTCCCTACCTTCTACTGTCTTCATTGTTAGGGCTTTATAAGCCACAACATAACAGCTTGTTTGTATTTACGTATTTGCTTTTGTGACAGCATTTACAGCATGATGATATTCAGAGCTGCATTCCTTGATTACATGAGCATATTAGGTGGGAAAGGATTAAAAGATTTGATTAAATAGAAACAATAAAATTTTTAATTTTTTTATTTGTCTAGAAACAGACTATTGAAAGGCTTTTGAAGAAGACTGATGCCAAGATCAAAGGGATTAAGGTAATTGTATGTAGTTTTTCTAAATTATATAGTCCATTTTGACATAGCCATTCATTGTTATCAAAGCTATAGACTTCAGTCATTCATTGCAGAAGGAAATAGTTATTTTTAGAAAGACCAAAAAATTAGTGCACTTTAAAAAAGTATGAAAAAAATTGAGAGTAAAATTAAAATTTGTTTTTGCAATTTCTGGAATAAATAGTTTATTAACTTTGAGGAAAAATAGAACTTACATTTCCAGGTTATGATAAAAATTAACTGTATTTTGTCAAAGGAAAAGAGTATTTTTTTAGAAAGAGCTTGCTTCCTTCTTAACAATGTTAAGTTCCATTTATTAAGCTGAGTGTTAATTACTTACTTAGTAAAAATAGTTCAGTAGTTGGCAAGTACATATGCATACCTGCCAACTCTAGATTTATGATTGACACTCGGTGATTGTAATATAATTTTTCTCCATCTTTTTCAAAAAATAATATTACAACAACAGTTTCCCCATTAAATTCAGAAGTTTTATAAAATTCTTGAATTTCTGCTTATGGAACTGGCCATTGGGTGCACTAGCCTGTTTTGCTTAAAATGTGCGAAATGTTGTGTTGTATTGTGTTTGCTCATATTTTATTATTATTATTTTATTTAGTATAGTACAATGATAAAGAATTAAAAACAGCTGGCACTGTTACTGAAATTGCACATACAGGAAAAGAAGAGGTACTGAGGTTTTAAAAAATGTCCCATTTTTCAGTTGCTATAGATGACAGTAATCAAAGAGAATCCAGGCTATATTCCATTGTTTTGAACCTTGTTAAATTGAAAGCAGCTTGCTCTCAGTGCCTGCTGGGTCCTATTTTAGGTATCTTTTGAACATATGTGGGATTCCTTTTTAAAAAAAAATTGTCTGTTACTTATTCTCTATTAAAGCCTGTTATGATAGGCTTAAAAGAGGAGATTGAGAACTTGAGTCATAAGCCATCCTTTTCATCTCATTAATTTGTGTGCTGCATGCCTTCCTGTAAAAGTTGGTAAATATTTGGTGGATATATAGATTACTATAACATTTACTACTGATTAGATAATTTCAGTGTGTCTAGCTAAAGGACAGACAGACATTGAAACAGTTCAATTAATGCATGCTACCAAAGTTAAAAAGGTTTGGAAGCAAGTGTTATATGTTGGCTGTCTTTGGGTATATGTTTAAATAGACTAGTAGAACAATGGAAACCTCCAATAAGTCCATTTAAAGAAGAGATCAGACATTATGAGAAAAGCCATAGGAGCACTTTTCAAAGTTATCAACTTGAAAAGTACTATGATCAGTCACTAGTGAGCAGTACTAGCTCATGCCTTAATCCAGATGTGATTTTGGCTGAAAATATTGAAAGAATACAAATTAATGAACTCCTCTAGGCAGGTTATCCCTCTTCTGGCATGAATAAAAAAATTTGCATCATCTATTTACTGAGGTCATTACTCCTGGATACATTTGATGAATGCAATGTGTAAATTTGTAGATTTTTTTTTTACAAATTTACATATTGCATTCTTAACTTTTTTTCCCCTATCAGTTTGGAAGTTGATTACTAAAGAAGGATGGTTCTGACAAAGTCATAGGCATTTCTGCTGCCATAGTTATGGAAAACAAGAGCAGATTCTATTCTTTTGTTAAGTGAAGGCATGCTCTATTGTTGCAATTGACTACTTGGTGCATAAATTCCCATTGAAAAATTATATTCTTACAAATGCTGAGATAGTGCAAATTTTGTCAATTGGGCAGTGCCATCATTTTCAGATTTGAATTTTTTTTTTTGTGTACTAGTTTCCAGTACATCTCTCATTGAAGATTAAGAAATTATGTTTTGCAATATCAGGTCTATGAATTTTATTGTGCGAACCTACCAAAGAAGGAAGAAATAACATATAATGGTCCTAGTTTGGGGAACTGATTAGTTCACCAGCCAGGTGCAGAAGGAAACTTAAAATATGAGAAATCTGAAGTCATGCTTGGAATTTTAACAACTTGTCATAGAATGCCAAGTGTGAGAGGATATTCTCTCAGTTAAAAAAAAAAAAAAAAAACCCAAAACTCAGTATACCCCTCTTTCTGATGAACCTTGGGAAATACTTTTGACAGGAAAGTCTAGAGAGCAGGGCCATTGTTATAAACAAAACTTTGACTTAGCATTTTTCCAGCTAGCATCTTTCTCTAAGCAATCATCATCAGTTGATGGTGTCACAATCTAAAAAAAAAATCTCAGACAAAATTCTTAGGTATGTTAATATTTGAAAGCATATTGTACTAGTAAATCATTCTATGGCTATATCTTAATATAAAACTGCTTAATACTTCAGTCTTTCTTTTGTATTTTATGCAGTATTCTTATTTAATTTAGTTATTGTCAAACTTCTTTAGTGCAATTTTTACAAACAGAACAAGAGGGAAAATGACTTAAGTCACTTTCTGTCTCCAAAACCAACTAGCTTTTTCTGGTGATCTTATGAAGCAAGCTTCCACCACCACACTCAGATATCACTAAAAATATATTTTTGTTATTTCTCAAATGAAATTTAAAGACTCCATAATAAATCTATACTGCTGAAGGTGAAAATGTATTGGTTTTTACCATATATTCAAAATTAGCGAGCAAACTGTTAAATTTGCTAATCTTGTAATGTGAAACAAGCCACCATGAGTTACCTTAGTTTTGAAATGTAGGCTATTTTGCTTGTTGGTACCTCATCAGTGGATAACTTGGAACCAAAAGCCTCAGTTGTGTACATAGTAAAATTTTGTACAAGATGCATTGATCTCGTATTGCACTTCAAGTAAAGATAATCTTGAGGCAACTTGGTAATTTACTTTGCATTATGAGATCAATATATTTCGTAGCAAACTTAGTTTATTCTGTACGTACACAATTGAGGCTTTTTTCACCTATGTGCAGTAATGTTTTACAGTTTTCATATGCAGAAAGGTTTTGTGCAAGATTTACAATTTGTTACTATTTTTTAAGAAATAATATTGATAATACCTGATGAAATTATTTCTTATTATGCATGCTGCTGTTTTGAACATTTAATTTATTTAATGTGTGATCAAATCAATTTTCTAGAAACCTGTAAAGAAGACAGAGGTTCCCAGAGTGACTTACATCAATAATCAGATGTCAGTATCTATGTCCTTTCCTTCAGGAATGATATTCCCAATGGCACCTCAAATTGCAAAGCTGTAAGTTACTTTTCAGCACTTTATTGAATGTCCCTATCTTTTTTTTATAAGGTGAATTGTCTTGGAAGTTAACATAATAAAATATTATGTTAACTTTCAAGAATCAGTAATTGCTTTATTACTACTGTCTACATGCATGATGCCAACCATTTCAGCAGTACATATGTAAAGGCACATTTTTCATGTGTGGGCTCAGAAGAGTGCACACAAATACAGGACGGGCCAAATGTCAGTTTAGTGAGAAGATATGTGATGTATCAGAAGAGAATTATTGAAAACAATTTGAACAGGTCATTTAAATATAAACTGCACCATGTAAATAGTGGGAAAAAAAAAAATAATAAATAATAAATAACCTAGTTTCCCCCCACTCTAACTAAACTGACCGAGTACAGCTGCTTAACAATGCATCTAAATTCAACTGCTGTCTCGAAAATCTCTTCTGGGCTTTCCAAATTCTAGTGTTCATCCCCCCCATATATATATTGTAATTTTGTCTAAAGACAATTTGATTTTAATATTGAATAGCGTAAATGAGGGTATTGGCTCCTACGTTAATGCTATTGTCCTGTGACAATTATACGCGCTTGCGTTATACAGGGCATCTCAAAAATACATGGCATAACTTCAGGAATGAGTTCCTCATATGTGGACAATGAAAATATTTTATATCAACATAGTTCCGTAAATGCTTAACCCGAGTTATTAACCGAAATATCTTGTACACCTGCCCTGTGAGTTTGTTTGGAAGTACATGGGGCCCAAATAACTTATCACCAAAAAACATCCACCCAGATGTTGAGGCTGAACCACTGTTGGTGATGTGGGGTTTCCTCAGCCCATGCATGCTGATTGTGAAAGTTTTGGATTCTGTTTCATGTGAACTGTGCTTCATCTGCGAGTATCACACTGCTGCAAGAACTACTGGCAGAACATTACTCGCGCAGGGTAATCTGCTGGTGACAAGGCCTGTACCCGTTGCAGATGGTAAGGATACAGTTAGTGTTCTCGCAACACTCTCCAAATAGTCGAACGTTGAAGAGCCAGTTGCATTGCTATTCTGCGTGAGCTGATTCCAGGAGTGGCATGCACAACATCCAAAATCTCTTCCTCTACTTCAAGAGTCGTAGATCTTAGTCGTCCTCTGTCAGCAACACGAGGTGTAAAGGTCCCATGTTCACAAAGGCGGCAATGGATACCTTCAAACATTTTCCCGTCTGGATATCTTCGTTCTGGGAACCTTTCGTGGTACAAACGACGAGCCTCCAGAGCATTGCCATCTGCCAAACTGTACATAAAGTGCATATCTGCTCGCTCCTGATTTGAGTATATGGTCAGAATTGAAAACCACCAGATTCTGTCAGTACCTTGTGATGAAGGAAATCACCCGCGGGAGATAAGACATTCCAGTTAATAACTCGGGGAACCAAGCATTTCCGGAACTATGCTGATATAAAATATTTTTATTGTCTACATATGAAGAACTCATTCCTGAAGTTATGCCAAGTATTTTTTAGACACCCTGCATACGTACTTAAATTATGGTACTACTGGGAGCATAGGTTTGTAGTAACCCCAACCAACCGCTAGTTATATATAAATCTAGCCCTGGTATGGATAGCCTTATATATAAAAATATATACCTTAGATACATTTAAAAACAGAAAATTAGTGAAAATTAACATTCTCCCTTATGGCCATACCAGAGGAATGTTGTTATACATACCCGTTTCGGCGCCTCCGTAGCCAGGTGGGAAGGAGCAGCAGTGCGTAGCACACGCTTCTTGATTAGACCGGGGTTCGAGCCCGTCACCACCAAATACGGAGGATGTGGAAAGGTTAGGGAATGACCACCGCATATACCGGAGCAATATGGCCTTAGTTGCTAATGCTCCTAAAAAAAAAAAAAAAAAAAAAAAACCAAAACATACCCGTTTCTGTAATCTCTATACCAGTTACTGGTATAGAGGTCTAAACCTCAACTCTGTTGCCCTTTATTCAATTCTGCCCCTCCTGAGCAGAATTGAATAAAGGGCGACAGAGAGTTGCAAAAGTCTGTCTCCTGACCTGTGGGAAATTGACAGATAATGAAATTCTGGTGTTCAGGGTGTGTTCATCAGGAACTGACATGAATAGTGATACCACATCAAATGAGGCCATAACCCGATCTTCTGAAATGCTAAGACTGGAAACCAGGTGCAGGAATTCTCTGCTATTTGAAATCGTGTGGATAGTTGCCTACTAGAGGCAAAAGTAGATTAGCGACAAACTTCGACAACTCATATCTACGCCGACCGGGCTAGCCGGGTGGGTAAAGTGCCTGCCTAGCAACCCAAAGGTCGCAGGTTCGAATCCCGCTTCAGGCTTGGATCAAAGTAGAAAAAGCAAAAACCTTGGGAGGTGCAATATGACCACAGAAGCCGATGCGCCAACAACTATCAAAAAAAAAAAAAAAAAAAACTCATATCTACTTTCACCTCTAGTAGGCAACGCCGTCCACACAATTTTGAACAGAAGAGAATTCCTACACCTGGTTTCCAGTCTTAGCATTTCAGATCAGGTTATGGCCTCATTTGTGACCAGCAGGCTGTGACCATGCAGTGCACTGTATGGCCTTCAGCACCACCTCGACTGCGTCACAACAGCTCTCTATAATCTTATGAGCCCATGGGATAAAGTGGTTGCAGCTACAAGGCAGGAAGTTGTGGTCCCTTCTCTCGAGAGAAAAAACTCCAACCCCCCCCCTCTTGCTAAGTGGTTTGGTGTACTGCATTTCCTGCCATGTTGGGAAGTCTGGCAGGAGGCTCCAAGATCGAATCTCCGAACATGAGAGAGCAATCCATTCTGCAGATTTAGAACACTCGGCGATCACTGAGCACTTCTGGTCTTGCCAGCACAACCTTGATCCATGCCGCAACATTGAAATTATCGGCCAATCCCGACACTACCTTCATCACATCTGGTTGGAATTACTCCACATTTCCTGTTGTTGAGGTGCCTTTAACCGAAATAAAGGAAGACGCAACCATCCCATCATTGAAGCAGTTATCCTCCAGAATAATAAATGTTGGTACACACTTGATACTCAAACACTAAAATTACAGTCACAAGCCTCTATTCCCAACAACTGATCATTGTCTGCAACTGTGCCACATGTTTCACCTTGCATGATTGGGCACCTGGTATTCTTTATTTTATAATAATGCTCATTCCCCAACTGACGGACAATGCAAGTACAAAAGCTTTTGGTAGATTTATTTTGTTTTGTTTGCTTAACTTGCCTTTAACTAGTATTAAAGGATTTTTATTCAAACCTTGTTTTTTTTTTTTTCTGTCCCTCCGGTACAACTGAAATGCATATATTTAAAATGAATCCCGGAAACAGAGGCCCTTTTCAACTCTAATAATGTTAATTAGTTTTCCTGACACGGATTTAATATTCTCTCTCTCTCTCTGAAAGACTCCAGGAAAGTAACAACAATTAAAAATTAGGACATGTGGAATTCAAATTTCCCTGATGGAGGCTTAAAATACACCTTTTGTACTCCCCACTTTCTAAAAGTTGCCAGGGTTCTATTCAGACTATTTGAAACCCAATAAGAAAGAAAAAGAAGTCCATAATAAAGAGAGCAGCTGATCTTGCACCTCACATACAAGTGTTCTTTGGAAAAGTCTGTACAGCCCTGCCACTAAGTTTTGGTGGTTCAGCACACATCACGACTGCTACTTGTGGTTCCAAGGCAGGCAACCAAGAAAAATGGAATTAGCAGGCTGGTGGTTGTGCTCACTGAATACAAGTATAATGGCTTACAGAACTCTAGGATGTAAAGGCAGAAATTTGTACTGTTGTACTTAATGTTTTTTTCTAAACAGTGATACAAACTTTTCTCTCCCATTTACAGTAATTTTAATTTAGCAATGAAATTGTATAGATATCTTTTAAATTGTATATTTGTCTTTATTAATTTTTCTTAAGGCCCCCTCCCTCAGTGTTGTGTGGAGTTAATGGATGCAAGAACCCTAAGAGATACAGTTGTTCCAAGTCAGGAGTTCCACTCTGCAGCTTAGAATGTTATAAGAAAAATCTTTTGCTATGGAAAACAAACCTACCTGAGATTGTTAGTTAATTATACCTCACAGAAACCTGTACAGTTTATTTTTATCTGTAAATAATTTGAATTGCAGCAGATTTATGCAAGTAACGTCCCTGAAAACCATACAACAAAGAAGTTAAAATTTAATTTTCTTACTGTATGATGCATCTGTTATTATAGTCACATATTCTTCTTCTCAGTAATTTTTGTTTTGGCTACAAGCAGCTAAGAAAATTTTAGTTAAAACTGATTATTTGTCAAATGTAAAAATCTAGTCTCAACAAACAATAAAGTGAATTAAGAATCACGACCCTCTTACTTTATTTACAGTAACACATGGAAGTTCATAATCTGACTGCAATTTTCTATATGCATAAAAAATCAGAAATCTAAGGTGTACAAGATAACCAGTGGTATTAAATGTTATATGCAATGTAAGTAATCAAAGCAGAACCAATAATAGCCTACTTTACAATGATCAGAAAGTTTTGCAACTCACCATGTTAACTGTCATCTAAAAAAGAAAAAAGTTATTACCATAGTTATCCCAGTAAGATTCATGCAGTAGTTTTTTCTATAATGCAGGTCTGATGACAAGGTTCCAAAGGGAATATAAAAGCATTACCTAATTACTTCTTAAGTAAGGTTTCTTTGTTGGAGTAATGATAAAGATGAATACACCATTGTAAATTTTGTAAACAATTATTTATCACAATCAATTCTACAGGCAACTGCATCTGCAGTTGCCTGTCTGCCTCTCAAACAACTTCCTTTCCAATGTAGCCATTCTCTCTCACCCGTCGTTTTGTGTGTGAGAGAGAGATGTCTGGGATGGCACAGCAAAGGGTATGGTTTGAATTGTACAGGACTAATTAAGTATTTATGTACAGTCACTCCTTGTATAACACGTATTTACACTACACGAATTCAACCATACATGATTTATAAATAGGGGAACGATATCATATATAACACGAACCAAATTCGCTTATGCACGATTCGCCTTTGCGTTTACAAGAAATGGTGGTTCAGCACACCATTTCTGAGTTTACTACCAGTTTATAACAGATTCCACTAGCAGGAACACAACTGGAAATTGTTTTTGTTTTATGGTAGTAACCCCAGAAATGTGCTTTAGTGAGGTAGAGTTGTCTCTGCCTTTACGGTGTTGTTTATTCAGTTGCTACACGCGCACAGCTTTGTTTATGTGTATCAAGCGTGCCCCTTCGTTTTGTAATTGTGCTTTATTCCCTAAAAATGAGTAAAATACTTAAAAGGTGTGAAACGGAAGCGTCCTGGTGAAGACACTACAGATTCAGAGGGAAAAAGAAAAGCAATATTGATAAACAGAAGTGGAAAAATTCTTACCCGGGAAAATTTGTAGTGGCCTCATACTAGCGTTTATGGCCAAAATCACACCATCCTCCAACCCACCGCAGTTTCCCTGGTAAGGCTTATGGCCAGTCCACCTCTGTCGATAGAGAAAAAATATGAAATTGTGAAACGCTTTGAGCAAAATGAAAGACCATGTGATATTGCACGTGCTATGGGCCTAAATGAGGCAACGCCGAAAATTACAAAGAATGCAGAGAAAATAAAAACTACTTTTATAGCAGGAACAACTCAAAGTGTAATTAAAATCCATTAGATTAAGACACAAAGAATTGGAAAAGATGGAACAGCTGTCATCTGTTTGGATAGAAAATCAAACAAAAAACAAGTTTGCTTACAATAGAAGCAAAAGCATTAGCAATATTTTATTACATAATAGTCGTAATAAAATACTTACGTATTTTATTACAGTAATGTTTTGATTACAAATGAGTGTTCAATCTTGGGTGGTCGGCACCTAACCCTTTTTTTCCCATAGGGCCTATTGTTTATGTTGCACGATTTTGCATTGCACGAGGGTTTCTAGGAACACAACTATTGTGCTATACGAGGGCTCACTGTACTTAATTAAAGTCAATGTTCTCGACCATGTTTAGTACTTATTTTTGTTATATTAATTGACTGTGTCTGAATCACAATGGTATCATACTTCAGCAATGATGCTTTTAATCAAAAAAAAAGCCTTGAAATATTGACTTCCATCTTTGAATCCTCTTTTATACAGTAATTCTAAAATATGATTTACTTGAAAAGTAAATCATATTTTAGAATTACTGTAGAGATTTCTGCTCAGCCAGAAATCTCTACAATGACATCTATCTAGTGGGAAATTTTGTATTGTGCTGCACGTTCCCACTCATCAGTTGTCAATTCACCAGAAGTGTTATTTCCAAGATTCCAGACAGCAGGATTTTTATCTGTAATACTTGCTCTCAATAAGTTTTATTTTGGAGGTGGTGGGCTATATCTTAAAAGAAAAAAAACCTTAGGTAATTCTTTAATATTATAGTTATTCCAACTTTCTAATCTTGAGGTGCATTAGAAAACATGTCAGTAGATAGAAACATTAGCATACTATATAAACAAAGCATTTATTACAAAACATCTTCATAACGTCTTACAAAGTTTGTTCTATTAAATTTATTTGTTGACTAATAATCAGATGTCACATTCTGAAAACACCAAATGTTGTGTCAGCAACTGGGGCATTAAATGCAGCACTGAGGGATAGGCCAAGTACTTTCCTTGTATCAGCAGGATCTATTACACCATCGTCCCAAATCCTGAAGAAAAAAAGTGCTTTAGCTAAAATACTTTTATTATTGGCTTATTTAGATAAAAAGCATTACCTAGCTTAGAGATATCATAATATGATATAAGCAAGGGTCACTTCCTTTATTATTTTAATTTACTTTCAGAAAAATAATGTTCTTCATTGCCTAAAAAGTGCCACCATCTGCTGAAGGTATATACTATATCTTCCCAAAGTCTCTAACAGCCTGCTGAATGTTAGCTTTTAAAAGTTGTATAAAAAGTGTGCAGGAAACAAAAGTAATAGCAGTAGCCAATATAGTTGCAGAATTCCAAAGGGATATTATTATCACTAAAGTGTTTGATAAAACAGTTAAACAATATGGTTAGCCAAGAAAACGGATCGGTAATGATCAGCAAATGCTGAAGGGGGGGGGGAGTTTACTGAATATGTATTCTCAGAGTATCTTGCAAAGGTAAGTGAAATTTATTTTAACAATAAGATGTGCAATAAGATGTGTTATCACTATATAAATAAGAATTTAAGCAATGCTAAACGTACAAGTTTTCATAAATGCACTCTTGCTTTGCATTAGAACATAATAAATTATAGCAACATAGCATAAACAGGTTAGTTTGTTATGTCAAGACTTCTTGGGGTACGGCCTACTTTTCTCATCACGAGCCAATTCATCTAGTATTTATCATGTATTATGTCTGTACAAATAGATGTTCACAGGGCATTTTGCATATTCTGCAGGCTGAAAAATCCAGAATAACTTTGGAGAACCGTACTTTCCCTATGTAAGAGGTATAATTAGTTTCCACCTCTGTGGAGGAAGTACCCTCTAAAAATGTACATTGATTGAACTTTATTTTCTCTTTAGTGGGCACATCATTTTGAAAGTGGATCCGCTTACTAGATCAGCTGTCTTGGGATTTCTTATGGAGATAAGGATAATGCATGCAGCAATAATCTCACACTTCCAGTGAAATGAATATTCAATCACTATACTATAAAATTTGATGCAGATATGTCAAGCAGTGGATCAATAAAATATAAAAATGGATACTCCTGTATATACTCAGGTAATTTTTTCTATTTAATTGACCACTGCTGGATGCCATAAATGTTCTGGTAATCAAGGGGATATAAACCCAGACCTTTACAAATGAATGGTAATGTGACAACTAAGCTGCCATGATTGTGTTTTTGAATATAGAAGGTACAGTCGATTCCGGTTATTTGGGACACATCGGGACTAGTGCATTTTTGCCCGATTAAGCGGCTGCCCCAATTATCCGAAGTTTCACGTAAATAGTTAAAAATACAATGTACCTCCCCCCCCCCCTTTACAATTGGTTCACTGTACAATCAAATCACCTTACAATGGAGTCACCATTGTAAAGTACCGTTCACTATACGATGTGCAGTAAGCGCCGGTCATTGTGATCTGAATTTTAATTCAATTAAACAGCGATTCTAATTAGCAAAAATAGAAGGAATATATTATCCACAGGCTATAAAAGTAAAGATATATTAAGTACAAATTTACCCTTTATTACCTTACCAATTAAAAAATTAAATGATACGTGAAATTCGGAAGAATATAGCATTAGCATTAGTAGAGGCATTTGATGCAAGAAAGCAAGCTTATGCAGCATCAGCCAAAAAAAAAAAAAAACCACTACTTCACCCCTCTGTTCGTTCAAAATACCTGTCCAGCTGAGCCTTAAATTTATTTAGGCTATCAACTTCCACGACAAGGGATGGAAGTCTGTTCCACCAACCAACCACCCGCTGGCTAAAGGCAAAAGTGATAATGGCATATAAGTGATAATCGGAATAGTTAATACGTACTGTAATATGGACATACTAACTAAACTAGTTGACATTTCTGTTCACTGTCATTTGTGGATGGGGGTTAAAATTTAAAACAGTAAAAAGATAAGCAATCAATAACAAAGAACACGACATACACAAATTGCAAGTAACACAATATGCGCAAGTGAGAACGGAGTAACAAAGTAAGCAGCTTTAAAAATAGGAATGAAGAGAAGATTCTGAAAATTATTTTTTTTATACGTTTGAAGATTCCAAAGAAGATTCCATTTCACCATAATAACCCACAGAATTCCAGCTGTCGGTATTACGCAAATTCAATAAGATTGAGTTTACTATCAGTTTATGATAGATTTCACTAACACAAAAGCCCAGTAAACAGGTGACTGCTAATTGTTTTTATTGTTTTATGGTTGTGACCCCCAGAAATCCAAACGAACTATGTGGTACGGTCGGAGACAATCGTAGGGTAATCTTCAGTGCTGCGGTCTCTTGCCCCGATTAAACGGCATTTTGTCCCAATTAAGCGAAGTAAACCCTGGCTATTTTCTCGATTGGGTTCTGTTTTTTAAGATTTTCCCCAAATAAACGGCTGCCCCGATTAACCGGTGGCCCAAATAACTGGAATCCACTGTATTTTATATGTTTTATTGCATGTTAAAATGAATGATTTTATTCAGCAGCAGCAAACCTGCAGCAAATTTTGAAAATTATGAAAAAATGGAAGATCCGTGAAATGTTAAAAACAGCTTTCAGTTATGTTCCATGGATGTTTTAATTTGAAGGCTTTTTAGAGGCTCACAAAGTTTAAAGAGGACTGCTTGCCTGTCAAAGGTGATCCTCACTCTGACCTTCGACTTAAAAAAAAAAAAAAATTGTCGTGATCTGATTGGGAGTAATTGATGTTTAACTATCTGCAAAGTTGCAGATGAAACTGGTATTTCTTAATGGAATATGCTAATCAGTTTTAGCATGAGATTTGGGAATGCAATGCATTTCACCCAAGTTTGTGCTTTGCATCCTCACTGATGATCACAGAGTTCTCAGTCTTCTTTGTGCAGCTGCTGATCCATAATTTGTTTCTTCCTTGATTACTGGTGAGAATCATGATTTTATAGCTATGACTAGAAACAAAAAGCCAAAATTTTCTTTGAGTATATACAGGAGTGTCCATTTTCACAAAAGAGTAACTTACCTGGCACTTGAATAATAGGGGCTTCCCTCCTCTTCAAACTTCTCAATAATGGGGTCCTTTAGTGACTTTTCTTCTTCTGGTGTCCACTGAAAGAAATCATGTTTTAGTTTTTTCAAGAAATAAATATTTTTAAAAATTGATGTTCACAGTTGTTCCATGCTTTCACCAAAGCACCTAAGTTTTATGTAGTGGCATATTCCGATGTTGATTTGCTTTTTATAGTATTCTTTATAGTATATTATTTTATAGTATAATATAAATTTCAATCATAGATATGCATGTAAACATAAATTTTCCTTTAGAGGCTGTAAAATAAGTGCAGATTTCTCTCTTTTCTTCTACTCAAAATTCACAGTATACATTCTGGTAATTCAATGTGTTGATGATAAGTCCTTGTTTCAATTTTCTTTACTGCTTGTTACAGATATTTAAACTTCTCATACAAGGAAATGTGATGATACGCATGTTACATTTTCTTTCTTTTCACAAATTCATATGATCATGGTTCTTATTTAGTTAATTTTTCTTTTCTTTTAAGTTTTGTCATGCCTCAGTGTCTTTTAGGTTTACTTTTTCTTTAAATGGCATGGTATGCAGATAAACTGGAATTATAACTGAAGCACTTCCTGCATAGGTTTAAATTTGCCTTTATTTCTCAAATGAGAAATAAAAACTGTCCTGATTATATCCAGTTAATTAGCTATTCATAATTTTTCATAATAATTCATAATTTTAATTAATTATTCATAAATAAATATTCATTAAAGTTCTAAGTTTCAAAAGAAGTTGCCTTTCTGCTTCTTCCCCCTTCTCTCTGCTTTCATGATCAGAAAACTTATTTTTGACAATGATAAACATGGTGTGCTTGTGCTTCTGGTGCTGATAATGCTGGTTCACTAGTGGGAGTTAGATTAATTATTTTGGTGCCTTACAGTGATTTCTACAATCTCCTCAGCTGTATAGTTGGGTTGAGGATTAAGTTGTTGTTATGGGAGTCTGTTATTAGCCGGTTGTTTGTTCTTAATCTATACATTACTTACTTTGTATTTAAAAACATGTATGTAATTCCTATAAAAAACATTTTAAAATGGGAAAAAAAAAACACATTAAAACGCCTGCTTAAATGTCAGACCCGGCATCCCATACTTTGGGGCAAAAACCACAGACGGAACTTTCAGAATACAATAACCCTAATCAGTGATAAATGTTTTATGAACACAGGCACCACATTATATGAATAACAGATAATTTAGGCCAAAACCAAGGGTGTGTTTATTGATAGGAACCAGATGTTTTTACAAGCATAGTAATGGCAAAAATTAAAAACAAGCAACAGCTAATAACAGTATTCCAACTGAGCATCCCATATAACTTAATCTTCAGCCCTCCTCCAAGGAGATTACAAAGAATTGCCACGAGACACCAAAATACTATAAGCCAGCAGTGCACACACGTAACACTGATACCTGACTGGATCATGAAGAGCTCTTAGTACTAGCATTAGTTTAGGCATATGATGCAAAACAGCAAGCTTATACAGCATCAGCCAAAAAGGGGAGAAAAAATCCCCTTCCCATTTCACCTATCCAGTCACTCGAAACATTTGTCTAGTTTAGCCTTAAATTTATTTAAGCTATCAACTGCCACAACAACAGATGGAAGTCTATTCCAACAATCAACTACCCACTGGCTAAAGGCAAACTTTTGCACATTTATTCTACACAACTGTTTTTCCTCAATTTGAATCTATGCCCTCTCAGGTTCTTAATCTGAGCAGGCAGAAGCATCCCATCAGCATTGAGCCTGCTCAAACCATTCAAGGCCTTATACATCTCAATCAGATCACCTAGCAGGTATCTAGTCTCCAGATGCTGCAACTTGCAGAACTGAAGCCTCTCTTGGTAAGAGCACCCCTTTCTTCCTCTTGTTCCCCTTCTCCGTACTCGTTCTAGCAACTCTACATCCTTCCTAAAATGAGGTCTCCAGACCTGTATGCAGTACTCAAGGTGTGGGCTGACCATTGCCTTATACAAAGGCAATGCATCACCTTGTCTCTGCTAGCAAAATTCTTATATATCATTGACAAAACTACATGACCTGCACTGCTCAGAGAACTTCATATTTGACTGCACAATTACCTCCGGGTCTTTTTCATTCTCCACCTCCCTGAGTGTAGTACCACACAGTTGGTATGTTTCTCCTTCTCAGACCATCTACCTAACTTTTCTAGATCCTGTTGCAGTGGCATACTGTCTTTACTGTCATTAACAACTCTGCCAACCTTTGTATCATCTGCAAACTTGGACATTAAGCCTGATATACCTTCATCGCTAAAGACACAAAACAACAATGGGCCCAGCACCGAACCGTGGGAAGACTCCACTAATAACATTAGCCTACGTAGAGCCGTGTCCATTTTTTACTACTCTCTGCCATCTTCCACTCAACCATCCCTTTACCCATTGCAGCAACTTCCCCTTAATGCCATACTGCTCCAACTTGTGCAACAGTATCAAAAGCTTTCTTGAAATCCAAGTATATGAT
Source organism: Mastigoproctus giganteus (assembly GCF_048544385.1). Lineage (NCBI taxonomy): Eukaryota > Metazoa > Arthropoda > Arachnida > Uropygi > Thelyphonidae > Mastigoproctus > Mastigoproctus giganteus. The sequence goes on from NC_143575.1 coordinate 209,640,427, forward strand.
ATCAAAATTATTTTTTGCATCCACATTGTAGTATCAAATCAAATTTTTTTGACAATATGTTTGCCACAGTTCAAAATGTAAGTTTTGCAACAGTGAATCACCAAACAGATAATTTAAATGTACATTTAGCATTACCTGTTTTATTTATTTATTGTAACTTGACCTTGAATATTTAAAATACTATATACAAGTATGATGCTAAATGTTTTTAAAGAAGTATAATGTAATTAATTTCCTAATAATATCCTAATACCTTATTGGATACTCTTCCTGTTCTGCTGCAGCAACTATTCTCTCAATATGTTCAAATATTCTCTTTTGAGAAATAAAAATATAAATTTTAATCTATACAGGAAGAAGTATTTCAATTTCTTCATTTATAATATCTTTTTGTGAAGATACAATACAACAGATCTCCAATTTATGGCCTGCAAAGGAATATCATTCAGTCATTAAGTGAAATTTCACCTGTATTGTGTGATGCCATATGCACTGAAAGGAACGTGCTGCATAACTTTAACTGAATTGGTCTATGAAAGCAAGCAAATTCCTTAAGTGCAGACTTGTAATTGTAGTCAGATTTCACATTTCGCTTTACTTTCTTTTAATGATTCAAACTGCATACACATATTAGTTTTGGCATGATGCATGCATCCTTAGTTTGTTGGTACTATTGTACTAATTGTGATGTGCACTAATTTCAAACTTCTTTAGATCAACGTGATGAAATTAATAGTATTATTTCAGCAGTCAAATTACAGGACTTTTGAAACAAACTTTTATTGCAAATCATATAAAAATCATTCCTACTTCAGTCATTATTTTAAATAATTATCTTTTTTCTAACGGAAACACATTCTCTCTACAATAAACTACTACAGTATCTTTTTTCAATAGCTGCCAAAACCAATTCTCAGTGCAGCACACAAGAATAATACTGATCAGTATCAATAAGGCTGCAATGCATGTTGCATTTGTATATCGGATGCATGCCCATTACATTGGTTTTTTTGTAGTGTTAGATTGAACTAGAGAACTTTTGTAAATTTAAGGAAGGGTTGGACAGCTATCTGAATGAAATGGCAAGTATTTAAAGCTTATACTGAATAAGTTTGGCTTCCTTGCATCAATTTACTTTTATTAAAGCAAACTGATGCAAATTGATTATATTAAAAATTATATTAATTCAAAATACTCACCTATCTGGATGTATAAAAAATTTAATGAAATAAGGCTACATGGTGAAATCTATCTAATAACTGAATAATCTCTGATATAAAATGGACAAAATGCGAATTAAAGGAGAAATACTATAAACTATGCATTATTTTAAAATTTATAGCAAGCTGTATTATCATAAAAGATGAAGTTTATATATTTTGCAAAGGATTAACTTCATTATTACTAGTTCCAAAAGGTTAGAATGTAATAAGGAAATTTCCAATTTAAAAAAATACTGTTTATAATTTCATTTTTAAGAATCAAATACTTCATCATTTACACTGACTGGATGCATCATTATGATGCATTATTACAAGGAGAAATAAAAAGTGCAGACATATTTTATTATTTGCATATTGATGAAAATTCATATCTTTTATCATAATATTCTAAAACTATTGGAAAATGTTATAAGCTAGCGTGATCTCTTGAAGGTAGTTTGTTAATGTGACCTTCGTGAGCTATACACAATGCAACACATGATGTGGCACCAAACACTGTCCTTTGTAACATCTGTTGGAGAATAGCAGCTATTGCTTCCTTGGTTGTAATTTTCAAATCTTGAATTGTGATCAGATGCGACTGGTAAACTTTGCTTTTCGACGTTCCCCATGGTACTATGAAATCTGGAGCACATGGATGCCAAGAAATGTTTCTAAATTGAGAAATAAGGCATCCTTGGAATAGCTTTCATAACAATTACACGGAACATCTAGCTGTGTGAGACATGGCTCCATCTTATTGAAACCAAATTCTAGTTGCTGAGATAATGTAATTCAGGAGCGAGATAGGTTTCAATCATACCGTGCTAATGCTCTACTATAACTGTTACATTCTTATTTTGGCCATTTTCAGAAAATGAAGGTCTGATCATGCCAGATTATAATATACAGCTCCATACCTTACCTTAGCTCAATTATGAGAAGCTTGATGCATTTAACAACAATGTTATAAAGTGGACACTGTCTAAGGAAATTGATGGTCAAGGGCAAAGGTTTATATTTTAAATGGGGAGATTATAGTGGGCTGGGGTCTTAGGCTCTATCAACTAAGACTGGTAATTTCAAGTTGGATAAGATTCCTAGGGTAGATGGGATACACACAGTTATATTAAAGAATGCAACAAGGGAGTGCAGTATACCACCAGGACTGTTACCAAGATTATTACTGAACTGGAGTGATTGCCTTGGACTTAAGTGCAATGTCTCACCCATTCATAAAGGAGGGCTGAGTTGGAAATGAGTACATATAAAATGGGGAAAATAACAAAATCAGTGATTTAAGGATGGAATATCTTAATAAGGATGAAGCCTTAAAAGGATTACGGCATAGTTTTTTTGAAGGGAATGTCTTGCCTGACAACCCTAGTTGATTACTATGATATGTCAAACAATTAGATGCTGGAAACAATATTGTACAGTAGACTCTCGATTTTCCAGGATAGGTGGTAAAAAACAAATCCCGGATAATCTATTTCCCGGTTAATCCAAAAATACAAAATTTCCCGACATGCGTAAGAGATACGTTCCAGGACTTCTTACTTCGTCAAGTTTTACATAACTCGGGAATGACTAATACCATATTGCTACTATATTATTATTGACAAATCTGAATTCTGTGCGATACTTGTTAATGTTTGGCCATTTTCATACATCCTTATTAGTTTAATTTTCTGATCCAAATCGATGGCTTTCCTTTTGCTGGTAGATTTACTAGTAGCACTGTCACTTATTCTCTTAGTCGGCACCATGATAACGGTCAAAACAAAATTTTCTGAAAAGAACTTCAGAGGGTTAAGGGGAAAAGCACACTATTATCACCTCATGTGAATTCACATTTTACTAAAGCACATTTCTGGAGGTCACTGCATTTAAACAATTTGCACCTTCCGGGTTACTGGGCTTTTCTGTTTTTGCATCTAATTATAAACGGGTAGTAAATTCAATTTTATTGCATTTGCGATAATACTGATAGCTCGAATTGTGTGGGTTTTTACGTTATTATGGCGAAATGTGTTCCCTTCACTGAAATCTTCAGTCATATAAAAAAAAACCCATAAATAAATTGTAAGAACCTCTTCTTTCCTATTTTTTTGCTTGTTACTCCATGTCTCACTTGTGCAATTTCTGCATGTCGTCGTTATTGATTGCTTATTTTATTTATTTATTATTTTTGTTTTAAATTTTACAGTCCTAAAAAAAAAAAAAATTGAGCGAAAAAAAATTTATGTAAATCTGTAGTTGAGTAAGTCGGGGACTTGCTGTATCGAAAAATGTTCAGCAACCTACGTAAAAAATATAGCGATAGATAAAAAACGAAAAAAAAAAACTTACCGCTTCCCTTCATTTTTTACAATGTTGCATATGATTTGGTCCCCAACATTATAATGGTTCTTTAGAGATTTAATGGATGCACTGTTTTCAAACTTTTGAATAATTTCAAGTTTTTGTCTGAAAATGCAACTCTTTTGCGTTTAGCCATCATTTACTAAAATCTGTATATCCAGATTTTAGTAAAACTTTTTAGTTCCTAGTGAGAGGCTAATGGATGCACCGTTTTCAAACTTTTGAATAATTTCAAGTTTTTGTCTGAAAATGCAACCCTTTTGCGTTTAGCCATCATTTTCGCGATTTCTAAACAAAAAAAAAAAAAATTACTATAAAAAAAATCCTGACATCCTACAAAACAAAATTTGTCCTTTTGCACTGCAACGGAACATAACAATCGACGCAACGCACTAAAACAAATTAAACATTTGGTCTCTTTTTTTTTTTGAGCAGTGGGTGGGAAGACAGCGGGGATTGCAAGATAATAGGTACGTTAATCTCCCAATGACGACTTCTTATAATGCCGCTTGTTGCTTATTTATGACTTGCAAAATATCTGTTTATACCTATTCCAATTATTACTTGAATTTTTTTATTTATGGTTGATTTTTTTTTTTTTTTTTTTTTTTTTTTTCAATTTGGAGTCTTGAAGTGTCCCGGTTAATCGAGAGTCTGCTGTATATCCAGATTTTAGTAAAACTTTTTGGTTCCCAGTGAGAGGCTACTGTACAAACTGTAATGTGATTGAATTACTAAGATACTCAAGTGGATTGGAGTGGAATGGAGACAGGGTGACAATTAATGGGCATTCTTCAGAGTGGACTAATGTAGCAAGAAGGGCTCCCCTCGGGGTTCAGTGTTGGGGGATCCCCCTTGTTTTTTTTTTAATTTTCCTCAATGATACTGATTAGAGTATATAGTGAAAACTGTCAAAGGCTGTTGGTGATTTAAAGGCAAGTAGGACAGTTAGCAATCAGAGGACCAGTGCGGCTGCTGTTTCAGAACAACTAAGTTGCACATATGGTATGGTTTGTAAGGTGGCAGATGAAGTTCATTCCTTCTAAATGCAAGGTTTTGCATTTTGGAAAATAAATTCAGGGATTGCATAGAGACTACGAAACACAAAATTAAAGGTAGTTCAGGATAAGCAAGATTTAGCAGTTATGATACACGTAATAAGAGGTGTGGCAATAAAGTTCCTGGACTGGTGCAGTAAGAAAAACAGTGATGGAGCTTGAAAATGGTTTTATTTTTATTCAAAGTAATCACAACCTGATTTAATGTACTTATTTCACCTTTTTAAAAGTTTCAGAAAAGAGTCAGTGAAAGTGTCTAATGAGACACATTCAGTGACTCTTAAATGTCTTTGCAGTTTCAGTTTTCACCTTGAGAAAGTGGAAAGAGTCCACTGAACCTAGATTTGAATAGTAGGGTGGGATGGTTGATCTGTACAATGCCATGTTTTGTGAGAAATGTTCATAACCAGTGTGGAAAGAGCAGAGGGCATTGTTGTGCAACAAGAACCAGCTGCCATGAACTATGCACAACAATTATCATGCTGAAGCATGCTAACTGCTGTGCATGGACTATAAATTATTGCATCAGAAACCCGCCTTGTCTTCTGGAAATGTCACAGGACCCACATGTGAAACACATCATGCATCTTGCACCAAGCTATCATTTGCCAATTGGTAACCCAAGTTAATATGAAATGATTAGGAGTATTTTTGGTTTGAAATTGATGATGAAAACTTTGTTGAGTTTTCATTATGAAATCTGTCTTCACAAATAATTTAATGTGAGCACAGGGCATTATGAGCTTGTACTAATTGGCAGCAAACAAAACTCCAAGATCCTGCCTTTTGAAATATGAGTTTTGAACTTGACTTGACTACATTATGTTTAGCACTTGTAATTTAAGAACTAAATATGTCCATACTTTCTACCACACTTCTATATATAAATGTATGACATGAAAATCTTACTATGTAATCTTTATAATAAATTTGGTTTCAGAGTTAAAATAAACAGCAATTTCATGTCAATAGTTTACAAGTGAACTAGGGTTTTTTTTGTGTGTTTTCGAGTGACCTGAGTCAAAATAAAATTAATGTCAAAATACAGTTGTTCACTAATTTTTTTGCTTCTCGTTTGGCTGTTATTAATTTACTAACCAGGTGTACCCAGTGACAATTTATAGTCTAAAAAAGGGTTGATAAATTGCATTGCTATTCAAATTAATTTAATAAAACAAATATAGGATTCCACCTGTGTTTTTCTAATACAGTGTTCTTACCGGCTTTCCTTCTCTTTGTCTCTGTTCTTTGGTAATTTGTGCCAGAACATTTGCAGCTTGCTCTCCTCCCATTACAGAAATTCTTGCATTGGGCCACATGAATAGAAACCTTGGCCTGTCAAAATAAAATAAAAAATAGCATAATATAATTCACATTATTATTAAAATATTCTTTCCATTTATGCTTTGAGAATAAAAAGAGTTTTATTCTCAAAACAAGTTATATTTCTTGTTCTCCCTAGCTCCTTATATATAAGTGATCTTTGTAACAATCAAAATGCATACATAATATGTGCAGTAATATCCATTACAGCTCAATAGGTAAAGGTTTAAAAGATAAAGAAGAAATCACATGCCTCTGTGGGAAATGAACCATAACTCACACCACAGCAGATAAACACACATCCTTAGTCTCACAAAAATACCACTACAGGAATGGAATCAAACCATGGCCAATGACATGGGAAACTGAAATGCATGCATTATCCAACACAGCTCATAATAATGATAATAATAAAATAAATAAAAAAAAAAACTTCTATTTATTTATGTTTCAACAGCAAGTATCAAAATCCAAATCCTGATTACATATAAAACCTATATCAAATGAACGAACAATCAATCAATCAAAAATATAATGCCTAAAGAATCACAGGGAAATGCTATCTTAATGTTCCTAGGGGTATTAGTGTTTGAAAACCTGTGCATGGCGCCTCCGTAGCTAGGCAGGCAGGAGCAGCAGTGCGTAGCACACGCTTCTTGATTAGACCGGGGTTCAAGCTCGTGACCACCAATGATGCGAAAAGGTCAGAGAATGACCACTGCATATCCCCGGAGCAATATGGCCTTAGTTGCTAATGCTCCAAATAACAAACAAACGGCATGACAGATGCATTTTTCTGCATCATCCTGTTATAAAGACATTCACTTGCTAGTTGTGCCATCAATTTCTGTTTAGCAGTATCACAAAAAAGCAAATTCATTGAGGAAGAAAAACTAACTATTTCTCTTGACAAGTGAGGTCTTTACTAGCCACTTTATTTCCAAAAAGACTGACTATAATCAGCTTTCTGTCAAGGGTATTTTTTTAAATTTTTTTTTGTGGATATGCCAAAAGATAAATATTAGTATTCCAGCACAGAACAGACTTTGAAAATGTCTGACTACAACAATTGTCATGCAAACTCCATAGACCTGAAAACTATGTCGAAAGAACATACTAGTGTAAAGGCTCATAATAATGATAAATACTGTACCATAATTTCATTGTAATATAAAATTATACAGCATCCTAATATTTAATGAAAATGTGTATAATATCCATATATAAAATATACACTGAGTGATCACTGAATTATGACTATGAAAACTGAATGTGACCCGTTGACCATGTGAGGTACGAGAGTGCAGAGTTAGTCGACCTACGTAACATAGTAAGGTATCAGTGGTTCAGTAGGTAGTAAAATTCCGAGTGTGATGGGTAAAAGGAAGGATTTATCGGACTTTGATAAAGGACAGATTGTGGGTGCTCGATGAGCTGGTGCCTCGATTTCCCAAATGGCTGAACTGGTGAAGTGGTCAAGAGCCACCGTTGTTAAAGTGTACTATGACTGGCATCAAAATGGTCAAACAACGACCCGATGGCAAAACTGCAAAGGTCAGCGAAAGGTTGATGTTAGAGGTGAGCGCTGGGTCAGACGACTTGTACAGGCAAACAGGTGCAGCACTGTTGAAGAGTTGACTACCCAATACAACATGGGCCAACCCAGAACTATCTGGCACGACCATGCGTTGCATGCTCCACGTATGTGCTATACCAGCAGACCACCCTTACGGCATCCTCTCCTAACCAAGGTTCATTGGCAAAGAGCATGTAAGTTGGACGTTAGAAGGCTGGAAGAAGGTGTGCTGGTCGGATGAGTCATGTTATTTATTCCACACCGTGGATGGATGGTCGTGTACGGATTTGGCATCAACAACATGAGGCTCTTGATCCATCATACATGATATCAAAAGTGCAGGCCGGTGGATGCAGTTATATGGTGTGGGGCATGTTTCACTGGCAGGAACTTGGACTCCTGCATGTGGAACAACGTATCAGTGGTCTCAGCTATCGTCAACTGCTTGCTGACTGTGTACACCCCGCTATGTTACACTTTTTTCCAAATGGCGATGGTGTCTTCCAAGATGACAATGCACCAAGCCATCGGGCACTTGTTGTGCAGGAATGGTTTGAGGAACACAGTTCTGACTCTGAACTCGCGCGATATCAATCCAATAGAGTACTTGTGGGACGCTATGGAAAGGCATATCAGGTATCTGGATACACTAATCACCTCCATATCTGCATTGCTGACCGCATTACACACAGCTTGGTTGGCCATACCTCCTGAACGCTTCCGACATCTTGCTGAATCAATGCCATGTCGGATAGCTGCTGTACTGAGGGCAAAAGGAGGACCTATGAAGTATTAAGTAGGTGGTCATAATTCAGTGATCACTCATGTGTATATATATAATTTATTAGCAAATAAAATCATGGACTTAAAGAAAAGAAATTATTATTATTGTTATTAGCCATATGGTACAAGGAAGCCTGAGGTGGTGCAGCCTATGCTGCACCAGCCAAAAAAAAATAGCATACATTTAATTCTGTTTGTTTATTACATTTTGTATTAGCATATTTAAATAATTGAAATTGCCTAATGCAAACTGATAATTAACATACGAGTAAGCACGACCACACATTCCATAGTTTCCTGCTCCATAAGATCCACCTATGATGAGAGTTATTTTTGGTACTTGAGCACATGCGACAGCAGTTACCATTTTAGCTCCATTCTTAGCTATACCTCCTGCTTCAGCTTCTCTTCCAACCATAAATCCTAAGAAATTTTTTTGCAAAGTAATAATTTTATATTCAACACATAAAAATGTTTATAATTGTCACTTATAATAAAATATATTTTTATAAATAATTATAAAAATTAAACTGAATAAATACCATTTTACTCATCAAATGAACATCTTTGTTTTATTCAGAAATATCAAGAATAAAGCAACAACTCATAATAATTCTTCATTTCCATTTAGAGATATGAGAAATCAAGTTATATAATTTGTAAGAAAATTATTTCGATTAGCATAATGTCAATATTTAAATGGCAGACATTATTTCTTCATTTTGTTAAGAGAGACTTGCAGCTGTTAAAAATAACTGAATTCACTGCAGATCTTTAAAAAAAAATTTGAAATGCATATCTGTGTAATGAAAAACTAAAACTAAAAAAAAAAAAAAAAAAATGAAAATTGGGAACGTTCATTTCTTATTAAACATGGGGTAGTACATCAAAATGACAAGGAAAGGTACGAAAAGAGCTTAAATAATATTTTAACACCTAATGCATATAAACCTAAACACTTTATGGCCAAATTACACGAGCATATAGATGATATCCAATTATTTAAAACTATTCATAACCATCTAATGGGCAGGTTGTATTCTAGCAACAAAAAAAAAAAAAAAAAAAAAAGGAGCCTAAAATTAATAGTATTATGCAAGTATTCATGATTAGATAATATCTATTATGTAAATATTCCTCCAATATGTCTTCACTTTCAATCTGCATTGTTAATTATATTTTTAATTGGAGAAACATCTAAAAAACTTCTTTTTGGCTCAGTGCTGACATAAAAAATGTGTGGCACAGCCACATATATGCTATCTTTCCTCAAATTTTTGGATTTCCTTAGATTTTTCCTGCACTTCAGTCCTGAAATTTTTTTATTCATAGTAGTCAGGAAATATTTTTTGGCTCATAAGTTTGCTGTTACCAAAGGTATTTGTTACTATCCGATACAGTATTAGAATAAAGAATAAAATTGTAAAGTGTATCATTTTAAGCTATTGCTTGTCTTTTTCTTAAAAAAAAAAAAGAAAGTGACTGGTGATCAACATATAACATATCTACAAATGTTATTTGTTATACATATTTTTTAAATTATTCGCAGATTTAAGTAAATTGGCAAAACTCCATGGGTTTACTCAAAGGATTGTGAGATGGAACAACATAATGAATATTAACAAACAGTAACAGATTTATAAAAAAAAATTTTCTGTATACTTTGAAGTATACAGAAAATTTTGTACATTTCTTCCTGTATTAACTGCTATGAATGCCCAATCCTATCAGTGTGCTAGTATTTAACTCTCTATAGAGAACAAGCATACCAGTACATGTTCTACATGCAATCTAGTTTCACTTTTAGCTATCAAAGTGTTAGTTAAAACCCTGTTAAATTCCTAATTTTATATTACACTGCTCAAAAAATTAGGGATATCACTATCAATTATAGTAAATAGAATAATGACCATAGCTTTACTGATATTTGCTGAAAACACTTGTTTATATAAGTATTTACCATAAGGATATCACAAGGATTGCATTTCAGTCACTGAAGAAGCAATGCAGGAAGTATCACAAACACCTAAGAATTATCTGCCTTTCCTTAAGAAATTAAAAAGCCAGGTGAAATGCTTAAATTTTCACATTTTACCTGTGTACCATATCACTAAAAGAAAAATTTAAATCCAAATGTCCCACATGTGCATGATCACTGTAAATGGCACAATATGTGAGAGACAATATATGTGACAACCTAAAAGGTGGGATGATGAATAGGCATCCCATATCCTTAATGCTAAGTGCATTGCCGGCAAGTGTATACTGCTGACAAAGGAGGTAACAGCATTTAAAAACGTGTTTTAATTAGTATATTTTAATGCTCTGACTGGGTTTTATCAAATGTTATGCTACAGCAGTTTTACTGTATTTTAAAACAGTCTTTTAATTTAATTGGTATATTTCTTTATTTTTATTTTAATCAAGCCCTCTATCACTGGCAGGATGTTTTACTGAAATGGGTTTAGGCAGACTGCATCTTTAAGGCAGTATCTTTTCATTAAGGATTAGGTTCCAAATCTCCAATGCCTATCTGAGAGGATATTATCAGTGTGTACAAGCATTTAATGATGCAATGCATTAAGGAATTTCAGAGATTTGGCATGAATGAAGCTAGCAAACACATTTAAGATTTACATGGCAGTGTAAGAGACATGAATCTGCTCCCTATGATTACATATTGGCATGAATAATATTACAAAATATAGAAGTTTGCTGATTATTAGATTAAAAGAAAGTTACTTATGTTCTCTCTCTCTTTTTTTTTTTTTTTTTCATATTGTAAGAGTAGTGTATAACAAGGCTGCTGCCATGTATTTGATGCAAGTATGCAAGGAGGTTCTCATGGAAAAGCTAGGAAAGAGGTTCTCATGTAAATTAAAAAGTTTTATAAGGAGCAAGGAAGCATGCTAAACCTAGGCATGAAATTTTCTTTGGTGGTTTGCAAACTTCTAATGGCAGAGATAGTCATGGATACCAAGATGGCCACAAGGAGATTACAATTTACATCTAATGAAATATCAAGTTAGAATTGCTGCTATTTTGAGTGAGCTCCAGTTGACCTATACTAATTTAATCTTTATGCAGGAAAGGGTAATTAAGGAATTAAAATGGATGGTAATAGAGTAGCTACCTACTAAATGATAAACACGTGTCAATAGCTGTTTTGAATAAGGTATACAAGGGTTGTTTAATAAATTTCTAATAAGTTTAAATGCAGCACAGAAAGGGTTATTATATAGTGTTGAATTTGTACTATTTTTCCATATAGTCCCCTTGTAACTCAGACTTTTTTAGGCAATGTCCCAAATTCACGATCCCAGTTTTGTAGTCAATTTCTTGAAAGTTCTGAAAAAAGGAGTGTGCAGCTGATATCACCTCATCAACCAATCCAAGTTTCCTTCCAGACTTTTTTATTTATTTATTTATTGTACGAAGCGGTACCTACCAAAACTTTGGTAACACTACTAGTCAATTTAGATAATTATAAACAACTTCTCTCCCCCCTCCGTGCATTGTCTGTCAGGTGGGAGGAACTTAAAAAAAAAAAGTAATAACAATAATAAGTAGAAAATAAGAACCTACTATATGTATATGCATACATATAGGAGGCAATTCAAGGTCCAGGTTGAGGTGTCCAAGTCTAGTTCAAAGAGAACTGCCAGAAAAAGGAGCTTGAGCTCTGTAGAATCATGACTTGCCCAAGTAGCTGGAGGAGTTCTTCCCGACAGTAACAGTATTCACCATATAGTGCAAGAAAGCCATAGGCCTTTGCTGCACTGGTGCAAAAAAATAAATAAATAAATAAAAACTAACCAAGTAGATAAGAAAACATAAATTATATGCTTCCCTCCTCACACAGGTAAGTGTGTGAGGAGGGAACTTACCTATGTGAGGTAAGTTCTTCTATAATCATTAATCATTACAAGGAACTGGAGCTCCCAAGCATTCAAACCAGTACAGTCTGTCCTCGTATAGCACGATAGTTGTGTTCCTAGAACCCCTCGTGCAATGCAAAATCGTGCAATATAAACAACAGGCCCTATGGGAAAAGTGGGGTTAGGTGCCGACCACCCAAGATTGAACACACATTTGGAACCAAAACATTACCAAACACAATAAATAATCGGGTAATTTTAATCGTTATAAAATACATAAGTATTTTATAACGATTAAAATATGTAATAAAAAATATAATATATATTTTTATTATAATATAATAAATAATAAAAAATAAATATTTTTATTATTTATTATATTATAATAAAGTATTTTTAGTATTTTGTAATACTAAAAAGTATTTTTTACGAATAAAATACGTATTTTATTCGTAAAAAATTTATTACATTAAATAAAATAGTCGTAATAAAATACTTACGTATTTCATAATACGTAAGTATAAATTATAATATGTAAGTCGTAATAAAATGCTTACGTATTTTATTACGACTATTACGTAATAAAATATTGCTAATGCTTTTGCTTCTATCATAAGCAAACTTGTTTTTTGTTTGATTTTCTATCCAAACAGATGACAGCCGTTCCATCTCTTCCAATTCTTGTGTCTTAATCTAATGGATTTTAATTACACTTTGAGTTGTTCCCGCTATGAAGTTGTTTTTATTTTCTCCGCATTCTTTGTAATTCTCGGGGTTGCCTCATTTAGGTCTGTAGCACGTGCAATATCACATGGTCTTTCATTTCGCTCAAAGCGTTTCACAATTTCATATTTTTTTCTCTATTGACAGAGGCGGACTGGCCATAAGCCTTACCCGGGAAATCCTAGTGGGCCGGAGGCCTGTGTGATTTTGGCCATAAACCATAGTATGAGGCCACTATAAATTTTCCCGGGTAAGAATTTTTGACCCAGTCCGTCTCTGTTTATCGATATTGCTTTTTTTTTTCTCTCTCTGAATCTGCAGTGTCTTCGCCAGGACGCTTCCTTTTCACACCTTTTAAGTATTTTACTCATTTTTAGGGAATAAAGCACAATTACAAAATGAGGAGGCACGCTTAATACACATAAACAAAGCTGCGCGCCTATAGCAACTGAATAAACAACACCGTAAAGGCCGAGATACACTATTAACACCCCACATTTTACTAAAGCACATTTCTGGGGGTTACTACCATAAAACAATAAAAACAATTTCCAGTTTCGTTTCTGCTAGTGGAATCTGTTATAAACTGGTAGTAAACTCCATCTAATTGCATTTGCGATTATATCGATAGCTGGAATTGTGTTGGTTTTTACGTTATTATGGTGAAGTGTTTCCCCTTTACTGATATAAAACACATAAATACATTTTCAGAATCTTCTCTTCATTCCTATCGTGTTGTGATTCCGCGTTCGACTGCCATTTCTTGTCAACACAAAGGCGAATCGTGCATAAGTGAATTCGGTTCGTGTTATATAAGTTAACGTTTCCCTATTTATAAATCGTGTATGATCGAATTCGTGTAATGTAAACACGTGTTATACGAGGGCCGACTGTACTTGGGGTCACCCACGAAAATTACAGCAATGCTGACAGCACCATGAACTGCCAAGGGACATCCAGAAAAATCCGAAGATGTTGATTATGTAGATATGGAAGTGGGAATGAATACCAATCCTGATTCAGAAAGAGTACCACATCACATCCTTGCCCTCTCCCTCCCACTGAAACAAATTCAATGTTCAATCATACAGCATAATTCTGCATATGAGAATCAACAAACCATGTAAGCTAGCCTTGTTATTAATGCCACACACATCTTCCATATGCACATTCACAGCTGAGTTCTAAGCACCCAGATCCTCACCTGTAGATCACAAGAGCCTGATCTACTGTAGTTTCATTCCCCAAAGAATACACCTACTCCTGCCAGAAGAGATGAGGACCTGAGCATGACTCCTGACTCCAACAATCTAAGTTCTTAGAATTCTAACCAAACAACCTCATGAACCACACACTATACTGCTCTGTGCTGCACTACCAATCTCAGGCTTCCATCTAAAAAAGTGTACCTTTGCCTATGAAATACCACAGTAGCAAAGCCTTGGAAAGCCAAGAAGTGATCCTGCATTTTCACTAGGATCACTTCACAGCCCTCCATCATGATATGGAGCCTGCTCATCTGAGATAATAATTCAAATTCTTAGCTGGGTATATTTCTCACAGGTGTACATAATGTTCCCATGACTCTGTTTCACCACGATGATAATCAGTTCTTTCACTGATTCCTAACTCATGCAACTTTGCATATATGGATCCATAACAAGTTAATAAGTGTATTGATACTGTGTTTTACATCCAGAAGAAACTTGTAAGTAATCCGCCCTTTATCACACACTCTCCAGCACTCTTACCAAAGATTCATCAAAGCATCCCAATTCTTGTCTTCTCTCTTTGCAGTTTCATCAGAATGTCCATTTCTATATTCAGAAAGGAGTTCAAAATAACATTGCACAGAATAAGTTAACCCACAGTACACCAGATGTAGATCAATAGGCAATTTGCCTGTTGATCTACACCTTTAAAGCTGGGTTGACACTATCCTACATGCTATGCATATCCTGAGGAGTATTACCCTTTGAACTGAACCAGGCTTGCTAGCAAATACAGTTTGATTTAAACACTCAAACCAAATAGGAGCGCCATACGTTACCACTGGAATAAATATACATTCGTACAGCAAGTCCAGCACCTTTCCTTTTATTCCCCAGCTAACCCTAGTGATCCAGGTAATTATCCCAATAAACGTCCGTACCTTATCATATACATACCCAACGTGAAAGTTGAATGTTAACGAACCATCCAGCATAACTTCCAGATATTTTAACTTCCCTGCTGAGGATAAACCAACCCATTCATTCTTACAACTAGTGATTTTCAATGTGACGGATGACCCTTAAAGACCTCTGTCTTTGTTTTAGTTCCTGACACAGTTAATTTGTATAACCTATAACACTTGCTAAGATCACATGAGACATGTGTTAGGGCCTAATTTCTAGTTGCATTCAAGAATTCCCTACAATAATTAGTACAGGATCATCAGCATATGCCAACATTGCTGTATTCTCAGTCCTTGTGCAACCAATCTTCCAGAACTAAGTTATACATAAATGGGCCAAAATCCAACACCTGTGGACACCCCATGGTCACTTCCAGCTGAAGATTTCACAATTACCATACAATGTATAAAGTAGTCCTTGACCATTTGAAAGAACTTATTTGAGCAGCCTGCTAGTCACAGCACCAGAAGAACACTGTCACATTGAATGGAGTCAAATTCTCTATGAAAATCAATTTAAACTCCAAGGGCATACTTACTATTTGATCCCAGTATGTGGCTCCGCAATCCAGAAGTGCATCCATATTGCTTGCCTGACCAGTTAAGGTTTCTATATAATCCACAATCGTTCTCTCAGAAACTATTCCTAATCAAGGAAGGGGGCAGCGATAGGTCACTATGATCTAGGATAATGTTTTGGCTTAGATGGTGTATAATCAGTAGATGTTTAGTAAAGCATCCTTCCATGGCGATGGAAAACACCCATGTAAATAGCTATTGAAAACCTGAAGAAAGATCTCAGGTACCAGCAGATGGGCCCTTTAATGGCCTCTCCCTCAATGATGTCCATCCCCAGGCATTTCTTATTCAGCACATCAAATCACACGAGTTTGTCCAATCAGAAGGAGTCTTCATTGGTAAAATTTAGCCTTCTCATCAACACATTCTTCTTCATCTTGAATACTGGCAGCATTCCCAATCAGATGATCCAAGATCAAAGACATGC
This sequence comes from Mastigoproctus giganteus, assembly GCF_048544385.1. Lineage (NCBI taxonomy): Eukaryota > Metazoa > Arthropoda > Arachnida > Uropygi > Thelyphonidae > Mastigoproctus > Mastigoproctus giganteus. The sequence goes on from NC_143575.1 coordinate 209,656,516, forward strand.
TTTCCTTTCATATTATATTCTCTTTCTCAGCACTACTAATGGAGTATGCTGTCTCCCCATTATATATTTTGGTCTTGCTAGTACACAGCTTGTATACAATTCCCCAGGAATGCTCATTACTAACTGTTGTGATTAATGATCTCCAAGCAGTTAATTTTAATTTTGCTATCATGCGCAAGTATGCACTTGGTACCTTTTCCATAATTTATGAATTTGCCTCCGAAGTTCACTTAGTTCACCTAACCACCACTTAAAAAGGGTCCTCTTACAGTTTTTTTGCTTCGTGGATGTGCAGGAAGACCCAAAGAGAGAAAGCTGTAGTACACGTACAGAATCCTCACTAGACATGTCTAAAAACCTTGCTCCCTATATTTCCAAGCCTAACACAAATGCATTCCTCATATCTATCCCACTTTGCATAATTAACTGCAAATAATCATAACTGCTCCTGGAATGGAGTTACTTTTGGCATACCCTTTAAAAAGAAGACAATGGCTGAAGATGATCACTACAGATCCAGTCCACCTTTATTTTCCAGTCACTCATGATATCAGTTGAGTTGTACTTACATTACAAATTGCCAAATCTATGTTTGATTTTCCATTAACAGTGAAGAAAATACTATCTGGACCAGACAGGGTTAGTATAACCCATCCACAACTGGCCAAGAATTCTTCCAATTGATGGCCACTGGCATTCATAACTTATTAAAAGTATGACACTGGTCTTGCATTGGAATACATCACAAATATTATTGGATTTCCACCTAAACAATTCTGACTAATTCCACGTACCTAATGTAGATATTATATTGATTGAGCGATACATACAACAGAGATAAAAGGAAATAAAACCCGACTCTATGCCTATGCACACTTATGAGAAGAGCATAATGCATTTATAATAGTGATAACTAAGTCCTTATTAAATACCACAACTGCTGCTCACAACTCCAGTTCCTCTGTACAAAATATGAGACTGAGCACGGTTCCCATATGCAAACAATATCAATTCACTCCCTATTGCATAATAGTCTGACTTCGTCAACAACTGCTCTCAACCTTTAGGCATTAATCTGCAGTATATGTAGATTATCATTTGGCTTTGCATTATACTGATTAACCATTAAGTGATTATTGTAGACTGCCATTACCATTTTCTAACTGTCATACTCTTTCTTTCACCAATTTGAGTGCGTTCAAATATTCAGGACACTGTTTACTCTTTATTGAATGGTTTGCCACTTGGTTTCTAGACATACAGTTTGAGCAGACTGGTTGTTCTTGCCAATGAGTGCAAGACGTATAGGAGTGTCCTATATGTGAGCAGAATAATTGCAAATCGGCTTGTTGTGGCAACCCCAGGGGCTTGGCACACCTAGGGTCCTGAGCTGGATATCATCATTCTTCTCTTTCTTGGCGATTCCCTTCTACTTCTGACTCTTGTTTGTTCTGACTCTCTCTCTCTCAGGGTAATTCAGAAATTTTTTTTTGGCTTGTGCAGCATAAGCCTCAGGCTTCTTTGCACCAAATACGGCTAATGACAATAATAATAATAACAAGTTCTGGTTGTATGTTCAAATTCCTGATAATTGTAGCACAGAGCAACTAAATGATAGTCATTGAAAAAGTTGTATACATGAAGCCAACAAAAATCCTCTCTGCAAGACCAATTGACTCCTAACATGTCTTGATACCTCAGGTACCAAAGTATTTCCCATTTTTCATCTATTTTTACTAAAGAAGCAAACAGTTATCTCAGCCTCCATATTCTAGAGATGCCCATACCTGCCAAATTCTTGCTATATAGATCTCCCAACAGGTCTTCCTTAGTGATTAATTTTTTGACATCATACCATTATTTTCTGTCTTGTCTCTTTTGGAGTAGAGAGGATCACATCCAATCCATTAATTCTTTCACATTCCTTTACCTCTTTGTGGACTAATGTTATTAGTGGAATTCTCCAGAGTTCAGTGCTGGGCTCATGGTTGTTTTCAATAGATATTGATGAAGGTATATATCAGGCTTAATGTCTAAGTTTGCAGATGATACAAAGGTTGGCAGGATGGTTAATGACAGTCATCAGGGTGAGCTACTGCAACAAGATCTAGAAAAATTGGGTCAATTGGCTGAGAAATAGAAGTTTAACATGACAAATGCACGGTACTGAATATGGGTAGTTGTTGTTATTTGGTTTTAGGAGCATTAGCAACTAAGGCCATATTGCTCAGGGGATGTGCGGTGGTCATTTCCTCGACCTTTCTGCATCTTCCGTATTTGGTGGTCACGGGCTCGAACCCCGGTCTAATCAAGAAGCGTGTGCTACGCACTGCTGCTCCTGCCCACCTGGCTACGGAGGTGCCACATATGGGTAGCAGTAACACCAGAGTAACTTATCAATTGTGTGCTACTCCATTCAGGATAGGGGAGAAGGAAAAAGACCTGGAGGTAACTGTGCAGTCAGTCATGAAATTCTCTGAGAGTGCAGACATGCTGCCATAAGAGCTCATGGGGTTTTGTCAGTGATATACAGAAACTTTGCTAGAAAGGACAAGGAGGTAATTATCCCTTTGTATAAGGCCATGGTTAGGCCGCACCTTGGGTACCGTATACCAGTCTGGAGACCTCACTTTAGGAAAGATGTAGATTTTCTGAAACGGGTGCAGAGAAAGGCAACTAGACTGGTGAAGGGAACAAAGGGGGTGCTCTTACCTAGAAAGGCTTCAGTTCTGCAAATTGCAGTGTCTCAAGACTAGCCACCTGTGGGGAGATCTGATTGAGGTGTTTAAAGCCTTGAATGGATTGAGTACGCTGAATATTAATAGCATTCTTCTACTTCCTGAGACTACACAAGAGGGGACATAAATTCAAGTTGAGGAAGGATTGATGTATGGAAGTTTCCTTCAGCCAGCAGGTGGTTGATCATTGGAACAGGTTTCCATCTGTTGTTGCGGAAGTGGATGGGTTGAATAAATTCAAGGAAGAACTAGACAAATTCTTGGAGGGTATGGATGGGTGAACTGTTTTTGTTTTTTTTTTTTTTTTTTTTTGCTGATGCTATATAAGCTTGCTTTCTTGCATCATTTGCTATTACCACTACCTCTTGTAGCTCCCTTTTTGTTTCCATCTCCATTACCACACCATTATCCCTTATCTTCCACAGTCTCCTAATACTGATTTCCCTCAAACAACTTTTTATCTCTTCAGTTACCACTGAATACACCTCATTACTACCTTTCAAGCTTGACCCATCAGCTGCTTTCACTATCAGGACATACCTTCCACTGAATCCAAAGTGGATGCTGAGCATTTGTGTTTCACCCCAGGCCTGTAGCTTGCCCTTTCTCCCTGATGTTTAAATCATCCCAAGGTGAACTGTACTTGAGCGCCTTACTGTATACTTCTTTTGCTGTTTATATTTAAAACACTCAAATTTTTGCTAGTATTCCTTTAATGTTACCTCTAGGGATGTAATCTCCAGTAGGTATTTATTTTCTGCCCCCACCAAAGAAGCAACCGAAAGTTCCTTGGAAAGTGAGATTTCTTTGATTTGCAATTCCTTCAGCTGTTTCACATTTAAGTTCAGCAACTTCTGTAAACCAATAACCCTCTATAGCTCTCTATGCAATTGCATAGGTAGCTAAAGTATTGAAGATATCGAAAATATTTCAACTGTTTAAAGCAAGAGTGAGTCCTATGAGCTATGTAGTTATCAATAGTACTAGAAAAAGTCAGAAGTTGATTCTGTGAGTTAAACGTAAGTAAATACCATCTTAAATATTCAATATAACTCAAAATTAAGCAATAAGTGTGGAGCACATATCATGTCTGTCCTATTCAACTACCAGAACCCTCTCCTTTCCTTCCAGAAAAGCTGATGTTTAGTTTTCAGAATCCTGTTCTCAAAGCTGTTTAGTTTTGAGAACAGCATTCTGAAAATCAATTGGGTCTAGATTTGGTGAAGATGGTGGGTGAGGCAAAATTCATAGCCAGCCTAATGAATTGCAGCCATGATAATAGCTGATGTGTGAACAGTGCATTGTCCTGGTGAAATAAAACACTAGATCAGCTTTTGTGGCCTCTGACTTGATTGGATCTTGAATTTAGTCATACTTCAATTGTTTTCATTGCAGTTTTGAGTCTGGTTTAGTAGCAATGAAGCCATGTTTCACTTATAGTTATATATCTAACCAGAAAGCTTTCAGGATCTGCTTGGTAATAAGCAAAAATTTTCTTTGAAGTTTTGAATTAAATATGTTTCTGATCAGGTATCAAAAGGCAGTGGAGGGAGGCTCCCCTCATGGAGAAATCTTTGTTATATCTAATTTATTTATAAATAATAAATTTATTTATTTATTTATTTAGTCTGCATTATTTCTCTAATAGTTATTCACCAATCATCTACATCATTAACTTTATTGATGTTTTCTGGAGTAGTTGCTGTTGATGAATGTCCACTGTCCTTTGATGCTGGATCTGCCATATTTAAATTCAGCTACCAATTTTTGACAGCTGAATATGATGTAGCAGATTCTCCTAATGTATTTACTATGTCTTCATGAATATTATTGCTCAATAACTCCTTATTGTAAAGATATTTTATTATCGCTAGATGTTAAAAATTTTTTCCATTTATGTAAGCTTGAATTTCAATGACTTAAAGAAATATATATACACCAAACACATCTCCCTTCTATGAGAGACTAGAAATTTATCAAAAAACCCACACAGACTGTAAATGAAAGGCATTGGAACTGTATTGTGGTAGGATAACATATAAAATGATCAATGGGCATCACTGGTTGGACTAGAGTAACATGCAAGTAAATTATTGTAAAAATGGCAAGAGGAAAACTGTACATGTTCATGTTACCTTCCCTGATATTATGAGCTTCCTATGGGGTATAAAGCTCATGATTCCACTTGGGCCCATTATTTATATTATTGCTTCAAGACTTATGTAAATTACTTATTTGGTGTGAAGATGACACTTCAGGTAGGATATTGGGAAATCTGAGGTTCTATGTTTGGGTAGTGGTAATCCCATCTTATTACTTGGAAAGTAACAAACAAAGTAGTAGAAATCATAAAAGCCACTTCACACTAATTGTGTAATCTAACATGAAGTTATTCCATCATTGTAGACAGGTTTCCAGGATAGAACATGGCATTTTATCTAATGTACAGGAATTTTGCCAGTATGGACAAAGAGGTCCTTGTTCTACTATATATAAAACATTGAGTGGACCACATCTTGGTTATCGTGGTTATTATATACAGGTTTGGAGATTTCATATCAATAAGGATGTGGATTTGCAGAAAAAGATGCAAGGAAAATCAAAATTTATCAGCATACAGACATTCTGGAAGGGAAGGGGGAATGACATAAGTTTTGTGGATATAGTCCTAGACCAAATGTCTGTATGAGAAATTAAGGTATTTAATACTATTAAAGATAGGTTTCAGTAAATTACAAAAAAATTCTTTTAATCAAAAAGTTATGATGAAGTGCTTGAACAATCTGCTACCTACACTTGTAGAACCAGACAGCTTATGTAAATTTAAGAAATGATTGGACAACTACCAGGATGAAATTAGGTGACAGTTTTTTTTTTTTTTTAAAGCAGATTATAATAAATAAGCATGACTTCTTTACATAATTTTGCCTTTATTAATACTAATACAACATCATTGGACCAATATTCAAGTTCAGCCAACTTGATCCCGGATGAGTCCTTATCTGGAACACAAATGTGGAACATGCAACAATCCTTTCCTTGTACAAAATGACATCAATTACTTAAGGATGGAATAATGGTTCTGAAAGCATTAGTAGAGAAATAAATGTAAAGATATCTACATTAAGATGAATCCATGCCAGCCATATGGTAGAGAATGACAGCAATAATCTTTCCATGTACCACAGCAACAGGAGAAATCATTCGTTTTTACTAATGACAATGATCCAGCTCACAGGCTCAAGTGGTTGATAACATGCTGAATGAGGAGGGTACAAGACCACTGGACAGACATACTGCTACTCAATTGGCATTCCAATGATGCTCCAGAAACTGTAAAATGCTTTCGTTAAACAGAGGACAAGAATTTTTGAATTGGTTAGTTTAATGCCTCAAGCTTCTGAGGCATCAAAACCCACCAGGTCAATGTGTTATCCCTTGTATGTGTGGCCTTCAGCAGTGGCAGAAGACCACACATACAAGGGATTCATGTTCATGATATCCATGCAAGTTAATGATAACATAATCTATATTAATACTTTGATTTTTCATAACCTTGATTTTTTTTTTTCACTGCTGATTTACCTTCAATAAAATGAAAATTAGCAATTTGAGGAAAAACATCAATTTTGTTTTAGAATGAGGCAGAGCTCAAGGTATTCTCTATTTTGAGTAGCATATAGGGAAGTTCTCAATACTTATTAAATTTTGAATATTATCCCATTCTAAATTTATTATGTACAAAACTAAATAGTTTATTTTAAATTCACCTGTTATGTTCTGTAAAAATATCAGAGGAATTTTTCTCTTGCAGCACAACTGAATAAAATGAGTCCCCTGCAAATAGGAATGCAATTAAAATTTGAACTTATATTAAAGAGAAAAAAAAAAAAAAAAAAAACAGCAGTTCACCTTTACTGGATTTTGCTTTCTTTCTGCTATTCAAATTTTGATTTAATATTCATATTAAAAATTATATAAATTGTTCAGTACATAAGTAAAAGCACTTTGCATACTTAATAAAAGTGATATGTGTTTTGTTTTTATTAAAGTATTTATCATAAGAATAGAAATGCATGTAGGAGTTCAAAACATAACCAATTATAAAAATGATTTACAGATGATAATGCTGCACAGAGTAGACATGTGAGATAATTTGCAATAACGTAAGTAGAGGGAGGATTTATAAGCAGTAAAAACCTAGATTTATGCATAAATCTAAGTTCTAAAAAGGAGATAATATTCATTAAAATAAAATATGCTTCAATAACTAAGCATATTTTGCAATAAAAATTATACATATAATTATATAATTAAAATGTACTCATTAGCATTACACCCTATCACAATTTTTTCTGTATAAGTGAAATTGTGCCTTTTGTGTGTGAGAGAGAGAGAGAGAGAGAGAGAGAGAGAGAGAGAGAGAGAGAGAGAGAGAGAGAGAGAGAGAGGGAATTAGTTTATAAACAGAAGTGATCAGAGTATTTACAGCATGACACCACCAAATACGGAAGATGCGGGATGGTCAGGAAATGACCACCGCATATCCCGGAGCAATATGGCCTTAGTTGCTAATGCTCCTAAAATCCAAATAACTAACTGACCAAATTACAGCATGATGCCAACAATGGAAATACACCAGAAAGAAAAAATGCATTGCTGACTGATGCCACTTTCTGGAGATCAGGATTATTCAAAATTATTTTCACATCTTTTCTTGTGATTCAGTTCCATATCTGCCTATTGTCGATCGCATGTTATTGTACAATGCCTGCAGCAACTAAAGAATCATGTAAAGAAGAACAATGTCTCAAATTTTGATAAGATTGGATAAACGGGAAAAATAAGTGTGAATAATAGTTATGTTTTTATGCATATTTGAGTGTTTGCACATATTCAATAAAAACAGCATCACTCACATTAAAGTGAAAATATAACTGAAGTGCTAGTAATTAAATGAAGTAGCTTGAAGCCAAGTACCCATGTAGACAGAACTGAAGACAGTGGAGAAAATCGAGGAAATTTTTTTTAACAGACAAAATGAAATTATCACATTGAGGAATATTTTATCTCCAAATTACAACACAATTTAGAGCATTTGCCACACAAGTTATGCGAGTCAGGTTCAGGAGAACATTTCCAGTGATTTTGCCACCATATGTGGAAAGACATCAGTACCATCACAAGCATCTTTTCATCATTTACAGCTTCAGCTCACATGTAGGATGTGATTTTTGACAGTTGAATATGATGGAGCAGATTCTCCTAATGTATTTACTATTTACTACAGCACTCATTCATAAAATGAGTACTTTACCATGTGTCATTCTTTCCAGAAGTTTGTGTGCACTAGAAGTCAAGACTTACTGCATCTTCAGCGCACAACTTTTCCACAATCATGTTCAATACAGACCTGCCATTTGTGTCAATAGTTTCTACCGCTAGACATACAAAATTGTCAGCTGTGTATTGGAGAACAAATTGCATTGTTGAGTTATAAACTAAACTTACATCGCAAATTCATTAATTAACACAATATTTCTCCAGGAATGAATGGAAGGCTGAATTACATAGTTTTTCATTTTACACTGCCACAAATTAGAGAACTACACACATCTGGAGAAAACACCCAAGATTTAGAAGAGGTAGGCTTAATCTGAGCTAACAGGGACTGAAAAATTTTACCATTATTCTCCTTTAAAGTCTTATGAGCAATAGGACTTACATATTGCTTTAACTACATTACTTAGGCTTAGACTAACTGGAATTTTTCAGGCTGCCAAATATATAGAATAAGATAGATATTAATTTTCTAATTTATTTAATAGGTTATGTAATTTTTGCTACAATAAACACTTGAAATTTTGATTCTTTATAAATTAATTCTTTGTATTACATGGCAACTCACATAGTACAGCTTTATTAATTAGAAATAATGAGAGATTCACTAAAAGACCACTCACTTAACTAATGAAAGATGAGTAATTCTTGAAACAAGTTGTTATAAATAAATAAATATTCTGTTTATACTCTGGAGGATGGGGCATAGGATCAGAAGGGTCCACAAGATAAAGAGAATACAAGAACATCTCTGTATTTAGCAGTCCACACAGGCTTGAGAACCAGTCAATTGAAATGTGTGTGTGCTACTGTACATTCAGCTGTTAGTGGTGTCTTGTATTTTAAACAAATAACAGAATAGCCTTTTGGTGATTATTTGCTTAAAAGTAGGAATTCTCAAAGAAACTCATTAAGGAAGTTTGCTCTGCCTCGAGTATTAACACTGTTTTTGATTTGATTTTGGGTTTACTGGTGCAATGTATTAACACTGTAACAGCTCAATTTATTATTTTATAAATGGCATTAATTTTGATCAGTCTGTACTTTATACTGATAAACAAAGCCTGAAATAGTGTTAATTTCATTGCAAACAATAGTAGATTATAGAATTGGTATTCAAGGTCAACAAAGTTAACGCAAGAAAATTTAGCTTCACCCACACAATGTTGTTGTTGTTATTTGGTTTTTAGGAGCATTAGCAACTAAGGCCATATTGCTCCAGTGATATGCGATGGTCATACCCTGACCTTTCCGCATCCTCCGTATTTGGTGGTCACGGGCTCGAACCCCGGTCTAATCAAGAAGCGTGTGCTATGCACTGCTGCTCTTGCCCACCTGGCTACGGAGGCACCCATAAACAATGTAAGTGCATTTCAGTATTAGGCAACAATAAAATGTTTGCCATAATGACATAGGGTCTAAATATGACCTGGCAGAACAAACAGGCTCCAGTCCCTTGGTCCACAACGGTTACTATTCTTCCAGTGACATTGTGAGGCAAGCTTTAGAAAATAAATTTTTATACTGTAAAGAAATTCCTGTCAAATAATGAACATGCACTGTTTTTCATGGGGGCAATAAAGTGCAGCATAATCCTCTGACAGTCATCAAAATTTTTAATAAGGCAAGATGTGTAGTGCATGTTGTATGCAACTTAAATTTAGTTTTTAAATAAAACAGGTTTAAATCATATACAGTTGAACCCGGATAAGAACCTTGTACGAAATTCTAAACCTCCAGTCCCTTGGAAAAGGGACTGGAGGATTAGCCTTTAGGTTCTGCCTTTTCCAAGGGAGTGGGAGTTTTGAACTTCATACAAGGGAAAACTTCTTAGAAGGGAAAATGACCTAAGATTATGAAATATTAGCTATACAAATAAAAATGAAAAGATATGCATACATAAGTTAAAAATGATTTTGAGTACTATGTCAGAACTTATAAATATTTCTCTGCCTATGGTAAACATTTTTTAAACTAGGATTTCTAATTGCTTAACATTCTGTTCATTAAACTCATTAATAAGTTAACATTCTGTTCATTAAACTCATTAATAAGTTAACATTCTGTTCATAAAGGATGAACTCCTTTGGAGTTCATCCTCCCAACTATAACCCTTCAAATTAGAAAAATATAATTAGTATAATCAGTGTAATTAATAATTATTATACTGGTATAATCAGAATAATTAATATTTGTAGTGGTAAAATAAAACTGCCAAGGAGGGATGAATAGGGCCGATATTGTAGATAGACAAACATATTGTTATTCTTTAAAGAATTATCAAAAATAATCTACAGAAATAAATAAAGTATTATAAATTCAGCTTTCAACATACCTTAAAAGGTGACAACTACAATAAGACACAGCAACAATCCACTAAGCAATTCAGAACTGTTCAAAACCATCAAAACTTAACAGCAAACATTTCACATGGTTGATGATATCCAATTATGGATATCGATGAAAACAATTGCAATATGTCACTTCCATTATATCAAAATGTTTATACAGTAAGTCCTCGACATACGTAAGAAATACGTTCCAGGACTTCTTGCATAAGTCAAGTTTTATGTAATTCGGGAATGACTAATAAAATATTGCTACTATGTCCCTGATATACCAAAATTACAAAAACCACATAATATCCTCAGAAGAATGAAGAAAAATAGTTATATTTTTTATATATAAGTTATATATTTTTAATTAGTTCAATTAAAAACTTTATCTGGGGACAGTGGTGAAGTAGCTGGAGTGGCACATAAGAAATGGAAGAAAGAACGCATGTTATTGTACTGTAAAAACTGATATGTATTTCGTAGCCTTGGTTATTAGAATAGACTTCATTGGTGCCGATCTCTTCACCACTTCTCGTTTTCTTCTGTCCTTTATTATTGTGTTCACCTTTGACACCGACAAATCTGATTTCCGCGAGATACTTGTTAATGTTTGACCGTTTTCATACATCCTTATTATTTAAATTTTCTGATCCAAATCGATAGCTTTCCTTTTCTTAGATTTACTAGTACCGCTGTCACTTATTCCTTTAGTTGGCACCATGATAATCAAAATGAAATTTTAAGTAAAGAACTTAACAGGGTTAAAGCAGAAACACACTATTATCACCTCACACAAGCTCACATTTTACTAAAGCTCATTTCTGAAGGTCACTGCCATAAAAAAGAATAAAAATAATTTGCAGTTTCCGGTTTATTGGGCTTTTCTTTAGTGCAATCTATTATAAATGGGTAGTAAACTTGATCTTACTGCATTTGAGATAATACCAATAGCTGCAACTCTGTGGGGGTTTTATGTTATTATGGTGAAATGTATGTCTCCTTCACTGAAATCTTCAGTCATATAAAAAACAAATTTTCAGAATCTTATCTTCATTCCTATTTTTTAAGCTTCGTAAACTTGTTACTCCGTATCTCACTTGTGCAATTTGTGCGTGCCATGTTCGTCGTTATTGATTGCTTATATATATTTTTAATATTTTAAATTTTACAATCCTAAAAAAAAAATAAATTAAATTAAATAAAAAAAAAAAAATTGAGTGAAAAAAAATTTACATAAGTCCGAATTTACGTAACTTGGGCTTATGCAAATATTAAAAAGGTTTCAGGGCTGAAAGCCTCAGCCTACAGAAAATTCACAAATCGAAAAAGTTAGTACACAGCATCATTTTAGTTTGTAGTAAATCACCGAAGCAGATAAAATGGCATCGTTTTTTGTTACATCACATATTGTGAAGCAACGTTTTGCTAGTGGAGAAAACTAATCTTACTTATTCTTAGCAGATACCACCACCACCCAGGATTGGGGTGCTGGTATCTGCCGAGAATAAGTATCATCTTGGTATCCACCAAGAATAAGTAATGGCAGCGGATACCATCACCACCCCAATTCTGAGCGGATACCATCACTCTCCGGGGTGGTGGTGGTGTCCGCCGAGAGTAAGTAACATTAGTCTTCTCCACTAGTGAAGCGTTGCCTATTCAAGGTAGTACAATATCAGAGCAACTCGTGAAGGCATTCACAACATGAGAGGTAACAAAAATATTGCCATTTACGCACTAACATGTTCAATTACCAAAATGTTTATATTATTTAATTTTTTTAATATAAAAATAAAGAATTTCTATATTTAAAAAACGTATTAAGTGGGAAAATGTTATTATAATAATAAACTGTATATTCTTTATCAGATACCACTTCTTATGCAGGAAAATAAGACATTACAATACACAAGGTGTCTCAAAAATACTGGTACAAACGTTTAGAGGAGGTAGACAACATCTAAAGGAATGTGAATCGCATAGGAACCCATAACTGGAAATGTCACCGTAAGTCGGTAGACGGCGCTGTTCATCAGTTCGCGAGAGGGAAAATTTCTGGTTTACTCATTCAAGCAGTAGTCGCCGCACGAAGAGCATGCATTGATATACAAACTGTGAGCTGGCAGACATGCACCTAGTGTATGGATTAGCAGAGGGCAATGGACGAGCCGCTCAACAAATTTATGGAGAACGCTTCCCAGACAGACATGTACTGGACCACCGTTTGTTTGCGCATGTGCATCAAAATTGTGTGATTATGGGTCATTTAGAGGTAACGGGAGTAGTGCGGCAGGACCACGTTCAACGCGAACTCCCGCCATGGAAGAAAGTGTGTTGAATGCCGTCCAGAATAATCCTACCACCAGCACATGTGCCTTTGCCTCTGCCTTAGGAGTGTCTCGTTGCAGTGTACACCCCTTTCATCTCCAAAGGGTTCAGTTACTGCTCCCCCAAGATCATCCTGCACGTGTGGCTTTTGCGCAGTGGTTTCTCCAGGAAAGTCTTCAAGACTTGAATTTTCCAGCCTATGTTTTGTTCATGTATGAGGCTTATTTCACTCGGGAAGGCTTATTCAATCAGCACAATGCTCGTGTGTGTGGGCTCACGGCAATCCACACAGTGTGCGCCCCCATGCGGCACAACATCGCTTCGCAATAAATGTGTGGGCAGGTATGGTCGGTGACTGTTTAGTCGGCCCATACCTGTTACCATCCCGCATGAACTCCGCTAAATATAGGATCTTTCTTGAACAAGTTCTACCAGGGTTACTTGACTATGTTCCAGCAAATGTGAGATGCAACATTTGGTTTCAACATGACGGGGTACCTGTCCATTATGGAAGATGTATTCGTGACCATTTGAACAGGCGTTTTGAGCGTCGATAGATTGGCCGTGGTGGACCTGGCCCCAATGCTCACCTGATTTATCGAGCCTTGATTTCTTTCTGTGGGGGACCCTCAAATCTATTGTGTATGAATCGCCTGTGGAGAGGGAAATGGATCTCGTGGCGAGACTCGTCTGCGCTGCTGCTACCGTCAAAGGAACTCCAGGTGTGTTTAACCTTGTCCGCCAATCCATGCTGCATCGGTGTCACGCATGCATCGTGCCTCATGGTGGAACCTCCAAGCACCTGTTATAACATCATGAAATGCATCCATCTCATACTCCATTGTTAATATTATGTCAAATAAATGTTTGCGCCACTAATTACTGTTTTGTGTCATTTCTGCTTCTTGTGCCTCTGCTACTACTTTCCCATGACGTTTCCGGTTATGGGTTCCTATGCGATTCACATTCCTTCAGATGTTACCTACCTCCCCTAAATGTTTATTTGACATAATATTAACAATGGAGTATGAGATGGATGCATTTCATGATGTTATAACAGATGCTCGAAGGTTCCACCATGAGACGCGATGCATGTGTCTCAATATTTTTGAGACACCCTGTATAGAGTTGAAATTGGGAATTAAGAAACCAAACCTAGTACAGAGGAAAATTTCTTATGTGGGAATTTCTTATCTTGGTACTAACGTACTTTGTAATATATCTATCTTAGCGTTTCAATAAATACAACTCGGAATAGTACATTTTTAAAATGGCAACAGTGGTGAAGGTGGGATGTTTACTTCAGTAAATCTTCACGGTGTTGACAATTCACTGAAGTTAATCTTCAGCACTATTCCACAGATGCCAAGGTTAAATTTTAGGCACTGAATTCAGTTAAAGAAAAGACTCAGAGTAACTGAATTTATAATTTAGTGTAAAAATATAACTATAAATTATTAATTAAATCACTTATTATAAAGGCCTATTGCAAGAGGCTAAATATGACAAAATAAATAAAACAGTTCAATATTTAAAGTAGTTAAACTGTGGGTGTTGGAGCTCCTTGCTCCAACTCCCACAGTTATCACCGTAGGAGATTTCTATTTGAATTTGTCAGAAAATAAAGTCAGCAAACTAATTTTTGGCTTGAAAGCTTTGTTGACATATAAAAATCGGTAATACATATTTAAACTTTTGTTATTAATCACAGCACAGAATTTTATATACAGCAATACCCCGCATAGCACTGATAATTGATACCAAAACTGTTCCATGATATGTGAAACCATGCTGATTGAGGTATAATTATAATGGGTTTTATCAGAGAAACAGTCTATAAACAAATTATAATAAATGTATAAACAATTTGCACTTGATAGCCAATTAAAAGGATTTGAAATAAAAAATATTGCAAAAAATTTTATTAATGAAAATGTAACACTAGAGAGATGAGAAAAAAGCTTTGTTTATTTAGGTATTTCAATAATAAAGTCTGTTGAAGTCATCTCTTCTTTTTCTTGGCATACAAGTCTTTGTGGCATTGAATCCTATCTTGTAAAATTTGCTGTATCTTGATGCTACGTTCAACATCTGGATCTCCATTCATAATCACCTCGCAGGCCATGTCAACCCTCCCCCCCCCAAAAACTTTCTCCAATTCTTCTGTTGAAAATTCCTTTGGTTCCACTTCAGTGTTATCCACTTCAGAATTGTTTTCCTCTTCTTCATATGCAGTTTGTTCATCAATTTCAAGGAGAGTTGCATCATCTAAGTCATTTGCATGTGAGTCACTGCAGTCACGTACAGTGGCAATGTCCAAAGTTTCAAATCCCAAGTCTCTTCCAATCTTCATGTCTTCGGTAATTGTCTGAATTTGCGTTTCAAAACCAGTGAAATCATTTGCCAAATGGGGCAAAACATGCTGCCACCAAACAAAACACATGTTGGTGGCAGTGATTTCTAGCCAAGATGCAAATATTGTTTTGATCGTATTTAGAGGGGTAAAAAATAAATTGTGAAATGAAAAGTTTGAAAAGCTATCACATCATCTCGTCAGGATGGAATTAAGAATACCGAACACTGTTGCATGTTGCTGCTGACTGCCCGAAGGGAGCTAATGGCACATGTGCATGTGAGACAATAGAGTTGGCACCGCAGCACATATTTATGCGTACCTAGGCTATGACAATGCAGCATATATGTGGAGTAAATGTCTAGGCTATAAATGAGTTTTAATATGTACAGTAATTTTTGACTTAAACTTAATTGAAAACCGTGTTATAGTGAAACCCATGCTGTTTGAAGCCGTGCTAAGCGAGATATTGCTGTATTAACAAGTTACCAAGGACAATCTTTGTTTTTGGAAACTTGCTCGCGGTTTTATTTTGTACATCAGAGAAATTGAAAACTTAATTGAAGAAAAAAACTTTCTAAACTTAATTGATAGTTTAGAACTATCAATTTTTTGAGTTAAAGGAAGAAAAGCTTATGTGCACTGTTCAAGGACTATAGAATAGAGGTACTAACCTGAAACTACTGTTTGGTCTGTGAACTAGATGTAGTTTTATTTTAATGTGAAAAGAGTAGTTTTTAATTCTTATTCTGCAATTTGATTTATATAATTAAAGAGATGGATGATAATTTTTCTGAATGCTACACAAAGAATATATGTATGCAGTTGTATTTAAGTGCTGGAAAGCATTCTTTTTAATTATGACTGATTATTAGAAAGAAGCAAATCTTATAGAATTTTTTCTGATGTTGGTTACCAAATGATTTCTCTAAATTACCCTTCGTTATAATAATAAAATGATTATAAAAAAAAATCAATAGAAGTTTTAACTATATGGTATATGTAGAACAACAACCCGTATGCTTAAATTTTAAGAAAATTAGAAAATGCTAAAAACAATATCAGAATATTCCATTTTACCTTCAATGCGGAATCTGAAAAGAGTACCCCATTATTTCCAATGATGCCTACTGGATATCCATATATTCTTGCAAAACCTATAAATATTATTCACTCAAAAACGAACTTTACAAAAATTACTTTAGAAAATAGCTTGTGAATTATTAAACAATAGTAGCAATTTAACAAAGCTGTTAAAAATTAATAAGGAAAACAATTAACAGCATTACTAAAAATAATTGAACAATATGTTTAAATTTCAAACTTTCAAAAATGAATCATGCATCTTTGTACAATTATTGGAGCACTTCTGTTCAGATATTAAACATGTTGTTGAAGAGCTGCCTATATTCCATTTACAACTGGATAACTATGTCAGAGATAAAAAGAAAGATTTTATTTTTCTTTCTTTCTTTTTTTTTTAAATAACAAAAAGTTTGATACAATTAATTCAATGAATATAACACACAAGTCGTGTTAAACATTTTAAATTGATAGTAATAGTATTCATCATATAATGCAAGGAAGCAACAGGCTTTTGCTACATTGGCAAAAAAAAAAAAAAAAAAAATCAAATACCAAGTAGATAAGAAAATACATATTATATGCTTCCCTCCTCACACAGGCTTGTTCCAGCAATCAATGACTCAGTGGCTAAAATAAAACGTCCTACTTCCTATATAATCTAATCTAAACCTCAATCCAATGTAATTTGAATTCATTCCCCCCAGTTCTGGAATTCTTTATAACAGAGAATTCCACTTTCATTGGGTTTATTAATCCCTCTAATAACCTTATAAACCTCAATTAAGTCACCCCTGAGGTGCCTTGTTGCCAAGCTCTGTACTCCACATAATTGGAGTCTTTCTTTGCACGGTCATCCTTTTGCCGATCTCACCATTCAAGTTGCCCATCTTTGGACCCTTTCAAGAAACTCAGTCTTTTTTCAGATGAGGTCTCCATACTTGAACGCAGTATTCACAAATGTAGATCTCAAATGCCTAATACAGTGGGATTATGACCTCCCTATCTCTACAGGATATCATTCGATAAATCATTGAATTATCGATTGTATTGTATCTCCCAAGGATCTGGGAGATACAATACTGCCCATATTGTATCTCCCAGATCCCTTTCTTCCTCCACTGCTTTTAATTCAATCACACCAAGTGTATAATTTATTTGAGGGTTGCTCTTCCCCAAGTGTAAGACCTTCCATTTAGCAGCATTAAAACATAGCTGCCACTTCTCCAACAATCTTTGAAGTCTGTTCAAGTCATCCTGAAGGAGTGCTGCTTGGCACTGATCATTAATGACTCTACCAATCTTTACGTTGTCTGCAAATTTTGACATCACACCCTCTATACCTTTGTTGATGTCATTTATGAAAATAAGAAAAACAGTGGTTCAAGACCGATCCTTGAGGGACCCCACTCCTGACATTACACCAATCTGAAGAATATTCATTAATCACAACCCTCTGTCTTCTGCCCTGCTGCCACCCAACATTTCATCTTAGAATCTTACCAGTAATCCCAACTTATTCAAGCTTAAACAGTAACCTCTCATGAGGGACCAAGTCAAACACTTTGCTAAAATCCAAATAAACTATCAAAACTGTTCCCTAAATCCAGCTCGTGAGTAACTGTGTCAAAATAGCTTACTAAGTAAGTTAAATATGATTTTCCCTTTATAAACACATGTTGCGTGTTCTTTAGAATGTGATAACTATCTAAATGTTCCTGGATTGCACTCTTTATTTTTCCTACCCACTGAAGTCAGACTAACCAGTCTGTAGTTACCAGATTCCCTCTTAGAACTGCCTTTATGTACTGGCACTTCTCCAACCCAAAGGAATCTCTCCTAAGTCCAAAAATGCTCTCATAATTAAACCCAGTGGTTCAATACACTCCCTGGAGCTCTCCCCCAAAACTACAGGATATATGCCATCAACTCCAGGAGCCTTACTTGCCTTTGTGCTCAAAGGTTTTTCTAATAAACAAGCATCTGTAATTACAACATCACTAATTTCATATGGTCCAGCCTCATTTGTACAGCCTCTTCTCAGCATGAAGGGTCTTTCTTTCATCAGTAAAGAACAATGAAAGTGCAAAGTACCTATTCAATTCATCTGCAACAACAGCTGGATTATCTAAGACTTTCCCACGCCCGGGTGCACAAGGATCTGATCTGATTTGCGTTCTTCTTCAGTGTATTCACATACATGAAAAATGTATGTGAATACAACATACATTGTCCCCATTCTTTGCTCTTTTAACCAATGCTTTCTTGCTCTATCCTATGCTATCTTTTTCTGCTCTATTTAACTGGCCAACTCCACAATTGTCCATTTCAGCATCCGCCTCCTGCAGTATTTTCTTAAATTTATGTATGCATTCATGGCTTCTGTAATTCAAATTTATTTGCCAACCCCAGGCAATTGGCCCAATTCATAATTGCCATATAATGCCTTAAACTGTCAAAGTCTCCTCTTCTGAAGTTAAAACCATGCCTTTACCTTTAACTACTGCAACATTTTTCTTCATCTTCCAACTGACAATTGCATGATCACTTCCTGATAATGGTTCCTGTACTTAAGGCCCTGTGATATCATCTGATTCATTAGTAATGATGAGGTTAAGAATATTCTCATCTCTAGTACTTTCTCTAATATAATGGTACAAATAATAATCATCTAGTTTATTTAAAAATTTTTTCCCCATGGTGAGTTTCCCCTCCCATTTATTCCAATTGGTCTGGGGCAGACTGAAGTCACCCATAATAAGACTTTTGTGCTTGCTTGCTCATTCCATTTGCATGGACTCTTGTCATACTCTTCATAATTCTGGTCTGTCTGTAGCTTGCTTACTCCCACTCTCATTATACCTTTGCTTCCAACTAACTCACACCACACAGATTCTATGCTGGCAGACCCAACTTCAGTCAAAAAAAGTTCTTTTCATGCTCAGGCTGATTTTGATAAGAAGCATGATCCTTCCACCCCTTCTATCATCCCTAAATACATTATACATACCGTACTGGAATTCCCAATTTCCGGATTGCACCTTGTTTCTGTTAGCCCTATTATATTAGCATTAGTTGTCCTAACCAGGAGTTCAAATTCAGCCATTTTATTGAGAAAAACTCCTGACATTACTGTAGACACAGTTAAGACTAAGTAATCTTCTATAGTGCATTACCCTGACACACCCCTTGAAATTATTTAGGTTTGTAGCCCAAGCTTTATCTTCCCCCTCATTTGAAACAACCCTTAAAACGTCTTGTCAACATCTGCTGTTGTGGCAACAAACAATTCATGAGGCGAGTGCAAGCAATACGTTGATCAAGATCATTAGATAAATGTAGGGCGCCTCCGTAGCCAGGTGGGAAGGAGCAGCAGTGCATAGCACGCTTCTTGATTAGACCGGGGTTCGAGCCCGTCACCACCAAATACGGAGGATGCGGAAAGGTCAGGGAATGACCACCGCATATCATGGAGCAATATGGCCTTAGTTGCTAATGCTCCTGAAAACCGAAATAACACAACAGATAAATGTAGATCTAAATTACCCTTCTGCCTCCCAACTAGCAATATCCCTGAACCCTTAGGTTCTGACATCCATCTACTCTGATCTTGCCATCTTTCGATTTCAGGACATCAGCCAAAGGATGTGGGTAGTAATCCAACAGTAAGAGCCTTTTCTTCAAGTTTTATTGGAAAGCAAGTGATATCTCATTGATGGTATTGATAGTACAAACTCTTTTTCAAACCATGAAGCAAAAATACCACTCATCATCCAAGTGTTGGAGCTATTTTTATAAATCACAGGTAGAGATTTCATGTTGATGTGCTTAAAACAGGGGTCTCTTAATTTTACCAAAGCTCAATGGCTTTATATTGTGATTTCCAGACTTGTTCACACACAGTAACACAGTAATTCTCTCTTTGTTAGTTTTCATGCTTGCTTTGTTGGGTGCCTTATTAATATCCAGTGACTTGTCGGGGAGAAGTTTATAGTACAGTGTTGTTTTGTCACAGTAGTACAACTGTTCACCTGTGAACTGAGCATCTTGAATCACATTATGTAGAAATTCAGGAAATGCAATAGCATTTCTGCTGCTGTGATGTTGCCACATGCAGATTCACCTACAAGACTAACATGGGATATCCCATGACAGCCTTTCATCTCCAAAGCCACCCTTCAAACGCTTTATATGTATCATCATCTGGACCAAGCAGCTTATGAAATTTAACCCTTTCAAAATTACCTCATTTATTGGTGATTCTTCACTACACTTCTGGAGAAACCACTTGTATAAGCATTGATCCACATTACTATTTTACAAAGTCTATTTTTATTTCTTTGGAGGCCTACTTCATCTATGGAGTCTACAAATGGAGTCTTCTATGGAGTCTACAAATTAAAGCAATTTTTCTTCCTTTTTCATTCAACCATAGATCATCCTCCTAGAATTCTACACTCATGAAATATACTGCATTTTGTTTCACTACTCTTAACTCTTTTAATAATCTTTTAACTTTTCTTCAACTGTAAAAGTTTTTCTCTTGGTGGCCATTATTTCAGTACTATTGATTTACAAATTTTGCTAAGTATTTATTTCTGATGCCCTAGAATTTACACTGAGTGGAGAGAAATCATGAATACCAATCTAGTAATGGGTAGGCCCATCTTTTGCCTGGATGAGGGCAGTCACACGGCGAGGCATTGAATCCACTAGTTCATGAAAGCGTTCCACAGGTATTTCCATCCATGCTCTTGCTGCACCGTTGTCCATAATTCCGTTGCATTCCTGGGTAGAGGATCCAAAGCTCGAACGGTCCTTTCCACAGCATTCCAAAGATGCTCCACAGGGTTCATGTCCAGTGAACAGAGAGGCTATTCCATGGTGGTAAAATCTGCGGAATGCACTTCAAACCATGTTCTAGTCATCACGGATCTGTGGGGAGGTGCATTGTCCTGCTGGAAGAGTCCACTGCCCTGTCAGTGCATGATGACCATGAAGAGATGCAGATGGTCTGCAAGGATGGACACGTAGCCTGGACCATTCAGAGATGCATCTAGATGTACCAGAGGTCCTAACGTGTGCCAGTTGACCGTGCCCCAGACCATTACCAACTGTCCACATGCCTGAACAGTTGCTTGTTGACATGGCGAGTACATAGCTTTGTGCAGTTTTTCTTAGATACGTACCCTCCCATCTCGAAGTAAATGGAAATGGGACACATCAGACCAGGAGACCCATCTCCAATCAACCAAGGTCCAGTGCCAATGTTCTTTCGCCAGTTGAGGCATAGAGTCCTGTGTCATGCTGTTAGCAATGGGATTCTGGTGAGTCAGCAGCTCCCATAACCTATTGCAGCTCTAATGATGCAGAAATGGGTCCACCAAGACCATCAGGTCTTGGTAGACCCATTTCTGGCACCTCCCTTGTTGAAGTCAGCAGTGATTTGTGCCATGGTTACTCTCCAGTTGGCTGAAACAATGCAAGACAGATGTCAAAGGCAAAGTTCATCCACCACCTTTCTCTGCCCACGATGAGATGTTATTCTGGAAATGGCATATTCCCAATACACTCTTGATACTGTCGAATGGGGATAGTGCAATTTTTGTACCATCTCCATGATAGAGTGATCCATGCGTCACCCACTATCATCCCTCTTTCATAGTCAGTTAACTCATGATGTTTATCCATACTGACATCGAATTACCGTCTACGTGAATACAGTGTACCTATATACCTGCCAAGCAATGGGTTTGTCCACTAGCACGAGTGGTGGCCTAGAAACCATGTATCCCATGAATTCTATCCTTTTAGTGTAGTGTTTTGAGAAAACAAAATCGAAACCAAAAACTGTCCAGCATATTATAGTGCCTTTTGCTTTTTCATTTTCATCTACTGTTTTCACCATTCTGAGATTTTTAACTAAGGCTAAAACATTTCTTTGCCTTCTCTATACTTGTTTTGCATGTCAATCTAAGAATATTTCCAGGAATTTTTCTCTAGCCTCTTTCACTCCTGTAGCTCTCTTGCAATTTTCTTTATATTCCAAAAAATATTTATTAGATTTATTCACCAAAAATATCCTATTTTTTTCCCTTTTCTCTGTTTCTTTAACTTCTTGGGTCTGCCATGGCATTCTGAATTTTTCTTGTCTCTACAGACTTTTGCCTTTCATACCTCTTTGTAGATTCCACTAATATTTAAATATTTTCTCTTAAATATGTTTTCATTCTTCACCTAAAGTCATATCAGAATCAGGAATGCCATTTAACTTTTAAACAAGGTAGCTTCTAAATTTAAGAGCTGTTAGCAAACAGAGTACTTTTCTAATTTTGCCCATTTTAACACTTTATTACACCTCTTATTTTTAGTACTAATCATCATCTTTAATTTGCTCAATACAAAATAACAGTCACTTCCAATCTCATACCCTTGTATATCCTTCTATCTTCAAGTGGTGATTCTTTTTTAATAACAAAAAGGATCTTAAACTTGTTTCTATTATGCTTCCTCTATGTAAACTTTTGATTATCTTTATGCTGAAATATCCTGTTTGCAATTAAGAGTGCATGCACAAAATTTTAGTAGCCTTTTACCATTACTGTTAGGTTTACCCCCCCCCCCCTTTTTTTTCTTTCTCTCTTTTTCCCCTCCAAATTTTCTTCATACCTCTGTAGACATAATTGTTATTTATCTTGTTATTAAATCTCCAATCAACACTATTCTTTGTCAATAGTTTTCTGTTGCTCTTTCTAAGATATCAGAGAACTTCTCTATTTCATCTTTTTTTAAGCCTTCAAACTGAGCTACATGAACAGACAAATTTGTTATCACTCAACTTTCCATCTTAAAAACACCCATAATTATACTGGATAATGCTTCTTGGCCAATTAAATTTCTTCCAAGCTAATTCTAAAAGCTATTGCTAAACCATTCCTGTACCATATCTTACTTCCAAAATAAATTAATTTCTAATTATTATATACTGTATTCATCCACTTAGTTTCTGCGACTGACTAACCTGATATAAAATCAACCTAGTTCTGCTAATTCCATTTTAGCTGATGTTGCTGGTTATTCAGTAGCATATTTACACTATACATTCTAGTTCCTGACAAATACAGGAGGGACCTTGTTAACTTGTTAATGTTGCAGCTGTTGTAAGTCCTGATTGTTTTGTACTATCATAGTGTTAAAGTGAAATGTTAATGTCAATACTGATATTTTCATCTTATGGTTAGTCACTAGAGGGCGCTGAATCTCTTTAAAAGTTACAGCTGTCAGTTACAGGCTCCGCAAAAACGATAAGTGTTCGCCTTTTATTTACATGATTGTTATTTTATATTGTACTTAATACGTAGTCATATAGTTATAGTTACGCTGGTTATTTTTTATTTTTAATTTAGATAAAGAGTTTTTGTGGACTTTACTTAGGATAGGTAAAACCGTTATTTCGTTCCATTTTGTAGCCATTGTTTTTGGATATAGTGGTAGGGAATTCAAATTTTTTAATTGAGGTAGCTAGGTAGCTCTAACGCATAATTATATAGTAATATGCTTCACTGTTTCTATTTAATAGTTTCTATTCAAATACTATTGATATTTAATTTATTGATTTTATTAATTTAAACTACCATGCCCCAGACTAGAGCAGCAAAGCAACGGGCACAAAGTGGCAGGAGTGCTGTGAATCGGGGGAGAACTGAGGGGGGGCAATTCTCCAACGCATCACAGCCTAAAAAAATGTGCAACTTGTGAAATGTTTGCCGAACTCTCTGGAACGGAACATGATATTGCTATGGGGGATGTCTTTGTGTGGGCGCGATGTAAGGAGTGTAAGGAAATCAGGCGACAACTCAGCGTTGTTATGGGCCTATATGAGAGTTTGAAGGACAGGGTGGATGCCCTCGAAATATCTAAATTGAGGGGCCCATCAGGCTCTCAGCTGCCCACATCAACGCCAGAGCTTGCACTTGGTCATCACGCAACACAGCGGCAACCCCTAAGGCAGAATGCGCTGGTCCCACAGGAACTAGTAGTTGTTGGTGACTCTATTGTCAGGGAAACGGGGAACATCCTTTGTAAAAAGGATAGGTGGAACAGGACCAGGGTATGTCTGCCAGGGGCAAAGGTTGATGACGTTGCAGAGCGGATATCATCTTTCAAGGGCACAAAAGGTGACATAGTTGTACACGTTGGCACTAATGATATTAAGAGTAGGAGACCGGCGGAATTACTCAACAAGTACAGGTCACTGTTGAAAAAAAGCCGTGAAATAGGGTTGAATTTGAAAGTGTCTGCAATTCTGCCCAGACACGATAGGAGGGAGTACATGATGAGAGCCTTGTCGATCAATTCGGCCCTGGAAAGACTGTGCAAGGCTGAAGGGGTAGAATTTTTTTCAGCCTGGACTGTACTTGTTAACAGGAGAGATTGCTTCTACAGGGATGGGATACACTTAAATAGAAAGGGTGCAAGAATATTTGCTGATGCTATCGAGGCAGCGTTAGGTGGGTCGGAAAACTGCTAGTTTGGGGGGGATACAAAGACTAATAGATTAACAGTAACCGCAGGCAGAGGTGAAGGTGATTCTTGCACAATCTTCTATTAGAATAAGAAGCGACCTGGAGCGAGGGGTGTTGGGGGTTTCAGGGACGGATGGCAGTCATCATGGAATAGTTGGGTATATGGGATGTGTTAGGGTAACAAGGAATAGGCATAGGAGCATGTATGCTTGCATGTATACCAATGCTAGAAGTATAGTAAATAAATTTGATGAATTTGAAGTGTTGGTCAAGACATCAAAGGCGGATATTGTTGGGATAGCAGAGACGTGGTGTCACAAAGATATAAGGAATGCAGAACTGGAATTTGGGGAATACAATGTGTACAGAAAGGATAGACAGGACAGAAAGGGAGGGGGTGTTATGCTGTTAATTAAGAAAAACATAAAATCAAAGGAAGTGCACCCAGTTAATATAGATGAACAGTGTTCTGTTGAGTCAGTTTGGTGTGAGATAAGCACTGCGAAAGGAAAAATAAGAGTAGGAGTGTGTTATAGGCTTAATGACTTGAATGAGTACAATGAACAATTGTACAGAGAAATAGAGTGGGCCAGTAAATCAGAATGTCTTATAATGGGGGATTTTAACTTCCCAGATATTGACTGGAACTTGTGGGTTGGTCACTCACACACTAGTCAGACTTTTGTGGATTTATTGGATGATTGTTTTCTGCAGCAGTATGTTCGAGAGGCAACCAGAGAAAGTAACACTCTTGATCTGGTTATCAGCAGTGATCATTCGTGTATTAAGAATTTGCAGATAAAGGAACCACTAGGTGGCAGTGATCACAGTGTGCTGAAGTGGGATTTACTCAAAGAGGTAACTACCGTCAGGGGTAAAGGAAAGGGTTTTTGCTTCCGTAAAGGGGAGTACAGTGGTCTCAGACAGTTTCTAAATTCTGTACAGTGGGATCAACTGACGATGTTACAAACAGTAAATTCTAAGTGGGAAGCATTCAAAGAATTAATCGTGGAAGCTACTAGACTTTATATACCGATTAAGAAATATCGTTCAAGGTTTAGGCCTAAATGGTTATCAAATGAACTAATGAGAAGAAAAGAACGTGACAGAGAAGAAAAATGCATGGGATGCATATAAATTATCAGGTGACGCAGAAGCCTGTGGCAGATATAAGCTAGTCTGTAATCAGGTCACAAAGGAGGTTCGGCAGGCGAAGGCGGATTACGAGAAATCTTTGGCAAAAGATGCTAAGAAAAACAGCAAGGATTTCTTTACTTATATAAACTCTAAAAGGAAGGGAATGAATCTGATTGGTCCACTTGACATCGATGGTTCGACTGTTGATGATCCTGCTCAGATAGCAAACAAACTGAATGAGTATTTTGCATCTACATTCACACGTGAGGAATTATTACAATTTGAAAATGGAAGAAGGTTATCAAATTGTAGCAGTGTGCTTAATGATTTTGTAATAACTGAGAGCAAAGTGGAGGAGAAATTGTTGAAGTTAAACATAAGAAAGGCACCTGGGGTGGATGGGATCTATCCAGTTATTTTAAAGGAGGCGGCAAAGCAACTAAGCAAACCCTTAGCCATAATTATGAGAGCATCCTTGGACTCAGGGGAGGTTCCCACGGACTGGAGATGTGCAAATGTGTCCCCAATTCACAAAGGTGGATCGAAGGGTGACACGAGTAATTACAGACCAGTTAGTTTAACTTCTGTTCCGGGTAAAATAATGGAGTCGCTGGTTAAAGATGCATTGCAGGATCATCTAGACAAGACTGCAGCAATAATTCAAACACAGCATGGGTTTGTTAAGGGAAAGTCTTGTCTGACAAATTTGATTGGTTATTATGATGTGGTCACAAAGGAACTGGATGCAAAAAATAATTTTGATATCATATACTTGGATTTCAGGAAAGCTTTTGACACTGTTGTGCATGGAAGACTACTGTACAAATTGGAGCAGAATGGTATTAAGGGTAAGTTGCTACAATGGATAAAAGGATGGTTAAGTGGGAGAAGACAGAGGGTGGTAATCAATGGGTGCTGCTCTTCGTGGACTAATGTTATTAGTGGAGTCCCACAGGGTTCGGTGTTGGGTCCACTGTTGTTTTGTGTATTTATCAATGATATTGATGAAGGTATATAAGGCTTAATGTCGAAGTTTGCAGATGACACAAAGGTTGGCAGGGTTGTTAATGACAGTAATGGCAGTGTGCTACTGCAACAGGATCTAGATAATTTGGGCAGATGGGCTAAGAAGTGGCAACTGAAGTTTAACCTTGACAAATGCAAAGTACTGCATATGGGTAGAAGTAACCCCAGAGAAACGTACCAACTGTGTGGTACTACACTTAAGGTGGTAGAAAATGAAAAAGACCTGGGAGTAATTGTGCAGTCAGATATGAAGTTTTCTGAATAGTGCAGACAGGCTGCTAGGGCGGCTCATGG
Organism: Mastigoproctus giganteus; assembly: GCF_048544385.1. Lineage (NCBI taxonomy): Eukaryota > Metazoa > Arthropoda > Arachnida > Uropygi > Thelyphonidae > Mastigoproctus > Mastigoproctus giganteus. The sequence goes on from NC_143575.1 coordinate 209,683,676, forward strand.
GGTTTTGTCAATGATATATAGGAATTTTGCTAGCAGGGAAAAGGAGGTGATTGTCCCTCTGTATAAGGCAATGGTCAGGCCACGCCTTGAGTACTGCGTACAGGTCTATAGGCCTCATTTTAGGAAGGAATGTAGATTTGCTTGAGCGTGTACAGAGAAGAGCAACACGATTGGTGAGGGGAATGAAGGGATTCTCTTACCAAGAGAGGCTTAAGTTCTGCAAATTGCAGTGGCTGGAGACTAGGCACCTGTGCAGTGATCTGACTGAGGTCTATAAGGCCTTGAATGGGTTGAGCACGCTGAATTCTGATGGGATCCTTCCACTTGTTCAGATTACCAACCTACGGGGACATAAGTTCAAATTAAGAAAGGACAGATGTAGAATAGATGTGTGGAAATTTGCCTTTAGCCAGCGGGTGGTTAATTGCTGGAACAAACTTCCATCTGTCGTTGTAGAAGTTGATAGGTTAAATAAATTTAAGGAGGAACTGGACAGGCATTTGGAGGGAATGGTGTGATTTTTTTTTTTTTTTTTTGGCTGATGCTGCATAAGCTCCTACACTTGCTTTCTTGCATCATGTGCCACTACTACTACTACTACTACTATAATAATAAAGAAAAAGTATTCTGTGCATTAGATTTGTGAAATATATATACAAACATATGCTATGTGGCTGCAAAATGTATAAAGTTTAGTTTACATATAATCACAGCATAACAAAATGTCCATTTAAAAAAAAAAAAATATATATATATATATATATATATATATATATATATATATATATAAAGAATGATTGATTAATTTGTTCTAAAGTTACAACAAAGTAATGCAATATAATATAAAAATATATGAATTTACAATTAGACCATAATTTTTAAAATTTATTCAAGATTAAATATTCTCACCTGTAATTAATGTATCTCCATAAAGAGCTTTAAATTCGTCAAATTTACTACCATCAACTATCCGTGCTATAACCTGCAATTGTGCAAACATCTCATTCTTAATCATAAGAGTTTTGTTTGCAATATACATAGAATGCTAAAACCAAATGATCCTTTTTACACAGTTACAAATCTTTCAGTGAAGAAAAATAAATTGGAGATCTTAACACCATTTGTTGTTGTTGTTTGTTTTTTAGGAGCATTAGCCACTAAGGCCATATTGCTCCGGGAATATGCGGTGGTCATTCCCTGACCTTTCCAGATCCTCCGTATTTGGTGGTGACGGGCTCGAACCCCGGTCTAATCAAGAAGCATGTGCTAGGCACTGCTGCTCCTTCCCACCTGGCTACAGAGGTTAACGCCATTTATTCTTAACAATATATAAATTTATATGCAATACATAAAGGAGCATATTTCATTTGAATATTTTGATATCTGAACTGGGAGATTTTTTTTTTTGTTGTATTTTTGAAAAAAAAATATAAGTTTCTTGAAACTTAGTTTTTTTGGAAAAAAAAAACATAAAAATATATGAAATATAGAAAATATAAAAATATATGAAATATAAAAATATATAAAAAAAATCACTGGCATATTCTTAACATTCATTAAGAATGAACATGCACAGCTTCTATAGCAATGACTCATTCCTGCAGTAGAGTTTAGCAATAGTGAAGTGTGTAATGCTCCTGTTTCTCTTGATTTGGACTGTGACCATTGATTATTATGCTAGACAATATGAATGCTGATGTGATAATTCAAACTACTTTATCTTGAAAACATTGTATGATCTCTAAGCAATGGATCTGATTCTCTTTAAAAACAGAAACATGCACTTTTTTTTAGAAGTTTTATCTTTATATAATGTATGAATTATAATTTGGAAGAACAGAAAGTGTTTTCCATTAAACATGACATTTTAAAATCTGTTTCCTCCCCCCCCCCCTAAATTGCAGGGTTGATATATGCAGTGTTAATTTTGCATATATCAATAAATAAATCAATTTAGTAAACTTAATTATTTATCATCCTCACATACCTTGGTATGTGAGGCTGATGGTGTAATAGGAACATTTCAGGTATTCAATGAAGAAGAGTACAAGAAGTGCCACGATGTCTAATAATCTGTAACCCTCTAAGGAATTAAAGAAAAATTGAACTATATGGGTCAAAGTGCTTATTTTCTCACTCCATTTCTTGATTTACTTGTACACCATGCTGCTAAAAGAATGTTTGAAATTCTAACTTGTTATGTTATATACTGTTAATGGGATTATAGTGTCTGGGATACAACAAAAAAATAAAATAAAAGAAAGAAAAAATTATGTCGACCTGATGTAGCCGAGTGGTCAGGAACGCGAGTGCAGTAGCACATGCTCTTTGAGTGGACCGAGGTTCAAGCCCGTGATTGCTAAATACAATTACCATTTGTATTGATTGATTTATTGTAAACTCCACTGACCTGGTGGTCATGCTGGAGTATAAACAAGAACATTTTTTTAATTTTCATAATACCAAGAGATGCTAAGAAAAAAAAAAAAAAAAATAGAGAGAGAGAGAGAATATCTAACATGGCATTTAAAATAAATGTCAGTTTTTAAAATGTAACAATGTATGAAATGTAAAAATTATTCTGAAATATGAAATTTTATAAATGATTCATTTTAGGACTGTGTTCATTTATTTTTTAAGGGGACAACGTTAAAATATGAATCTGTTTTCAGTCCTGTTTTCAAATATTAATGCAACTTACCTCCTTCACATCAAAGCTTTTTAACAAATTATCTCCTACAATACCATACAAATCATCAGCTGGATAAAGAGGTTCTTCTGGTTCCAATAAGGACATCTAGAGAATAAGGAAAATACATATAGTTGAATTATTTCATCAACATATTAAATACAATATATAATACAGGTCGACCATCACTAATCTGGCAGCACTGGGACCTGTGTGGTGCCGGATTAGTGAGTTTACCGGATCACCGGTGGTTATTTTAGCAAATACAGCTAACCACCTCCTCCTACTTTTAACACGTTGACTGCCAGCCAAGCCAGTTTAAGAAACAAATTCCCCAGGGGCCAAAAAATTTAGCAAATAATTTGATTAGTAATTATAAAATAAATATTGTAATGTCAGTGTTGTTGTTTTTTCGCTTAAAATATATATATATAAAAAAAGAGACTTTTTTTTTATGTCGCATATATGTGGCCGATGTGGCCCAATAGGTTACTTTATTTCTTGAGAAGCCATGTCGGCCACATACATGTGACGCTATTACGGCATACATGTGAAGGTCATTTGTGATTAGTTTATTGCATGCGCGGCAAGTGCTGCAATAAAACTAATAAAGCTCTCAAACTTCGCAATAAGTTTGTCAGTATTGTTAGAGATTTTGTGAAAACAAGTTCGTTAGCACACTGTATTATCCATCATATTGTGTTGTGTTTTTCTGCAAGTTTGTACAAGTGTGTTGTAAAAAAAAAAAAAATCTAAAAAGGAATAGCTAAATGAAAATTACTAAAATAAGAGGAACTGACAGAAATTGCTGGAATTGACAATTAAGCAGAGTTAAACTTCTCACGGGACACACCGCTGTCGAGTTTTTTCAGAAGTTCAACTTTTATCTGTTATGGACAATGTACGGTATTTGCACTTTACACCACGAGAGGCGCGCTTTCTTTATGCATTGGAACCATGAGTGGGGCTAAATGTGAGCAGGTTATAATAATAATAAATGCAGAAAAACAAGTGGGAATGGCTTGCCAGTGTTTACGAGTTCGTGCCAACAGTTGATGCTGCCACCAAAACAGTAGCGGCAGGTCGGTGCACCGACCCAGGAATGAAATTACATTCACGGAAATTATGTCGGAATTAGCGGTGGAACCGGATTACCGGTGGCCAAATTAGTGATGGTCAACCTGCATTCCATATATAGGAACCACTAGGTAGCAGTGATCATAAATGTACTGAAGTGGGATTTACTTAAAAGGATTAAAAGAAATTAAAAATGTATTTAAATATAAATACAGCAAAATCCCATTACAAGGAATACTATTTTAATAAAAATCTCACTATAACAAAAATATTTCAGTCCTGGACAACATCCCATGTTAGCGGTTTGTATTATTAGTAGTTTGTATTCTCATTTTAATAGAATAGTTCCAATGAAAATGCAAATACAATGAATTATTTTCATTCCACATAAGCATTACTTTCAATCTTCCTAAGCATAAAATTAATTTGATTACAATGAAAGAAAAACTGTATATGAAAATCATGAATAGTTACTGCAGATATAAATAAGCACTGGTTTGGTTTTGTTAGTTGTGTCCAAAACTCAAAGTGTGCGAAATTCTCTCCATATTATAAAGATCACTTTGGAAATGATAAACAAATACCAAAAGCAATCACTTGAAGAAAAAGATGTGGTAAAAAAATTCATTATAATAATGTTTTTCCTAATGTTTTTCAATGTTTTTCCTAATTCTTGAATGATCATGCCCTGATTTAGTGGTTTCCTTTTTATTTCCCTACAATATTTGATAGTATTGCAGTTGTGTTAGGGATGCTAAGAGTGTGCACGTGCGCGCACATGCTTGCATACTAATGCTAAGGGTATAGTATATATTTTTTATGAATCTGAAAGTATTGGAGAGGTCATCAAATATAGATATTATATGTACATCAAAAACATGGTGACACTCAGACCTATAGGATGCAGAATTTCAACATGGGGAGTACAATGGTACAGAAAGAACAGTCAGGTTGTGGGGGGGGGGGTCATGCTTTTAGTTAAGAAGCACATAATCTAAGGCAGTGTATCTAGTTGCCATGGGCTGCTAGGATAACACTGAGTCATTCAGTGAATAACATCTAGCAGAAATGTAAGCAATGGAAAAACAATAATGATAGGAGTATGGTACAGGCCTAATGACTGTGATGAGTATAAATGAACAACTATATAGAAAATAAAGTGGACCAGTAAATCAGAATATCTTATAATGGAATTTTAATTTTATAGATATTGACTGGAATTTGTAGGTTAGTCACTCATACAGTAACAGAACTTTTTTGGCCTTATTGGATAACTGTTTTCTATACCATCATGTTATAGAGGTAACAATAAAAAGTAATAATCTTAATCTGATTATCAGCAGTAATTATTAACACATTAAGAAGCTACAGATAAAGGAGCTGCTAGGCAGCAGTGATCATAGTGTACTGATGTGGGATTCACTTAAAAATATATCTCCTGTAAAGGGCAAAAGGGAATGTTTGCTTTTGTAAAGGTGACTACAGTGGTTTTCAACAATTCTAAAATTCTTTTCAGTGGGACCAACTAATGGTGGTTACCAACTGCAAATTTTAAAGGCAAGAACTCAGGGAACTAAATGTAGAAGCTACAAGACTTTTTATACCAACTAACAGATTCTGTTCAATGCTTAGACCTAAATGGATGTCAGATGAACTGTTGAGCCTAGTGGCAAAACAAAAATGGAACGGATGATTATAAATAATAAGTGGATGTCGAAACCTACAGTAAATATAAGCTATGTGGAATCAAGTCACTAATGGGGGTTAGGCAAGCTCAGGCAAATTACAAGAAGTATTTGGCTAAAATTTTTTCTATTATGACATTTTTTTGAAATGTCATAATAGAAAATCATTAAATTTATACGCCTAATATTATGAAACAATGGCATAATCAAAGGGAAGGGAGAAATATCTATTTTACCCATTGCTACTAAAAATATATATTAATAGTAATCTTTAAAATTAACAGATTTCTTTAAAAATTTATTTAAAAACAAAAATATAAATTTCGCAATGAAACTTGAACATTTCTTACTAAAGTACAATGTGTTAGATAAAGAGATCCAACAAATAAGCTATACTGTGATGTATGCAAACGCTGCATTTTGATTCGCCATGAGCTGAATGCTAGAACTGGTTGTTCTATGAACTGTGAGTCTGAAGTCTAATTCAGTTACTGTACAGTCGATGTGGTGTTATCATATAGGAAAATGAACGTTCTGGTACTATTTTTTTTAGCAATACACCTCTAATCACCAATAATGATGGAAGAAACAAAGTGTGGGTTAGCAGCAGTAGCATGAACATGAAGATCCTCACATGAAAGAACTTGCTACTCTCTGTGATCATTAGTAAGAGTGCGAGGCACAAACTTGACTGAAACATATCACATTCCCAAATCTTGAGTTAAAATTAATAACCATATGGTGCAAGGAAGCTGGTTTTGCTGTACCAGCCAAAAACTAAATAAATAAAATAAACTACCTATTTGACTCCTTCCTCATGTAGGTATCTATCCAGTTGACTTTTGAATCTTCTCAAGCTGTCAGCCTCAACCACTCATGAAGGCAATTTTTTCCAGTAATTAACAATTTGCTGGCTAAAAGAAAACTTCCTGCAATCCAGCCTAAACCACTTTCTCTGTAATCTGAACTTATGGCCCCTAGTTCTAGAATCATTTATAGCAGTGAAAATTCCCCTCTCATTCATTTTACTTTCACCTCTCAGAAGCTTATACATCTCAATCAAGTCTCCTCTAACGTTTCTAATTTCCAGGCTCTATAGCCACATATCTGAATTCTTTCCTCATATGGATGCCCTTTTGCCAATCTCTCTAGAAGCTTAATATCTCTTTTTAGGTGTGATTCCCACGTTATAGGTGCAGTCTTCTTTGGAATACTGAACACAGTATTCCAAATGCAGCATTACAACTGCCTTATACAGTGGGTTTATAACCTCCTTATCTCTATAAGTAAATGTTTGATAAATCTCTGATAAGATACCATGGGCCTTCCCTGCCACCTGTCTACACCGCTTGGAGAAATTTGTGTCCAACAATATCATAATTCCCAAATCTCTTTCTTTTAACTGTTTTTAATTCAACCCTACCAAGTGCATAAGTTTTGGGGTTGCTATTCTCAAAGTGCAAGACTTTGCATTTTGCTGCATTAAAACCTAGCTGCCATTTTTCTGACCATCCCTAAAGTATATATCTAAGTCATCCTGAAAAAGCACTGTATTAGTATGAATGAGGCTAAATAATGCAAGGAAACAAATGTTTTTTAAATCAGCCAAAAATAAATAAAGAAAATTAAAATAAAACAGGATATTCATAGAATGAATATCCTGTTTTATTTTAACCATGTTTATCTCCTTTCCCACAAGGTAATTACCCAATTCTGCTTTACACGTAGTTAAGACTCACTGTCTCTTTATCACTGTCAATTTATTCCAATGTTTGACAACCCATTGCCTATAATTTGCTTACCTCATTGCCGTCTTTACTGTCTGCGACCGTGGTCACGGAGGGGTGATAATCTACCCGTAGCGTGAAGCGTCTCTCAGCATACGTCATAAAGTAAGTACTGTATTCTAAACTTTTAATCTTCCCACAAAGTTAAGCCTTGCTATACCCATGCCGACATGGCACAGAAGCAATCTGAAACGTGCAGAAAATGCTCACAATCCACAAATTGCTGGATCAAGTGCAATGGCCCCTGTAGGCATATTTTTTATGACACCTGTTGTTTTTCAAAAAACTTGCTCGCGTCTCAGCTCAGAGGCGAATCATGACGGCAATGTGCTACGTCCATGGGTACAGAATCCAGGGCAAGGGATAGCATCTCCCCACCTCCATCGCCAGCAGGCTACTCTGGTGAAGTTGACCACAGGTCACCTAATGCAAGCATGTCTGACTCTGCCACAGATCTCCTATGCTGAGATGCTCAGGCACAAACTGATCAGATCCTAGAACAGAATGAGGAGATCCTGAGTCAGAATTGTAGTAAAATGGGCAAGAAGCTTACCTTATTTGAGAATATTCTGAGAAAGCTCTGCATAGAGAATATAACTAAGAGAGTCACTACAGCAGCTGGAAGACCTACAACATTCTACGCATCGTTCTGTGTCTGCTGCTGGAGTCCATCAGTAAGCCCATCCAGGATACAGACTCCTCCCCTATGCAAATTGTTCAACACTCGAAACAAATGAATTCTGACTCCTATATCATGCGGCCCCCAGTAGAGCCGTTACTTGCAATTCTTTCACCTTCATCCGATGACCCAGAAGTCGCGAAAACATGGGAGAAGAAATCAGCACTAATCAGAAGTAATGTGCCTCCCAAGCAAGGCAAGACCAGTCTTAGTAAAGAGAATACCTTTGTTGCCCAAGCAGATCAAAATCGTGATGCAGTTATTGGCTCTAACCCTAACCCACTAGGTATTAAAATCGTGCAACGTACAGGAAGGAGGTCTAGACCATCCAGCATTTTTATAAGTCGACTATGCCCAGAAACAATGGTGGAACAAATTGAAACCCTTCTGAAGCAGCTATACATACCCAGTACCCACATCAGGGTTCCCACCAAGGATCCAGCATATGCCTCTTTCTGAATCAAGATCAAAGATCCCAATATAGAAAGGTATTTAAACACAGATATCTGGCCTGCAGGTCTCCTGGTGATGCTATCTTTCGGCGACCATAATGTGCAACCAGCAGTACATGCGCGCTCGAGACCAGAGGTGGGCAAGGTGCATTTCTTTTCATAGCTAGGCATCAAACCACTGTCCCTTTCAACCTGATGAAAGAAGAGCAGCCACTGCACCGACTAAATCCTGCAATCATCTCGTCAAGTCTGATAACCAGATACAAGTGCACATTACTAGTAGGACAGGTCCTAGTGCCACACCCTGCTCAAGAGGAATCCACCTCCAATCAGCCACCATCCTCAGGGAAAGGAACCCTAGAAATGTAATCCAGATCAAGTCCGCCAATGATAAACATGTGAAATGCTTCATGCAGAACATCAGGAGCCTGAAGAACAAGCTCAGTGCCCTGACTGACATACCTCTAAGTGTACATTACGACTTTGTTATCCTGATTGAAACCTGGCTTCATAACGACACGGACTTATCGCCTTTAACTACCAACATCGGTTATCAGTCTATTCTGACGAACAGGAAAGATAGGAAAGGAGGTGGAATCTTAATCTGCCAAAGGCAACAGCTCCCTCTAATCAAATCATGGGCACACTCTGGTAGCGATTTTGAGGCTGTTCTGGGCTGCTAGCTAGTTGACGGACTACAGTTGCTAGTATGTGCAGTTTAATTACCCCACCCATTGCAGATCAATGCATTACTAATTTTTCTGCTTGGCTCCTGACCTCTATCAAGCGCAACCAGAAAGTAATAACTCTCGGAGGCTTCAACCTGTCCCTGTCAGTTGCATCAAAACTACTTGATCAGTTAATTTCGGATCTGTCGAATCTCAACATCCACTGCATCTGTGTCCCCCCCCACTCTCGTGGAGAAGCCACATTACAGAGAATATTTTCCAGCCATGGGAGTTTTGAAGCGGTAATCAGTTCTAATTTGGCATTTCCCTCCGACCAAGCTTCTCTCATCCTCGTGTTGAAAGAATGCTATAACCAACCAAACCAATCGAACTCGTATGAAAAGATCAAGAAGGCTATGATCCAAAATACCTAAAAATTGAAACAGCAATGGATCTCTTTAGGCTCTACACCTGGTGAACTCTCAGTGAAATCGATATAGAGGAAGCTGCATTTTGGCTTCAGAGATTCCTAGAGTGGCCATGTCAAGAATATGCATCATCTGCCCACACTCAAAGCTGTGGTGGTACAGCATCCTTATGTACCATTTTAAAGACAAATAACAACTACATGTCCAATTCAAGAGATCACTCATAGAAAGATCATACTCAGTGTACTCAATAGCCAGAAGAAGTTTCCAGAAATCCAAGAAGCAGGCTATCAACTCATTCATGGAGAAGAGGATAGCGTGTGGCCAGCGATCCTGGTCAGCAGAATTGTTAGACCTGGCTGAATGGTGCGGTCATGTAACCTGGTTCGTCAAAACAGACAGTGCAGCTGCGGATTTCCCCTGGAACAGTGCCCACTACAACATAACTAATCTCATTAACGTGACGCTTGGCAAAGAGGAGCTAATCAAAGCCATCAATGCCCTGTCTAATAAGAAAACAATGGGAGTGACTCTATTCCCACCTTTTGCCTTAAAGTTGCCTCCTACTTCATCAGCGATGAGCTGACAAAGTTGTTTAACAGAATTTTACAACAGAGAGTCGTCCCAAACGCTTGGCTAAATTATAGTAATCCCAGTTCCAAAGGTGCAAAATCCGATCTCAACTGCTGAGTATCTCCTCCCCTTTTCTCAAATGCCTGGAGAAGTGCATGTTTAAAGTGGTTGCCAATCAGATCCTTTCCCAGAGACCTCAGCATACTCATTATGCACTCTCACAAAAATCACCAATAACGTGCATACAGGCTCTGAATTTGAAAACTCTTCAAGCCCGGGAGCAAGGCTATGTTATTCAAGCTGTTTTTCTTAATCTGAAAGTGGCCTTTTACTCAGTGAAAGTTAAGCCACTTATGTGCCTCCTGGAGAACTACTATTGTTGCATGGGTAATGTCTCGAAGCTCCTCAAGAATCTACTAACCAAGAGGTTCCTTACCTTCCAGCAAGGGAATAACTGCATCACAAAACAGGTGGAAGTCTGTATACCCCAAGGTGGATCATTGTTGGCATTGCTCTTTTCAGCGATATTTATTCTGCTAATTAATAAGATACTGGCGTTTATGGCCTAGGCCAATGATATTGTATGTTACCTCTCAAGCCCTGCTAACACCTCACCAGACCAGGCAGAGGAATTATCGAAGTCTGTCATCTGTCTTCTTTCTGTGAATATGCCACCTATTTTGGGGTTAAAATAAACCCTGAAAAATCTAAATATATCACCTTCTCACCTAGAGTACAAGCAGACCTCTCTGCAGCCCTCCATTTCAGGGCATGTTCTCGTCGCCACACATTCCGTAAAATTCTTAGGAGTGGTAATGGATGAAAACTTAACATATAAGGAACAAATCCAGCAACTGCATTCAAGAGCATTACGGGCTTTCTGGAGTATGAAATTTGATCTCTGTAGAGTGCACAACAAGGAAACAGTCAGAAAATTTCTCCTCTACTACTTTAGTTCTATCATCAGTTATGGTATTGAAGTTTGGTCGGCTGCTCCTATGTCCAGTCTGAAGACCCTCTGGGGTCTAGAATTCTGGGTCCTAAAGTGGGCCAACAAATGGGCTCACCTACCCTATACAACAATGAAATCACAGCTCTGCATAAATCTCAGATACACCCTGGCCCAGCCCCTGGCATATGTAAGGAAGCTCACAATGGGGCTTAATCTGTGCTCTGCTGTTCTCGACTTCATTAACATCTGGGAGATCGTAGGCTGGAAACTCCCTGGTAGCACCCTCAGAAACTGTCCAATGCTCTGTTCTAACCTGCAGAAGCTCTCGACCTTCAAGTGGCACTTTCCGAACAGCATCATCGGCACGCTGAACTCCGCGAACATTGATTTGGATGTGTAGTTCAGAGATACTGCCTACAGAGAAGAAAAGTGCAAATCCATAGTCAAGTGCCATCAGCATTCCTGAAATTGTAAGCAGAGCTAGTCATAACTCCCAGTGAAAGTTTCCAGACTGTCTCAATGTGTTGCAGCATGTATATAATAACTATAATATCTATATAATGCAATATAAGCTCTGTATAATCTATTAGCACTTTCTATACATTTTATGTACTTGCTGTGTACCCACACAGTTTTGTATGTACTGATTGTAAAATGTCCAGTTAATTGTTAGATTCCTCTGGTTGCTTGTAGCAGGAAACGTGTCCTACATTTCTATGAATAAAGAATCTTATTATTATGATAAGGTTAATGTCACGAGATCCGACCTTCTGTTGTTTCTTGAGATTTTATTTTCACATCCTCTGGTTCATCTTTCTCCTACAAGCCGAAAACAGACCTTGCTAATTCATTTTACTCAATCCTTTCAATGCTTTATATACCTCAATCAGATCTCCCTTTAGATGTCTAGTTGTCAAACTTTCCAGTCCGCATCTTTTAGCCATTCTTCACCGATGAGCCAAAACATTATGACCACCTACCTAATATGATGTTGGTGCAGCCACGTGCAGCCAAAACAGCTCGGAGTTGCTGTTCCAACACAAACCACAGATGCTCAATGGGATTGATGTCTGGGGAATTTGGAGGCCAGGACAATGCCTGGAAGTCTTCCTCATGTTCTGCGAACCAGTCTCGAACAATCCGGGTGGTGTGACATGGTGAATTACCCTGCTGAAAGATGGCACTGGCAGAGGGGAAGACCGTTGCCTGGTCACCAATGATGTTTAGATAGGTGGTAGATGTCAGAATGTCCAGCATATGGATGACTGGACCCAGGGTATCCCAGCAGAACATCGCCCAAAGCATGATGCCATCACCACCAGCTTGTTTTCGTCCCACGGTGCATCCAGGTGCCATCACTTCCCCAGGTAAACGATGCACACATACCCGGCCGTCCACATGGTGCAACAGGAAATGTGATTCATCGGACCAGATGGCCTTCTTCCAATCACTCAAGGTCCAGTTTCAATGCTCGTGTGCCCATTGTAGGCACTGTCACCGGTGAACCGTGGTTAGCATGGGCACTTGGAATGGCCTGCAGCTAAGCAGCCCCATTTTCAGCAGGGTTCGATGTACTGTGAGCTGTGACACATTACTCCCTTCACTAGCATTCCAATTACCGGCAAGTTGCCACAGTCGCCCTTCTGTTGCCATGTACTATCCGGGAGAGCCTTTGCTCACTTCGAGCATCGATGAGCCACGGTCGTCTAACACCTTGCTGGCGGTTCGTCGGTTTCCCCTTCTCGGACCACTTTTGGTGGGTACTAAGCACGGCTGAGTGTGAGCATCCAACCAGCTGTGCTGTTTCAGATATGCTCTGACCCAGATGTCTAGCCATTACATTTTGGCCTTTGTCAAACTTGCTTAAGTCCGCTGCCTTTCCTATCTGAAGAACAAGAGTAACACTGATTAACGGAGCTCAGTATCAGGTGTTTTTTATACTGTGTCCTGACCCACACACATGCCGTAGTACACCTGCAGTTGTTTCGATTTGCATAATGACTTGCTGGTCATAATGTTTTGGCTCATCGGTGTATATCTGTTGCTTTACCCTTATATGTAATTTCTCAAGACCTGAATATAATATTCCAAATGCAGTCGAAACATCACCTTATAAAGAGGAATAATGATATCCTTGCCCCTACTAGCAAAGACCCTATAAATCATAGAGAGAACACCATGTGCCTTCCTATCTGCCTGTTTACACTGCATAAAAGATTTTACGTCAGATTGAATTATAAAAGTCTTGAGCCACTTTTAGCTCCTCTACCCATAAGCTTATATGTGACCCTAGGATTGACTGACTGAATTGATTGACATGCCCTAAGAAATACCAATTTTGTTATCAACTCTGTGGATAGTTAAATGCTGACTGCCCCTGATTAGATCAGATCATAATGAACAACTGAATTATTGGCTTTTGAAGTTGAAGGCAGCCAGAGCAAGGCCCATGTGGCCCTCTTTAAACTTAGAATGGCACTGAAAAGTCTTTGAATGACACATAACATGCTCTCTAAAAGCTGTTTTTAAAACTTCCTGAGTTTCAGTTGCACTCCTCCCTAATTTGAAATAAAATTTGATGAAAAATCACTGGTCAGTTAATTCACTTATTTTAAAATACAGCAAAACACATAAAACACTTGTTCAACATATGCTAATTCAGACTAACTGCATATAAATATGATTCATATGTTAATAAGTCTAGGTGAGTCACTGAACATGTTGCAACTTGTTACAACACTGCAATTTCAAGATACAAATCAGTCCCTGAACTTTTTGATCACACCTTGTGTTAGATCATTTTATGTTTTTACACTAAAACACTTGAGAGTGCTGTACTTTCTGGTTTTCCACCGTCATATTAATAAAAATAACCATAAAGAAGAATGAGAAGGAGGAAGGAAAATGGAGCTACTCACATCTAGCTGTTTTTTACGGTTCAGATTAGCTACCGCACGCCTGGCAAGGTAGAGAGCATGAAGATCATCATCAGCAAAATAATCTGTTACACCAGACTGCCTGTGTTGTAAAATATTCTTATAAATTAAACCATATGCTTAAAATTATTCATTTTGAAAAGTTTATTCAAATTGTATTACAAAGATCTTGTAATTTGAATTAATGTTAAAAATGCTGCATGCAACATTTATTGAAGAACATAACTTCAAATGATGCAAGACAGCAAGCTTATAAAGCATCAACATAAAAGAAAAAAAAACCTTCCCACATCATCTGTCCATCCCTCCAATAGTTTGTCTATTTCTCTGAATTTAGTCAAACTACCCACTTTCAAAACAACAGATGGAAGCTTGTTCCGACAATCAATCACCACTGGCCGAAGGCAAACTTTGACACATCTACCCTGCAACCATTCTTTCACAATTTGAATTTATGCCCCCCCATGAGTAGTATGAGCAAGAGGAAGAATGCATCAACACTGAGCTTGCTGAACCCATTCAAAGCCTTAAACAACTCAATCAGAACACCCTGCAGGTGTCCTGATTCCAAATGCAGACTAGACAGCTGCAAATTGCAGTGACTAGTAGTCTCCAGACACTGCAATTTACAGACCTGAGGCCTTTCTTGGCAAGACCACCCTTTTGTTCTCCTCACCAATCTCCTTGTCCTTCTCTGTACCCATTCCAGGAGATCTATGCTATTCCTAAAATAAGGCCTCTAGACCTGTATGCAGTACTTAAGATGCATCCTAAACATTGTCTTGTACAATGGGATAATCACCTAATTATCAGTGCTAGCAAAATTCCTATATATCATTGACAAAAACCAATGAACTGTCCTGGAAGCCTGTCTGCCAGAGTACTGCCCAGAGTATTTCATACCTGACTGTGCAGTTACCTGCCAGATCTTTTCATTCTCCACTACCCCTACCCACAGGTGGTACCACATGGTACATTACTCTGGGGTTACTGCTACCCATATGTAGTATCATGAATTTGTCAATGTTCAACTTCAACTGCCATTTCTCAGTCCATCTGCTTAATTTTTCTAGATCTTGTTGCAGTAGCTTACCTTGATTATTGTCAATAACTACCTGATTAACCTTTGTATCATCTGCAAACTTAGATATTAAAAGCTTGACACACCTTCATCAATATCATTAATAAATATAGAAAACAATGATGGGCCCAGCACCGAACCCTGGGGGACTTCACAAATAATAGTAGTCCACGAAGAGCAGAGTTCATTAATAACCACTCTGTCTTCTCCCAACAAATCATCCCTTTATTCACAGCAAACTTGCCTGTAATGCCACACTGTTCCAATTTGTAAAACAGTATCCTATGTGCAATAGTCAAAAGCTTAATCATTTTCATTTCTAAATCAATTTTGTTTCATTTCCTATCACTGCCACCACTTGCACTTTCCATTGGTTGCTTTCCCTTCATCATTGTAATAAGTAAATAGGAATTAAAGAGAAGATCCTGAAAATTTATTTATGTTTTTTATATGATTGAAGATTTTAGTGAAGGGAAAACATATTTCACCATAATAACGTAAAACCCCACACAATTCCAGTAATCGGGATTATGGCAAATGCAATAAGATCAATTTTACTACCCGTTTATAATTAGATTCACTAACAGAAAAGCCCAATAAACCGGAAAGTGCAAATTGTTTTATGGTCATAACCTCCAGAAATGTTCTTTAGAAAAATATCACAAAGGTGTTCAAAATTGATTCTTATAACGGAACATATGATAATGATGAAATGGTAGAGCTCCATTATAAAAATGACCTTTTAGAGGGATAAATAGCTTAGTTATATAGCAAAAATTTCAACTTCCAAGATCTTGGAACAAATTACCAAAAAAAACCAGTGTGTTATTGGAATGTTTTCACAATACCTCCATTTATTACTGAGTGATGCAAAATAAGTTTCCATGATTTTTTTTTTTTTGTTTGCACCAGCCGGCAAAAACTTACGTAAAGTCGAATTTACTGAAGTCGAGTATTACGTAAGTCAGGAAGTTCCTGTGTACAGTATATAGCAATAAAATATGAAATAAATAGTCTATAGGCTACAGCATGTTTCCAATAGAACATGGTACTGCTTCTACTGGAACGTGCAGCTGTGTGGAAAGCAAGGTGGCTAAGATTACAAGGCCTGCTGGGGGTCTTCATGAACAAACAAATACACAGGGTGTGTTAGGGTTGCTTTTAAATTTTACTTGTCTATTCACTTCCCTAAAAATTTCACATGCAATTGCAGAGAATTTGCATAGCTGTAACTCATGTTAAGGGTGCACATGATCTATTTTGTTTACACCAATGAAAAAAATAATAATAAAAAAAATACATTGACTACTAATGGTACAATATACATGATTTCTCAATGCAGGTACTATGCAAGGGACTGCATGCCCATACTCAATTTGAAAGAGAGAATAACAATAAATGTTCTTCAGAAAAAAAAAAGAAAAAATTTCTGAATTGGAGAATTTAAAAAAATTAACTATTCTGTATAAATAATTCCTGGGGTAGATGAATTTCTCACACATAATTTCACTGCAATTCTGCATAGACAGGATAGTTGGGAATACATGATGAGTTGTGTCAATCAATTTGGCCCTGAAAAGAGTGTATGCAATGCTCGTGGGATAGAATTTCTCTCAGCACAGTCTGTGCTTGTTAACAGGAGAGACTGCTTTTATAGGGATGGGCCACACTTAAATAGAAGGGTGCAAGAATATTTGCTGTTACTGAGGCAGTGTTAGATGGGTTGGGAAAAAATGCTAGCCTGGAGGAAACACACACAAATAGATTAAAAGCAGCTGCAAGCAGAGGTGTAAGAGATGCTGACACTGCTTCTATTGGAAGATGCAGCAGCCTGGAAAGCAAGGTGTCTGGGATTACAAGGCCTGCAGGGAGTCCTTGTGGAACAAGCAAATATAAACAACAAATTTTCTGTTCATGCTCTGAGGATGACTACAGAGTGAGAGATGTTCATAAGATAAAGAGAATACAAGAAACAATACAGTAATTAGCAGACGGGGGCTCAAATGCTGGTCACTTAAAGCACATTTACTTATGTACCCTCGTGGCTGACTACTTGGCTATGGCAGCCACACGTACATGGTCTGTGTTAGGATTACTAAGAGTAAAACTAAGTACACATATACTTGCATATACACTAATGCTAGGAGCATAGTAAATAAATTTGATGAATTTGACTGGTCAAATCATCAAATGCAGACATTGTGGGGATATCAGAAATATTGTCATACATAAGGATGCAAAATTTGAATATGGGAAGTACAATGTGTAAAGAAAGGCCAAACAGGAGACAAAAGAGGGTGATTATGCTCTTAGTTAAGAGGCATATTAAATCTAAGGCAGTGCATCCACTTGAGTGTCCAGTGCATTGCCGAGTCAGTTTGGTGTGACAAGCACAGGAAAAACAAAAATAAGAGGAGTATATTATAGGCCTAATGACTGTGATCAGCATAGCAAACAACAATACAGAGAAAGAATGGGCCAGTAAATCAGAATGTCTTATAATGGGGAATGTCTTATAACTTTCCAGATAGTGACTGAAACTTGTGGGTTGGTCGCTCACAACTAGCAAGACTTTTGGTGGATTTATTGGATGACTGTTTCCTCAGCAGAATGTTAGAGAGGCAACAGGAAGAAGCAATACTCTTGATCTGATTATCAGCAGTTATTCTTCATGCATTAAGAATCTGCAGGTATACGACCCATTGGGTGGCAGTGATCACAATGTACTGATGTGGGATTTATTTCAAGTAGCTACTGTCAAGGGCAAAGTGGGGGGGGATTTTGATTTTGTGAAGGTGGTCTCAGGTTCTTGAATTCAATGCAGTGGGACCAACTGATGAAGTTACAAACAGCAAATCCTATATAAGAAGCATTTAGGGACATAACTGTAGAAGTTACTAGGCTTTTCATACCAAGAGATACTGTTCAAGGCTTGGATCTAAATAGATTTTTTTTTTTTGAACAGTACCAATATTTCATATTTTCTTAGTGTATTGCAATACTTAAGTTTTAAAAAAATATTAAAATTTTTAAAACAAAATGTTTTACACCTTTTATATTAAAAAAAAAATTAATCCTGCTGAAAATTACAAAAACAATATTAGATATAAAACAGAAGCATTAGCCTCTTTCATTTTCCAATTTAAAATGCCTTTAAGTACATGAAATTTCAAACCGCACATAAATATTATTAAAAACTTAAAATTCATAGTTCATGAAATTTGAAACCATGTATATTACTTCCCACAAAGTAGTGGCCATTTTGAGAACATACTGGATCTCACAATATTGTCTTTATTCTGTGAAAGAAATAAAAAAACCACTGAAAAACAACTACGGTAAAATAGCAGATGTTTACTGACTTAATGAGAAAGGGAAAACAAGTAACCTGAAACTTTAAACAAACACGGTATCACTGCTTGTCTGGTATACCATGTCATTCTTCAAGAAAACTTTTTTTTTTTTTTTTTAGTTTTACTATATTTAGGAAGGCAGAAAAAAATCTGAAATTTAATCACTGATTAATAATTAATGTGGGATTGTTATTTTCGAGGGACACCTGTAAGGTGCCCTACCACCACTGCCAGCTTAAAGAAGTAATGTGAGATCATCTAGACAGGAATGCAGTTATACTGCTGTCCACATGGATTGGTTAAGGGAAGATCTTGTCTGATCAATATGAATGGATACCATGAAGCAGCAAAAAAGCAAAAAGCAACTGGATAAAAAAAATAATTGTGATATCATATATTTAGACTTCAGAAAAGCTTTTGATACTATTGCACATAAAAAAAAGACTGCTGTACAAACTAGAGCAGTGTCGCATTAAGGCCAAATTACTGCTATGTATAAAGGGACAGTTGAGTGGGAGGAGACAGAGTAGTTATAAATAGGTATTGGTCTTCCTGTGCTAATGTTATTAGTGGAGTATAGAAAACATCAGGCCCAGTGCTGGGCCCATTTTTGTTTGCTATATTTATTAATGATACCAGTGATTGGTTTAAGGTCTAAGTTTGGAGATGACACAAAGGCTGGCAGAGTGGTTAATGACAGTAATCAGGATATACTACTGCAACAAGATCTAGAAAAATTAAGCAGATGGGCTGAGAAATGGCAATTGAAGTTTAACATTGACATAATTGACAAATGCAAAGTAGTGCATATGGGTAGCAGTAATTCCAGGTAAATGTACCATGTGGTACCACACTTTGGGTAGTGGAAATGAAAAGGATCGGGGTTAACTGTACAATCAGATATGAAGTTCTCTGAGTAGTACAGACAGGTTACGAAGACAGGTCATGGGATTTTTTTCAGTGATATATACAGAAATTTTGCTGGCATGGATAATTCTGTTGGTTAGGCCACATATCAAGTACCACACACAGGTCTGGAAACGTCACTTTAGGAAGGATGTAGATCTTTTGGAACAGGTGTAAAGAAAAATAACTAAATTAATAAGGGAAATTGGCACTCTTACAACGAAAGGCTTTATATTTGCAAATTGCAGCATCTGAAGACTGCATTAGCATTAGCAAGGGACATGATGCAAGAAAGCAAGCTTATATAGCATCAGCCAAAAAAAAAAAAAATTTTCACCCATCCCCTTGCTCCAAATGTTTATCAAGTTCTGCCTTGAATCTATTTAAGCTATCAACTTCTACAACGACAGATAGAAGTTTGTTCCAGCAATCAACCACCTGCTGGCTAAAGGCAAAATTCTGCACATCTATCCTACAACCGTCTTTCCTCAATTTGAATTTATGCCCTCTCAGGTGATTATTCTGAGCAAGAGGAAGAATCCCATCAGCATTCAGCATGCTCAAACCATTCAAGGCTTTATACACCTCAATCAGATCACCTTGCAGGTGCCTAGTCTCCAGACACTGTAATTTGCAAAATTTAAGCCTTTCTTTGTAAAAGCAACCCTTTGTTCCATTCACTAATCTTGTTGCCCTTCTCTGTACTCGTTCCAACAGCTCTACATCCTTCTTAAAATGAGACCTCCAGACCTGTCTACAATACTCAAGGTATGGCCTGACCACTGCTTTATACAAGGGGATAATCACCTCCTTATCCCTGATAGAAAAATTCCTGTATATCATTGACAAGACACCATGAGCTACTCTTGCAGACTGTCTGCACTGCTCAGAAAACTTCATATCTGCCTGCACAATTACTCCCAGGTCCTTTTCATTCTCTACCACTGTCAGTGTGGTACCACAGAGTTGATACGTTACTCTGGGATTACTGCTTCCCATCTTGTCAATGTTAAACTTCATTTGCCACCTCTCAGCCCATATGCTCAACCTTTCCAGATCCTGTTGCAGCAGCATAGTGTCAGTAGTGTCCTTGACAACCCTGCCAACCTTCGTATCATCTGCAAACTTGGACATTAAGCCTGATATACCATCATAAATATCATTTATAATTACAGAAAACAACAATGGTGAACCCTGAGGGACTCCACTAATAACATTAGTCCACGAAGAGCAGTGTCCATTGATTACCACGCTCTGTCTTCTCCCACTCAACCATCCCTTTATCCATAGCAGCAATTTGCCTCCAATGCCACACTGCTCCAATTTGTGCAGCAGTATTCCATGTGCAACAGTATCAAAGGCCTTTCTAAGATCCAAATATATGATATCAAAGTTATTCTTTGCATTCAGTTTCTTTGTGACTACATCACAGTATCCAATCAAATTTGTCAGACAAGACTTCCCCTAAATAAACCCATGCTGTGTCCGAGCTATAACTGAAGTCTTGTCTAGATGTTCCTGCAATGCTTCTTTAACCAGTGCCTCCATTAATTTCCCTGGAACAGAAGTTAAACTAACAGATCTATAATTACCTGTGTCTCCCTTTAATCCTCCTTTGTGGATTGGGGTCAAATTTGCACATCTCCAGTCCATGGGTACCTCCCCTGAGTCCAGGGAAGCTCTCATAATTATGGCTAAGGGTTTGCTTACTTCCTTTGCCACCTCCTTTAATATAACTGAATAGATTCCATCCACCTCAGGTGCCTTTCTTATGTTTATCTTCAACAATTTCTCCTTCACTCTACTCTAAGTTATTACAAGATTATCTAGCTTACTCCAGAGTTGAATACACCTCTGGCATTCCCTTCCCTAAATAACTTCTCATGTGTGAATGTAGATGCAAAATATTCATATAGTTTGTTAGCTACCTGAGCAAGATCATCAACAGTTGAACCATCGATATCAAGTGGACCAATCTGATTCATCCCCTTTCTTCTAGAGTTTACATAAGTAAAGAACTCTTTGCTGTTTTTCTTTGCATCCTTTGCCAAAGATTTCTCGTAATCTACCTTCGCCTGCCTAACCTCCTTTGTAACTTGGTTACAGACCATCTTATATCTATCATAGGCTTGTGTCACATGTTAATTTATATGTATCCCATGCATTTTTCTTCTCTGTCATATGTCTAATTATCTGACATAAATTTAGGCCTAAATCTTGAACAATATTTCTTTGTTGGTATGAAAAGCCTAGTAGCTTCCAAGATTAATTCTTTGAATGCTTCTCATTTTGAATTTGCTGTTGGTAACATCATCAGTTGGTCCCACCGTATAGAATTTAAATACTGTCTCAGACCACCGTAGTCACCTTTATGAAAGCGAAAACCCTTCCCTTTACCCTTGATGGTAGTTACCTCTTTGAGTAAATCCCACTTCAGCACACTGTGATCACTGCCACCTAGTGGTTCCTTTATCTGCAGATTATTGATGCATGAAGAATCACTACTGATAATCAGATCAAGAGTATTACTCCCTCTAGTTGCCTCCCAAACATGCTGCTGTAGAAAACAATCATCCAATAAATCCACAAAAGCCTTGCTAGTGTGTGAGTGACCAACCCACAAATTCCAGTCAATCTCTGGGAAATTAAAATCCCCAATTATAAGCCACTCTGATTTACTGGCCCACTCTATTTCCCTGTACAGTTTCTTATTATACTCATCAGAGTCATTAGGCCTATAGCACACTCCTACTCTCAATTTTGATCTCCCAATGCTTATGTCACACCAAACTGACTCGACACTACACTGTCCAGCGATGTCGACTGGCTTCACTTCCTTGGATATTATGTGTTTCTTAACTAACAGCATAACCCCTCCTCCCTTTCTGTCCTGTCTATCCTTTCTGTACACATTGTACTCCTCAAATTCCAGTTCTACACTGCTTATGTCTTTGTGACAACATGTCTCTGATATCCCAACAATATCTGCCTTTGATGTCTTGACTAGCACTTCAAGCTCATTAGATTTATTAATTATACTCCTAGCATTGGTGTATATGCAAGTATACATGCACCTGTTTCTACTCTTAGTTACCCCAACACAGCCCATGTATTTACTTGTTCCACCATGACTTCCATCAGTCCTGGAAAAATCCATTGCCTTGCTTTCCAGGCTGCTGCTCAATTGCATTTCAATAGAAGTAGTGCAAGAATCATATTTACCTCTGCCAGCGGCTACTTTTAATCTATTAGTCCATGTATCCCCCTCCCAAGCTAGCAGTTTGCCAACCCATCTAACTCTGCCTCGATAATATCAGCAAATATTCTTGCACTCTTTCTATTTAAGTGTATCCCATCTCTGTAGAAGCAGTCTCTTCTGTTAACAAGCACAAACCAGGCTGAGAAAAATTCTACCCCTCGAGCCTTGCACAATCTCTCCAGGGCCGAATTGATCGACAACGCTCTCATCATATACTCCCTCCTATCATGTCTGGGCAGAATTGCAGACACTTTCAAATTCAACCCTAACTCACGGCTTTTTTTCAGCATTGACTTGTACTTGTTAAGTAATTCCGCCGGTCTTCTACTCTTAATATCATTAGTGCCAACATGTACAACAATATCACCCTTTGTGTCTTTAAAAGATGATATCTGCTCTACAACGTCATCAACCTTTGCCCCTGGCAGACATACCCTGGTCCTGTTCCATCTATCCTTTTTGCACAATATGTTCCTCATTTCCCTGACAATAGAGTCACCTACAACAACTAGTTGCTTTGGGATCAGCGCATTCTGTCTTGGGGTTTGCCGCTGTGTTGCTTGATGTTCAAGTGCAATGCTGAGATGGCGCCTGATTTCCTTGCCCTCCTTACATCGCGCACACACACACACACAGACATTCCCCTTGGCAATATCATGTCCCATTCCTTATTTCCCCCAAAACATCAAACAAGCAGTGTGTTTCAATAGACTGTGATTCAGAGAACAACTGCCCCCTCCTCAGTTCTCCCCTGAGCCACAGCACTTCCATTAGTTTGAGCCTTTTGCTTTGCTGCTCATGAGGGAAATTGGCACTCTTACCAAGAAAGGCTTTATATTTGCAAATTGCAGCATCTGAAGGCTGCACTGATTAAGGTGGTTAAGGATTTGAATGAATTCAGTAAACTCAATGCTGATGACATTCTTTCTCTTGCTCAGACTGCACACATGAGGAGGCATAAATTCAAGGGGAATGATGGTTGCAGCAGGAGAGATGTGCAGAAATTTTCCTTTAGCCAGCAGGTAGTTGACTGTTGGAACATACTTCCATCTGTTGTTGTAAAGGTGAGTAGTTTGAATAAATTCAAGAACTGGACAAATTATTAGAGGGTATGGACAGGTGATATGGGAGGGTTTTTTTTTTTGCTAATGCTGTATAAAGTGTTAAATATGGCAACTTATGCCTTCTTGCATCAGTTGCCATACTTAATACTAATAATAACAAAGTTCACCAAGTTTAATTTTTGCCACCATAATAGTCATGCATCTCAATGTAACGAGCTGTGTATTAAAATAAGCTATATGTTGTTATTATGTGTAATTGCACATAACTTCTAAACAGTTGTTTGTTTGTATTTGGTTTTTAGGAGCATTAGCAACTAAGACCATATTGCTCCGGGATATGTGGTGGTCATTCCCTGACCTTTCCGCATCCTCCGTATTTGGTGGCGACGGGCTCGAACCCCGGTTTAATAAAGAAGTGTGTGTGCTATGCACTGCTGCTCCATCCCACCTGGCTACGGAGGCGCCTTCCTAAACAGTAAGCGCACTCGTATTTTGGAATTTCATTTTGCTGTTTAATACTCGTATTCCAACCAAAAATTGCATGTCCTATCTATGAATTGCTTCCCTTATAGGAAATACACATTAATTATAGATTAACATATTAACAAGGCTGTTTAGTAGGAACATATGCAGTTCTCTCCAATAAAAAAAAAAGGAAAAATACATGGGAATATAACACCTTGAAGAAAAAGAGATGGCTCTAGAATTATGGAGATAACATGCTTAATTAATCTGGTTATAGTCAGTTTTTCCAATCAGCCAGCTATTTTTTACTGAATCATCAAATTATATATGTTTAATTTTGAACATCATATGACAAATAAAACATGTAGAAACTAACACTGCAAATAAAAAGAAGAAAAGGCATTTTTTTTCCTGGATGACAATGCAATTATGAACTTAAATGATAATAATTATAAATGAATGCATTAAAATAAAAAATAAAAAAAAAACAGCCTTTGATCAAAAATTAATATCATTTGGTATTATTACACATCACAACTGAAATGATAT
Source organism: Mastigoproctus giganteus (assembly GCF_048544385.1). NCBI lineage: Eukaryota > Metazoa > Arthropoda > Arachnida > Uropygi > Thelyphonidae > Mastigoproctus > Mastigoproctus giganteus. The sequence goes on from NC_143575.1 coordinate 209,708,279, forward strand.
TTTATGCATTTAATATATACATACCTGCAGTGGATATCTGCTCCTCCCAACTGTTCAGCTGAGATTTCTTCCCCAGTTGCTGCTCTTACCTAATTTTACAATAATCAGAAAAGCATTAATAAATTTATCAAATTTATTAATACTTCTTTTTCTTTATTTATTAATATTAATTTTATAGTATTATTTATTATAAACTTATTACTATTAAATTTTCCAGATCTACTTTCGTTATTACTCTCAGCATATCTCTTCACTGTTTAATGACTGTCATGTTAAAAAAGCAAATTTCAAAGGTATATTTTAAGAAAAATAATCTTCCTTCCCATTTCACTCAAACATTACACTGAAAGTAAGAAGAAACGTGTATATCTAGTATAAAGTGTATACTTAAGAAATACTCCTGTGTTTCTTATGATTTTCCGTAGATTGCTGATATTGTTATTACTGGGTGTTATCTGATTGGAGATTTGATACTTTTTTGTGCTATCTATTAAAAATTAATGGGTATAACTGTTCATTTTTACTGTCTATAGCTGTACCAGACGTACCAATTTGTCTTTATTCTTACTGCTTTGTACACTGCCTAGCCACTTTATTAGGATGTTTGGGCTATATGCAACAATGTACAAAAATATGTAAATCAAAGAGGTCATGCCTCCATGTGATCCAAATCACTTCATGGGAATGGGCAGGTCTCACAGGCCTTCAAAGTGGCTTGTTATGTTATTTGGTTTTTAGGAGCATGAGCAACTAAGGCCATATTGCTCCGGGAATATGCGGTGGTCATTCCCTGACCTTTCCGCATCCTCCGTATTTGGTGGTGACGGGCTCGAACCCCGGTCTAATCAAGAAGAGTGTGCTACGCACTACTGCTCCTTCCCACCTGGCTACGGAGGCGGCGCCTTCAAAGTGGCATGATGTTGGCAGTTGATATATAGCAGATAGGATGGCTGTACCAGTCAAGTGTTCAGAGACTGTCATTTGACTCATTAATGAATGAAAAAGGTCCAGAAAAGATCAGTGAACAGAAGCAACTGTGGCCAAAAATGTAAAGTGATGGAATAAAGGTACTTGACAATCTAGAGTAGATTATCAAGCATAATTGTCATAAAATAGCAGAATAATTAATCTCTGAATTTAATGTGAAAACACAAGGCATCAGTATCCAGATCATGTGAAGAATCCTATAAATAATGCACTATGTGAGTAGGAGACATTCACAGAACTAGAAAATATGGCTGTATTGATATCAGAAACAAACAGGATGGACACAGGACTGGAGGCAATTCATTTGGTCCAATGAATCTTGATTTACACTTTTCAGCACTGATGAAGAGTGCACATATGGAAGAAACCATATGAGACATTGGAAGCATCTTGTTTTGTGCCAACAATATAAGCTATTACAGAAAGTGTAATGGTGTGGGTTAAGTTGATATGGGTGGACTGTGCAATGTTGAGTCAGTTTGGTGTGACATAAACACTGGCAAAGCAAAATTGAAAATAGGAGTGTGTTATATGCCTAATGAATTTGATGAGTATAATGAGCAATTGTGCAGAGAAATAGAGTGGGCCAGTAAATAAGAATGTCTTATAATAGGAGATTTTAACTTTCCAGATATTGACTGGAATTTAGTCACTCACACACTAGCAAGACTTCTGTGGATTTACTGGATGACTGTTTTCTAGAGCAACATGTTTGAGAGGCAACAAGAGGGAGTAATACTCTTGATCTGATTATCAGCAGTGATTATTCATGCATTAAGAATCTGCAGATAAAGGAACCACTGGGTGACAGTCATCACAGTGTACTGATGTGGGTTTTCCTTAAAGATGTAACTATCATCAAGGGTAAAGGGAAGGGCTTTTGCTTTTCTAAAGGTGACTATGGTAGTCTGAGACAGTTTTTAAATTCTATACAGTGGAACCAACATGATGTTACCAACAGCAAATACTAAATGGGAAACATTCAACGAATTAATCTTGGAATGCTACCAGGCTTTTCATACAAACTAAGAAATATTGTTCAAGGTTTAGACCTAAATGAATGTCAGATGAACTAATGAGGCTCGTGGCAGAGAAGAAAAATGCATGGGATATATATAAATTAACAGGTGACACAGAAGCCTATAGTAGATATAAGCTGATCTGTAATCAAGTCACAAAGGACGTCAGGCAAAGGCAGATTACGAGAAATCTTTGGCGAAGGATGCAAAGAAAAACAGCAAAGAGTTCTTTACTTATGTAAACTCTAGAAGAAGGATTGGTCCATCTTCGATGGTTCAACTGTTGATGATCCTGCTCAGGTAGCTAGCAAACTGAATGAGTATTTTGCATCTACATTTACACATAAAGAATTATTCAGAGAGGGGAATGACAGAGGTGTATTAAACTCTGGCAGTGAGCTAAATGATTTTGTATTAACTGAGAGAAAAGTGGAACAGAAACTGAACGAAAAGTGGAGCAGGGTTTAAAATAAACATAAGGAAGGCACCTGGGATGGATGGGATCTATCCAGTTATATTAAAGAAGGCAGAAAAGGAAGTAAGCAAACCCTTAGCCATAATTATGAGAGCTTCCTTGGATTCAGGGGAGGTACCCATGGACTGGAGATGTGCAAATATGACCCCAATTTACAAAGGAGGATAATTATGAGAGCTTCCTTGGATTCAGGGGAGGTACCCATGGACTGGAGATGTGCAAATATGACCCCAATTTACAAAGGAGGATCAAAGGGTGACAAGTAATTACAGACCTGTTAATTTAACTTCTGTTTCAGAAAAATTAATAGAGACACTGGTCAAAAGGCACTGCAGGATCATCTTGACAAGACTTCAGTTATAGTTCAGACACAAGATGAGTTTGTTAAGGGGAAGTCTTGTCTGACCAATTTCATTGGTTAGTATGATGTGGTCACAAAGGAACTGGATGCAAAGAATAATTTTGGTATCGTACTTGGATCTTAGGAAGGCCTTTGATACTTTTGCACATGGAAGACTGCTGTACAAATTAGAGCAGTGTGGCATTGGGGGAAAATTGTGCTATGGATAAAGGGACGGTTGAGTGGGAGAAGACAGAGTGGTAATCAATGGACAATGCTCTTCATGAACTAATGTTATTAGTGGAGTCCCCAGGGTTCATTTCCCAGGATGTTGGGTCCATTGTTGTTTTCTGTTTTTATTGATGAAGGTATATCAGGCTTAATGTCTAAGTTTGCAGATGATACAAAGGTTGGCAGGGTTGTTAATGACACTAATGACAATATACCACTGCAACAGGAGCTAGAAAATTTGAGCAGATGGGCTGAGAGGTGACAACTAAAGTTTAACATTGACAAATGTAAAGTACTGCATATGGGTAGTAGTAATTTCAGAGTAATATCAACTGTGTGGTACTACACTCAGGGTGGTAGAGAATGAAAAGGGCTGGGGGTAATTGTGCAGTTAGATATGAAGTTTTCTGAGCAGTGCAGATGGTCTGCAAGAGTAACTCATGGTGTCTTGTCAATGATATACAGGAATTTATCTAGCAGAGATAAAGAGGTGATTATCCCCTTGTATAAGGCAATGGTCAGGCCACACCTTGAGTACTGTATGCAGGTTTGGAGGCCTCATTTTAGGAAGGATGAAGAGCTGCTGGAATGAGTACAGAGAAGAGCAACAAGATTAGTGAATGGAGCAAATGGTTGCTCTTACAAAGAAAGGCTTAAGTTATGCAAATTACAGTGTCTAGAGACAAGGCACCTGCAAGGTGATTTGACTGAAGTGTATAAGGTTGTTGCTGTTATTTGGTTTTTAGGAGCATTAGCAACTAAGGCCATATTGCTCCGGGGATATGCGGTGGTCATTCCCTGACCTTTCCGCATCCTCCGTATTTGGTGGTCATGGACTCAAACCCCGGTCTAATCAAGAAGCGTGTGCTACGCACTGCTGCTTCTGCCCACCTGGCTACAGAGGCGCCGAAGTGTATAAGGTTTTGAATGGTTTCAGCAAGCGCAATGCTGATGAGATTCTTCCTCTTGCCCAGATTAATGAACTGAGGGAAGACAGTTGTAGAATAGATGTACAGAAATTTGCCTTTTTGATTGATTGAGGCGGTTGATTTCTGGAACAAACTTCCATCTGTCATTGTAGAAGGGGACAGCTTAAATAAATTCAAGGCAGAACTAGACAAACATTTGGAGCGAATGGATGGGTGAAACGGGAAGGGATTTTTTTTTTTTGACCGATGCTGTATAAGCTTGCTTTCTTGCATCATATGCCTCTACTAATGCTAAAGTTTACATGGAATATCATTAACCTTCTGATTCCACTAGAGGGCACCAAACAGCAGGGAATATCTGAAGATTAATACAAATCAGGTACTCCAGGAAATGTTGCAATGCTAGCCCCTATGGATACGGATACTTTTAAAATGACAATGCAACTAGCTACCAAAACAAATATATGAAAGGGTGATTTGAGGAATGCAATGCAGACTTCAAGCATCTTCCTCCAGTCAGTCAGTCCAATACCTGGATCTTAATCTCACTCAGCACCTGGCAGTTGAACTGGAAAGCATTCATCAGCAACATCCTCTGTTCCTGTCACTTTAAGTTTGTTTGTTTGTTGTTTGGTTTTTTAGGAGCATTAGCAACTAAGGCCATATTGCTCCGGGATATGCGGTGGTCATTCCCTGACCTTGCCGCATCCTCCGTATTTGGTGGTGACGGGCTCGAACCCCGGTCTAATCAAGAAGCGTGTGCTACGCACTGCTGCTCCTTCCCACCTGGCTACGGAGGCGCCGTCACTTTAAGGAACTGAGGAGTTTCATTACATAAGAGTCTAATATTCTCATATCACTCTTCAGCACTTTGTTGACTCCATGCTATGCCATGTCATTGTGGAGATTCAGGACTAATGGCAGTCCAACATGCTATTTGCATATTTAAATGTCCTAATAAAATGGCTAGGCAATGTCATTAGCATTACTTCTGTGATTCTTCTGAATTATATCTATTTACAACCTGAGGAGAAATTTTCCTTTAATGCTGTTTACAATGCTTATTTCCCATTAAACAATACACAGATTAAATTGATTAAATTCATCACTAATATACTCCTAGAAAACACGACAATATTCTAAATGGCTTTTCCATAGATACAACGTTACAATGGAGGTTTTTCAGACAACTGATTTAGAAAAAATTTGGAAAAATTAGACTAAAAGAACCCTTCCAAACAAAGTCTGTAAAAGAGACAATTAAATGTCTAAAAGGTATGTAAAACTGAGTGCAGCTTACTTTACTTAGCAGAATTATTTTTACTGTACACAATGGACATTTAAATATGAAAAAATGGCAGAATTAATTAGATGCCTTAGCCAAACAATCGATAACCATTCTGTATTAATCATTACTCTATTCATATTTCTAATCAAGTGAGCAGATGCAGTTTTAGATAACCAGAGTGGAGATGAAGATATCATCCGTATCATTACTGGAAAAATAATGCAAGGACTGTCCTGAGACTAAAACTGGTTCAGGTTTTGTATGCAGTTTTGTCACAAAAAAATCATTATAATGTTTTAACATAAACTTATGCAACATTAAATGCTAGTTTAATAGCCAAAATGCAGTGAAAGTGCAATTACAGATGATTCCTATTATTTGAGATTGTTGGGAAATAAGTTTGCTTGGATCACAGAAACTTTGAACAATCCACAAAATAGAAGAAAAACTCAAAAACATGACAAAAATGCAAATGTATTTACATACATACTGTACACTTAAAGCTTCTTTCTAGTAACATACCTGTGAATTTTCTGCTGAGTTCAAATCAGTTCATGGGAAAGGAAACAAAAATAAATAATTTACTAAAAAGAAGGTTAGCTAAAACTTTTAAGGAAAGGAAACAATAATAAGTTATTAGAAAGAAGCTTAGCTAAAACTTTTAAGGAAAGGGGGCAAAAATAAGTTACTAAAAAGAAGCTTAGCTAAAACTTATAAGCATATCTGTAAAATTTATAGCTAGAAACTCCCCTATAATTTCTGTTAATATATACCACAGCATATTTATAAATGTACATTAGAGTATGAAATATGACCTAAAATTTAACATGAAAGCATAATAGTTTGAAAAACAAAAACATAAAGTTCACTTTTTATCTTGGTTTTTCTTTCTGTGAATGATACTATCTAAATTTCAAAGCAACATCTTGTCAGTGAGAGCAGTGCGTACTTGTTTTTCTATGTAGTCGATCAGAGACTCATAAAAATTGACACTAGCACCTTTTCATGTTTATTTATAATATTTATGTGCAACAGAAAGAACAGACCTTTCCATTTAATATAATGGCAACACATTGATACAAAAATTGATTAAATTTTTGATTAAAACACATCATTATCAATGTGTTTGATTAAAACCCATTGATTAAAAAAAAAACTCAAAAGAAGAATGTTAAAATCAAATGTATAGTAACAGAACATGAATTACTGAAATATGACTAAAGTGAGCTAGCAGAAGAAAGCAAAGGTCGGGTGCAGTTTTTAAAAAATTTAAGGGTCTCATCTATGGGAACCTTACAAAATGTAAACAAACAATTGTAAGCCTTCTATGGTCTATTAATCTGCAACCCGGATAAGCCACCCCTAAATAATCAAGAGTCTCCTACATTTTAAGAGAAATCTCTTGCTATATATAAAAAACATGCTATATATAACAAATATATATAGCAGTCTTGAAATAGAGATTTCAAGACACGCTATATATTTGTTATATGGCACCTTACATGTTACACAGGGTGTTTCAAAAATGATGGTCAATAATTTAAAGGTGAAAAGTACAAACTAAAATAAACAAAAAAGTCCCAGTGAACATCAGGCCGCAAATGAACCGTTTTCGGGATAATGCACATTTTCTGTTAAGATCCGCCACTGACTATAAGAGCACTAGTTTAGCAAAAAGATGTAAATCCTTTGCTAAGAGTGGTTTTATTAAACATAAGATAATACATTTTTAATTTTTGGTTTCAACATCACAGGATTTTACAGATGTTACATGTTACAGGGTGTTACAAAAGGTGTTCAAAATGCTGTCCTTGCATCCATGCGCAGCTTTGTAGTCTTCTCTGCACTGAGTTGTGAATCCTTTCGGGCATTCCTGGGTCATTGCTGATTTGCTGAAAGCCTCCTTTAACCGTGTTAATGTCAGAAGTGTACACCAAGCTTTTTACATGACCCCAGATACAAAAATCAATAGGATTTAAGTCTGGTGATCTGGGAGGCCACATTATAGGCCCATCTCTACCTATCCACCATTGACCAAAACTTCTAGTTAGATACCGAGTCACAACTTGAGCAAAATGTGCTGGTGCACCATCATGCATAAACCACATGTTCTGGCATTGCTGAAGTGGAACATTATCATCATCAAGGAGGTCTGTATGAACATTCTGAGGGAACTGAAGATACAGCTCTCCTGTTAGCCTGTTTGGCAGAAAGTGTGGTCCAATTAGACAGTCTCCTAGTAGTCCTCCTCAGACATTCAATGAGAAACATTGCTGTTGTCGTGACTCATGAATTGCATTAGGATTTTCATCGGACCAAACATGACAGTTATGAAAATTAAAAATACCATCAGGAGTAAACCCAGCTTCTTCAGTGAACAAAATGTTGTTTAAAAATTGGGAGTTCAGGACACACTGTTGTTGCATCCACTGGCAGAAGTTCACTCTGCCAGTGGATGCAACAACAGTGTGCTGGCATTGCTGAAGTGGAACATTATCATCATCAAGGAGGTCTGGATGAACATTCTGAGGGAACTGAAGATACAGCTCTCCTGTTAGAGTGTTTGGCAGAAAGTGTGGTCCAATTAGACAGTCTCCTAGTAGTCCTGCCCAGACATTCAATGAGAAACATTGCTGTTGTCGTGACTCGTGAATTGCATTAGGATTTTCATCGGACCAAACGTGACAGTTATGAAAATTAAAAATACCATCAGGAGTAAATCCAGCTTCTTCAGTGAACAAAATGTTGTTTAAAAATTGGGAGTTCAGGACACACTGTTGTTGCATCCACTGCAGAAGTTCACTCTGGGAGGGTAGTCTGTATTACTGAGACCTTGTACATGCTGTATATGGTAGTAATTGGTGATGTAAAATTCACCTCACACTGCTATGACTCAGTACACGCTCTTGCAGAGCAAACCGCCTTGTCGAAATTCCTGGATTTTGCTCTATCCTTTCTAACACACTTTCCTCAACATCAGGTGTTATGCTTCTGGGCCTACCTGCACATACTCCATGTGCGAAGCACTCATATTCTCTAAGGGGTTGATGTAACCTGATGAATGTGCACCTGTTGGGCTGCCTTCGGTGGGGAAATGCTTCGTACAAACGTGCAGCCTCGAGTGCACTGCTGTTGGCTTTACCACACGAGGTGCATACTCTTCATTGCTGTAACCTCTTTCCATGTTGACTATCCTTTGACAAGTACTAGTATGCCTGCTACGTCTCAGAGCATTGAGAGAGGGGAAAGGGGGAGAATGAATGAGCATAACCTAACCTAAACAAACAAGTCAGTGGTGGATCCTAACTAGAAATGTGCAGTATCTCAAAAATGATTCACTTAAGGACCCATGTTTACTAGGCTTTTTTTGCATATTGTAGTCTGTACAGTTCACCTTTAAATTATTGACCATCACTTTTGAAACACTCTGAATAGTGAATATACAGCACATCTTGAAAAAACTGCTTGCAAGAAAGAACAGCATGCCAACCTAGAAATCAGTGCCCTCTAGCAATGGACAAATATACACAAGCTAACAGTACTGGCAATAAAACCAAATCAATGCTGTTAAAATGTAACTTGAATAGACATCCACAGATTAAAATAGCAGATAAGACAAAACTTTAGTTACAAAAAATAAATAATATACTAGCCATTTTTGTAATTTAAGATGAATAAATGTGAGCAAAAGCTACTGTACAGATGAGCTAAGTACATGTAGAGTGTGTGATGTTCTGGCAGGCACCCAAAATCAGACTGCAGTGTGGGCAACCTATCAGGAACCCCCCCCCCTGCTATGCTGATGCCATGCCTCTTCTTTCCTTTGAGGCATGGCAACTGCTGACACCAGCTTCAGCTGATGTGAGATTCCATACTATATATAGCGCATTCTCTTCCTCCTGGTGGACCCTAATCACCACAAACCTTTTTCTGCTCCTGACAGTCCTCCCTGTGGAGGACTTCAGGAGCAGGGCACTGCTGTGGTGGGCTCCCTCCAAAGGGATGCCCCTCTATCAGTTTGACTTCTAATTTCTAAGCTGAAAGTCTCCTACCATCCATGTTCTTTATTCCCCCCCCCTTTCTCCAATGCTTGAGCTATTACCTCCACGCACCCTTTCCAATACTAATGCTATTGAGGCAAAATAATATTAAATTTTCTTTCCACCCCCTTCTGGGGCCTTGGCAAGCTCAGACACAGTACAGGGTTCATCCCCACCAGAAACGTTATATGCTCAACAAGTTCAGTAATGAGAAATGTGCTGCATTAATGCTGGACGTCATATATTGTAACTGTTAGTTACTTTCACTGAAACTTTAACTTGGGAATTGCTGCTGTGTTGCCTGATGCACAAGTGTAAGCTCTGTCACTGAGTTGGGCAGCAGAGAGCTTGATAGGTTTATGTTTTATTGGCACATTAGCAACTAAGGCTATAATTATTTTAATTATTACTCTATTCTTCAAAGTCTCATCAAAACCATCACCCATTCAAATGCTGAGTTCACACCTAATTTTCTCATACTCTTTGCACTGAACACAAACAAAGACAACCCCCTCGGTTCTATTATGTTCTGTCCCAGATAGGTCCACAAGCAGCACATTTTGTAAAACAATGATTTGTAGGGTAGAATGACTAATGGATCAATGCCAAACCTAACAAGCCTCACAGTGTCTGAAACACAACTGTATAATCAGTTCAATAAAATTTCAGTTGCTTTTCACTGAAAAAATCCAATACCTTAATGCTCTTGTCATCTACTAATATCTACCGATAACTTATGGGGACATGATACTTCAGCAAAAATCCTCCCCCTAATACTCTGAAGTAACCCCACCATTAAAGTGAAAATGTTAAAGGAACAACAAAATGAATTCCTATTTTACTATCAATCTATGATTTGACACTATCAGTAAGAAACTTTACTGATGCCAACTTATGGCTGCTGGAACCAAAACTGAAATAACTTATTTGTCAGCTTGATTTCTTATTTTTATTTTATTTTCATTCTATTTCATTTTTTACATAAATATGTTTATTTATTCAAAATTTTGTGAAACCCACTGAGTTCTCATGCCAGGGTTTGCATTCATATTCTTTTTATTATGGCAATAAATGAGTTCACACACATATATATATATATATATATATATATATATGTGTGTGTGAACTCACTTATCCTGTGTATATGATATATATATGAACTCTCTTACCGTGCGTGTGCATATATGTGTGTGTGCGCGCGCGCACGTGCACAGAGTAAGTCAAAAGTAGCTGCATAACTTTAAAAGTTTGGAAATAAATAATGTTCTTGTTTATACTCTGGCACAAATGTTAATTGTATTTAGCAGTCATGAGCTTGAACCCCGGTCCACTCAAAGAGCGTGTGCTACCACACTCATGCTTCTGACCACTTGGCTACATCAGGCCTGCATGTGTTTATTACAATCAACGTGTGCTGATAATGGTGATGACAGAGTTAAAGTAGGAATTTCCATAGTCATTCATTACTACTTGCTGGAGTAGCTACCTGGAGTAGCTGCTATTCTATGACACAACTTAAGTAGAAATTTTGCACAAGTTGTTTTTGTGGGATTATGTTAAGGAGCAGATGTGCAAGCCGCCTTGCCAAGTGAGGTGAAACACTTGAAGAGATAGACCATTGCAATGATCCCCTCTTCAAATTATTTACATAAATTGAAGAGAAGGATCATTGCAATGATTGACACAGTTACAACAGCCATGTTAATGTGCATCACATTCTGGCATGAGGTTGATTACTGCTGGGAAATGTGCCGCATTAATGCTGAAAGTCATATGTTTTAACTGTTAGTTACTTCCAATGCAACTTTGAATTTATATTAATTTTCTCCAAATACAATGTTTCTTCTATGTAAACATAATAAGTTATAAGGCACCAAATGTGTGATGCTACTTTTGACTTACCCAGGTGTGTATATAAACACACACATACACAGACAATGCTCTGAAGTATTTCCTTTTAATTGGTACAGCTTTCAAAATGATAACTTAAATTAAACATGCATGCCTAAATGGCATGCACTATAAACTGATGCACACAAACTTACCAAAGGAGGTCCAGCAAGAAAAATGGTCCCTTGATTTTTAATAATAATGCTATCATCAGCCATGGCAGGAATATAAGCACCACCTGCAGTGCAACTTCCCATTACTACAGCTATCTAATATAAAACATATATATATTACATGCAATTATCAAATAAAATTTATGCTTTGAGTACATAAAAAAGGAAATATTCTTTTTTTTCTGCATTTTAATTTTTTTTTAACATCTGTAACTTTTTTTGTACATCATTTAGTCCTGGGCATTATTTACGTTATATTTAGACTAAATGAAAAAGAGTAAAAAGCTTTATGAAAAAAAGTAAAAATTTAAATAGACATATGAATATAAACAGGGTGAATAAGCTAATTAGATGTAAAAGGATAATTATTTAACAGAGAAGTTTAGAATTGATCTCAATCAATAATGAAATAAAAAATGGAATAATACTTTTCAATACTACCAAAAAGATGTTTCAGCTAAATTCAACTGATTAGTTGATATATTAATACATTAACAGGAAAATATACAAACTTGAGGAATTCCTAATGATGACATGATAGCTTCATTGTAAAAAATACGGCCAAAATGGAAAATATCCGGAAAAACGTCAGCTTGCCGTGGTAAATTAGCACCTCCAGAGTCAACTGAAAATATTATTTCTTCTGTATTTCTATATCATTTAGAACAAAATAATTCTATTTGAATCACTAATGTTTATAAATTTTAATTTTAAAAACATACTTGTGATTAATGGACCTCTATGAGCAAATTAATTGTATTATATTTGTACTATAATTTGCTTGTCATTACTCTGGAGTATACATCAATGGCAAGTAGCCCAGACACAAACTCAGATAAGCTATAACTCCAGTGGAAAAGAGGTGGGGGGTGGAGAAAATGTAAAATATAATACAGTAAAAAATTAGACTTCAAGCCCATGGTTATGGCATATAGTGACTCCTCGTCCAGCTCTCACAGAATAAAAACTGTAAATATCTATGTATAAAATCCTTTATTGCAATGAAAAAAATATAAATCAACAGTTGTTCATAGCCTACCAAACCAGTCAGAAGGAAAACTAGAAGTTATGACAGGATGTGATGCAAAGTCCCAATCAAAAGACAACATTGGGGGTCATGATCATTGCTAAAAAGGAAATCATAATGTAACAATGTTCAAGCAAGATAGTGATCACAATCAAGGTCTGCATGAATAAGTGTAATCCAGTCTTTCTTGAAAGAAGGATCCTACAGCTCAGTGTTAATATCCAAAGCATAATGACTGTAGTTCCAAAGAGCAGTACTGGTAATGATGCTAACTCAGTCACTAATATTGATTCAGTAGAGTAAATAGCAGGTGTGGGCATAAAAGTTACATACATCATTCATAACTTCAGTTAGAAGGCGCCTCCGTAGCCAGATGGGAAGGAGCAGCAGTGCATAGCACACGCTTCTTGATCAGACCGGGGTTCGAGCCCATCATCACCAAATATGGAGGATGCGGAAAGGTCAGGGAATGACCACCACATATCCCGGAGCAATATGGCCTTAGTTGCTAATGCTCCTAAAAACCAAAATAACTAATTAATAACTTCAGTCTGATTTTAAAATGGTTCTGATTTTTGTCAAAGATGTTTTCACATAAAACATCTTTCGTGCATATGGGCACACACACTTTTTTTTTAAACGTATAGAGGATTAAGCATTTCAGGCAATGATATACATTTAAGACATTAGTAAATTAGGCACAACCATGAATAATGATATTCGTCTCTAAATGAATATAAGCCCAATATAAACCTGAATACAGAGTACTCAGCTTCAGTCAGAGCAGAATAAACCCCATAATCGAAAACTGATCAATGATCCTATAGTACTCAACTTTTAAACTATCCTGAAACCTTCCATCTGATGAATAATCAGCATTATGGATTCCTTAAGTGCCAATCCACTGGTGATATCTTGGCTTAGATTTATCACTTGCAGTGAAATTCTAAGAAAAATTTGGAAAACTTTCCTAACTAAGGCCTACTAAGCAAGCTTCCATCTTACAGACAGTTTTCAATTCTTTCAACCAACAAATTTCGTAGCTGGTTTTCTCTCTGACTGTTCATTGCATGTAACAGTAGCTTGCTCCCTGTTTTATAACTCCTCAACTATATGATGGAGTTTCACAAACTTCTGTCCTTTCAACAACCCTTTCCTCCTGTACATTAATGACCTTCCTCTGACTGGAAATGATATCCATTGTTTGTTGAGGGCATACAACATGGCATTCCATTTTCCAGTTCGACAAACCCTGCTCTGAAAAAACAGCTATACCTCAAATATCCATACTGAACAAATTGATCTCCTAATCAGTGATTTTAGAATGATAGAAGATAATTATGTTAACTTCCATCATTATAAAATCACCCCTGGCTTATTTCTTAGTGAATAGTGATAGTGGAAACTCTGACTGAAACTTATTTAGTCTGAAGAGCTCTTGAGTACTCTCACTAGAGGTTCAGAGGGCTGACATGCTTGCCAGGCTGGTGAGAAAAATCCTGGCTCCCTGGCACTTGTTTTGTTGTGAAACTATTTTAACTGATGGTAAAATCAGACTAAGGCAGTCATTACCAGGTCCTGTACAGATGAAAAGCCTGGTCCGGCAGATATTGTCTATTACTTCTAAAGCCCATTAAAAAGCGATGGTTTACTGAATGTTAACTTTCAGTAAACCATATAAAGATTTATCTTCTGGATACAAATAGTGTTTGATTTACTCTCTGAGTACATGCTAGGGCATATAAATACCTGTGAGGAGGGACTACATACTGCATCTTTGGACTGAAATCTAATTTTAAAAGTGAAATTATGATGTATTTCCTGTTCCTACCCCATAAATACTGCTCAACTAAGGAACAGAAATAACACCCCCCATGCAGTGTTCTGCATACAGTATTTACCAGCTTTCACTGTGTATATTTGTGTATATTCCTGGACCTCTTGACTGACTCTTCAAAAACTATGGGTACAAATTTTCTTTGCAGCATGACTAACTGTTCAGAAACAGCTTGTCAAAATATGCATTTTCCCTGTCAGTGTTCAACTTTGGCATGGGCAAATACCTTACACTTGTATGCGATGCTTCAGATGCAAATCTTTGGAATTATGAGCTCCATTTAATCCACTGTGTGCTAAGTTACTGAATCCTTCTTGAAGACATTACCTGTTCATATTCAAATTTGAGCTCACTTCTGCATGACATGTTTACTGTAAATGGCACTTCTACCTTCCACTTAATACCACTATGCTAATGCACTACTTCCTGCAATACTTGCATTGCAAAATAATAACATAAAACGTGCTGAATCATTAGGAGAAGAAGCAATATTGAGCTATAGAATCACAAAGAAGATGATACAGTTCAGTATAACTCCTATCAACTAAGCAAAGACAATATGAAGGCCTGAATGATGAACTTTTGTTAGCGATAGAACAACAAAAAAAAAAAATCTGCATCTGAGAGATAAAATTTCATCCTGAACAGGATAATGCAACATCATACTAAGCATTTTGCAATCACTTTTGTGCTTGGTAAAGAAACAAACACTCTGGCATTCACCTCATCCAATTTCTGGTCATTTTGAAGCTTAAAATATTTTACTCTAACATTGTAAAATATTTTACTTAAAATATTTTACAATGTTAGAGCTAAAGAGAATCACTGGGTTCAGCAATTTTTCATCATTCAAAAGTCCTTAAAGAGAAGCTTGCAGACCATACAACATAAGATATGTAGCTTTTCTGTAGATCACATTTTCAAAAATGAGCAGAACAAAGGCAGTTATGCTTAGAGAAAGAGAGTGATTATATTAAAAAGTAAGGAATATATAAGATGTAAATTACATAACAAATTTTAATATTGAATTTATCAATTGCTAGCCACACAAATAGAAAATTGTAACTCACTTTATGTCCTCTACATTGCAAACATGAAAGGATAAAATTAGTGACTGTATTATTACCTATTTAGATTCCAGTTTAACTTTCTTTTATGAACATAATGGCATAGTTAAAATTTTCTAAGTCTTCAGTTAATCAAAGATATTATGAAATCTCAGGCATATAAAAAAGTACATAAATAGAGGGGGGGGGGGGACATAGATGCATGTATATGTATACACACGCACACAGTGTTTTTGTAAATATATATATTTACCTGTTTCACAAAAGCATTTATTGGTTTTGTGAAACAGGTAAAAAAAGTCTTTATATAAGTGCAACTAAAAATATTAACCAGATTTCTAGACATTTCAGTCAGAACTGAAGCTTACTACAGAGCATTTATATTAAATAATTTTGCTTAACCAAATGTATTTTTGATTTTCTTTACTTCGGATAACCAGTTAAAATGTAGCTTAAAACTTTCTTATAAGAAAGGGCAATTAATTTGTAATTTAAAAAAAAAACTATATAAGTTCTTACCAAGGTATATACAAGGAATACAATTTTCTTTTGCAATTTCTTGAGCTCTAAGATGTTTTTTAACAGTCAATGGATAATATGCTCCTCCTTTTACAGTGGCATCATTTGCAATAATCATGCATTCAGTGCTACAAAAAGAAAAATAAACCTTTGAAATCTCTGGGTAAAGAGAGCTTAAACTTTCAGTGTCAATTTTTTTTAAATTAGTTGTCAAGAAACTATTTTTATTTTATTATTATTATTTTTTTACAATAGCTTTTCTCTTATTAATTAAAACAAGATACACAATAGCATTGAATTCTAGAGGTAGGAAAATGCAATCTTACCCTGATACTTGGCCAATGCCTGTAATAATTCCTGCAGCTGGAACATTTTCCTGATCATAAACATGAAAGGCTGCCAACTGAGATAATTCTAGAAATGGTGATCTAGAGAGTAAAAATAAACTAGCACCAATAAACCAGTTACTTCTCTTATGAATCTATAATAAAGAATACATAATGATTTTCCTTGAAATAATCAGTCAGGAATATTGTTGGGCCATTATTTAGAAAGAAATAACACAGACCAGTTATAGTTAAAAGAAAAATATTTTAAAACTAAAGATAAATGCAAAAATTAAATATCAAACTCTTTATATAGATTATACCTTGCAGGTTCATTAAATGTTTATACAGAAATAATGCCAATTCATGAAACAACAAACTGAAATTTAATTCAATTACCATTATTACAGCAGGACAGCCAGATGCCTCTATAACCTTCTTTGAAATGGTTTGGACATGTCAAGAGGATGAACGAGAGGCGTTTGTCAAGAAGAATGTTTGATTTACAATTAAGGGACAAAAGATCAAGAATGAGATGGCAGGACATGATAAAGACCGATGTCTTTAAGAGAGGAAGAAACTGGAGTGAAATCAACGATGGAAAGAAGTACACGGACAGGGCATGGTGGCGAGGCTTAATACATCGACCCGTGGAATAGCAGAACGATGATAGATGATGATACCATTATTAATTTTTTATTTATTTATTTTTTTCCTATTCTAAGACAAATACTTGATGACTTTTAGAAATGACAATACATAAAACTTTGCATTCTGGAACGTTTCCTTCAAATTAACAACAATAATTACTGTGTGTCATACACTATATAAGAAAATTAATAATATGTCAACATAAAATTAAATAAATTATAATTTGAAATCATTTGTTTCAATTGCATGTTCTGAAAGTACCTTATTGTTATATAATATGCATTTTGTTATATAATACTAGCATCTTAAACATTTTTTAAAATTATTAAGGTTGGGGGGAAGGGACACGTGCATCAAAAGGTTAAAAACAATTAATGCTACTTATCAAACCAGACAGTGGAATTACAAGCTATTAAAAAATAAAACTTAATTTTCTGCATTTTAAAGCTGAAATGGATTAATGTTTATTTGTCAATGCCTCTTTCAGTGTTCAATAATTTTGAATATATCAGCTCACCTACAGCCCATTATAGAACCACGTTCTAAGGTACATATGGAAAGTATAATGCTCATAGTGTCCTCTTTTTATCATCATAAAATGTTACAATAGATAGATCTTCACATCTGTATCACTGCTACCATGAATTGAAACCAAAAATTACCCATTTTGTGAATACTGAACAATTTCAACAATTGCTACATGCAATTTCATTCAAAACAGCATTTGCAACACTGTCAGAATCATACTTTACTCTGTCACCTTTGAATTTGAAAACATTTTTCTAAACGAGGAACCAGCATAATCTGTTGAAGTTGCAGAAGATTATGTTTTACCAAAAAAAAAAAACATGTTTTTATAATACCTAAATCTGTATTTCCACTTTTGACAAAAAGTGAAATGTTCACACCTTATGCACACATTGTGTTTTGGTCTTCAAGTGGAGAGCAATATCGTTTTCCACTATGCATATCGTAGCACACGCTTCGTGATTAGACCGGAGTTCGAGCCCATGACCACCAAATACGGAGGAGGTGGAAAGGTCAGGGAATGACCACCGCATATCCCCGGAGCAATATGGCCTTAGTTGCTAATGCTCCTAAAAACCAAATAACAAACAAACTATGCATATCTTAATGTTGCATCCACAAAATGCAAATCTACTATTTTCTGACTTCAAAATACAGTGGAGCATACCAGTATATGTATCCTAAAACTTTTGCAAATAATTATTCTGGCTTTAGCCAGTTAGCATTTTTGTTTGTATTTGAAGCAAAGAGTAATTAATTTAATATTTGCGGAGGAAAAAAAAAAAAAAACCTTTGTTAAATATCATTTTTGTGCTTTTTTTTCTTTCCTTCAGAATATTATGCTGCTAAAAATATCAATACGCGCATCAAACCCTGAACTTAATTATTGTGCTGTGCATATATAAATTTATTTATAAATATAATTATGAGTCATTAATCATAACATGTGTCATGAGACAACAACCATAATTTGTAGTATATATGTCTACATCACTTTCCAAAGAGTATCTAGATACCCCTGTTTTCATAGTTTATTGGACATTCCTAGATAAACAAGTGACTCAGACTGGTATAAATGGCAGATGCATGAGGGGACATGGGTAAAGTGTTCTCTTCATGGCATGTAGATCCAAGTTGCCTGATTTCCAGAAGTGATATTGTTAAATATCAGTTCAGGCAACTTCTGAGAGCCTACACCATACAAAGTTGACCATCAGTACTGATATCATGAAATGGAAATGTGATGGTACCAGTAACAAATAGGAGGACCACGGGAGATCACTCCACTTGATCAGGTATACAGAAGGGTAAAAAGACAATCTTGTCAAACCTCAACTAAGAGAGAAGTATACAGACAGGGCATGGTTTGATGTCAACAAGGGTCAAGATCTGTACAAACACACCAGATCTCTACAGAACCCCACAGTTTAAGTGAGAAAGTAGCATGCATAAGCCAAACATCAACTGCAATCAGCATCTCAACTTGTATATTGCAATAAACATTACAACTGGTCCACTGAGCAGTGGAAATTTGTTCTGTGAAATGACAAATCTCGCTACACCCCATTCCAATCAGATGGATAGGTGTGAATATGGAGGATTCCTGGAGAATGTTTGCTGCCAGAGTGCACTGGGCCAACAGTGAAGTTCAAAGGAGGTGGATTTATGCTGTGAAGTGTTTCTACAGGGCACCATAAACATTTTGGACAATTCCACAGAGATTTTTTTCAACAGTATGTTTGAAATATTTGGTTCAACAGTATAATGCCCATGTTTAATTTCCATGTTTGTTTCAACGGTACAGTACCCATGTCATACTACTAGTGCAGTATGATACAGCAGTATACTGTTTGAGCATGGCACAAGAATGATTCTAGGAAGAAAAGTTGGAATGGATATTAGCATTAGCATAGGCTTACAATGCAAGAAAGCAAGCAAATGCAGCCTCAGCCAAAAAAAAAACATCCTCCCATTTCACCCATCTATTCACTCCAAATGCTTGTCCAGCTCACCCTTAAATTTATTTAAGCTATCAACTTCCACAACAACAGATGGAAGTCTGTTCCAGCAATCAACTACCCACTGGTTAAAGGCAAATTTAACCAGTGGGTCCTTAAATACAAAAGAAGGACTAGAAAGGCAAAGGGCTTGTGACCTAATATAAGATAGCATTATGCTACTTTAATAAGATCTAAATATAATAGGGCTAAAAATATGGCAACTGAGGTTTAACACTGATAAATGCAAGGCACTGCATCTGGATAACAATAATTCCAGAATAACATATCATTTGGATGGAACAAATTCAAAATAGTTGATAAGGATGAAGACTTGGAGGTAACTGTACAGTTCAACATGAAGTTCTCTGAGCAGTGCAAATAAGTAATGGAACAGCTTATTGGGTTCTGTCAATGATACATAGAATGTATCAATCTCATTGCCAATTAGGTTCTGTATATGTAACTGTTAGGATGTAGCCTAACAATAGTTAGGCCTCATCTGTAATACTGTATACATATACTAAAATAAAGTTTGTAAATCTCATTTTAGGAAGGGCATAGAGAGGCAAAATCAGATTAGTTGGGTATCTATTATGTCACTTATACACTTATTATGTCACATGGTGACATAATAAGTGTATAAGGCTTTTAAAGCATTAAGTAAACAAAATGCTAATATCATCTCAGATGGCACAAGAAAACAAATTTAAATTGAAAAAGGTTGGCTGCATAATCGATGTGAACAATCTGCCTTCAGCCAGAGAGTGTAACTGATTGCTGAAATAAACTTTCACCTAACATAATGAAAGTAGGTAATTTGAATAAATTTAGAGGATTGTAATGGGCAATTTAAGTGGTTTTTTTATATTTAATTTTTTTTTTGGTGAAGCTGAATAAGCTTTGCCTCCTTGCATCATTTTGTCAATATTAATACTACTGCTAATGCACATGTTGCATCTTTGGCTACCCAGTGTAGCCAGAGATGCAATGCAACATGTGCGATGCAACGAGAACTTATCCTGTGTGTGTGTGTGTGTGTGTGTGTGTGTGTGTGTGTGTGTGTGTGTGTGTGTGTGTGTGTGTGTGTGTAACATTTTTTTACAATTTAATGGTAAAAAATATTATTAAATAATTAACTAATTAATGGTTTATGGACCTGGGACACTGCTAAATTTAAACAGAAATAACTGAAATTGTAATTGCGGAGAACAAAGAAGATAATAATAAGTAATTAGAAATACTTAATGCTATTGTCCTGTGATTTCAGTGCCTTCATCTGGGGCCAGCTGCCGAAATCAAAGAAAACAACGGTAAGGAGTACAGCCTCCATTTCTGACATGAAATATACACAGCACGTGGTACACGTGGGAATTCAGTATTAAAGATCAGGGTTAAAATTTTTTTAATTTAAGTGGTATGGCATAAGTATATTTCATGGCTGACCAGACGGAGGCAGAATGCAAAGTTCCTATAGTAGAACTATGTTTAGGGTCCTGCTATAGGAACAGGAATAGCAACTCCGAAATTCCCTGAGCAAGATCTATTTGTGTCCTCTTCCAATTCTTAATGCCTTCCTACCTTTATATATATTTTTATTTCTCATGAGCCATTAGTTTATCGAACACAATATGCGAGATGCTCCTTTTCTGCTATAAACACTGTTCTTGCCTAAATAAAGTTTAGCGACTTTTTACTCCTTTCTATCCTGGGACACATTCCTCCACGTGTTTAACACCTACCCCTATTATATATTCGAAATTTAATTTAATTTAATCTAACTTAGTTTCTAACTGATGACATCTGGGGCAGCCAGCATAATTTAATTTATTTTATTTTAATTATTTCCTTAACCTTCCGCTTTCTTACACACGGGGTTGCTATCATATACCATAAATACTTCAGAACAGATTTACGCTATACTTTTTATTACCTTCCACTGTGGTACAGACCTTCTCTACAATTATATACCTACTTGACCTCAGTAAGTATCTTACTTCTTATTAATCTTTGCATTCTGCTTCCATCGGGCATGAAATATACATATGCCATACCACTTAAAATTTAAAAAATTTTAACCCTGATCTTCAATACTGAATTCTCACATGTATCATGTGCTGCATATATGTCATTTCAGAAATGGAGGCTGTACTTCTTGCCATTGTTTACTTTGATTTCGGCGGCTGGCCCCAGATGAAGGTGCTGAAATCACAGGACACATGGCATTAAGTATTTCTAATTACTTGTTATTATCGTCTTTCTCTTCTTTGTTCTCCGCAATTACAATTTCAGCTATGTTAGCACTTTAACACTATACCTACCTTTATACTCTCCACCTATATATATGATATGGACAGTTTCTGATAATTAAGTCATGAATTAGATAAGAATATAACTTCTAAGAAAGGTTAAGTAGTAGTTTGATAAATACTAGTGAAAAATGTTGATAATTACACTCCTTAAATATAAAAGGATTTTACAAAGCAAAAAGCCATTATCTTTTATTTTTTTAGGAAAGAGAAGGAAATTTAACCATCAAGAACTTACCCTGGATCAAGCAGGTTGTTTATTCTATCTCTCACTAACATTTTTCCTTTGGAAGTATGACGCAAAACAGCCTTCTCATCACCACCTGAATATTCACAAAGATCACTTTATATTGGTATATAACACTTGATTTATACTGAATTCAGATTAGACTAATTGTTTTTTTTTTTATTTTTTTATGAAAATCCCAAACATGAAAGGTATCAAAATCTATAGTACTTAGTACCGTGCATGGGTTGAAGGAGAAGTATGGGGGGAGGGGATTATACTGAAATTCAAGTTATAAACTGTATTTATATCATGTACTGCATATACTCTCCATTTACAGCACTGCCTCCTGTAATGAACATTTCACTACAGAAGGCATAATAATTTAAAAAATACAATAAATCTTTATTTTTTTTCGGGCACTGACCCGTACCTTACTTTTGAAGATTACTTGAAATATTATCTTTATAAGAAGGCATCCAATACCATTCAATTCAATTATGTTTTTAAAAAAACAAAAATATGATTTTTAATATTCCTAACTTCATCCTAAAAATGATTTTAAATGAATGCAAATTGATCCATCAACTGATATATTTGTACAGCACACAATGACCAAAGTAGTAGTTACACCAAAAATCTTGAAACTAACCATCTTGCAAAGAGCAAGGAAGTCAGAAAACACCTCTACTAAACTGATTCATCCAAATATTTCATTCATCATATAAGCAACAAATTATCACATTATTTCAATGACACTTTTATAGATGAATATGGATGTGACTATGAAAATAGTGTTCAATTGTGATGATAGCCTAATAATGAATTTATGAGTCCAGATACAAACCCCCGTTGAACCCAAAGGTAGTTCAGTTTTAGGTTATATTTCCAAGGGGAGCTCTTCCTTGTCAATCCTGCTCCTTCCCATTTGATGGCCTGGAAACAATTTATTTATTTATATATACACGTTTCTCATACACAGGGCACACAGACCCTAAAATAAAGGTGAGAACGCTAGGAGTTACAGCAAATACAAAACAAGAATTAAAATATATAAAAAATTTACATTAAGAAAACAGAATAAGGAGCAAATTCTTATAGACAGACAGATAAGTGTAAAATCAATATTGTAATTATTCAATACCTGAAGGAAATGAAACAGAGAACTACCAAGTAAGTGATAAGTACGAGGAACAGGCAGTGAGAAATTAATTTTAAAACAAGAATTCAAACAAGGTATAGCGAAAGATATTTGTTCAAGAAGAGATGGAGAATCGATAACAGAGTTTATGATATTGTAGATAAAAAGAGACACATGGAGTTGTTATCTAGAATGAAGAGGAATGATTCTGAAGCTATCACAAAGAGCTCCATAATTTCGACAGTGAAAGGCAATGTGATTTCAATAGCATAAGAATTTAATGAATTTAATTTGAATTCTCTCAAGTCTGTGAGAAAGACATTCCTGTTGTAGGGAAAAGATAATATCACAATAATCAAAAATGGGAAGTAAAAGTCGCTTGTAGAGAAGAATTATAACTTTGTCACTCTTGAAAACAGAGGAAGAAAGCCTGATTAATCCAAGAAGTTTAGAAGTGTGAGATACTACATGATCAATGTGGGAAGAGGGATGAAGGTCAGATCGAAATAGGACACCTAAATCCTTGAACGTATCAGTACTTGCAATTGAAGCATTTCCAACATAATAATCAGTAAGGACAGAGGGTCTAACTACATGATTTGAGCGAAAACAACATAATTTACATTTTAATGGGTTTAGAAACAAGTTATTTTTATTGAGCCAGAGTGAGAGGGAATCAAGACAGGACTGGAGTTCATCACTGTCAGTGGAACAACAAATAACTTTGCAAAGTTTAATATCATCTGCATAGAGTTGCCACTCAACATTAACGGACTGAAATAAGGTTGACAGATCATTAGTATAAACAATAAAGAAGACCGGACCCAATGGTGAGCCTTGAGGAACACCTTGAGAAACACTAAACAGAGTTGATGAAGTACCATCAATTATTACGGATAGTTTACAATTTCTAAGCAGTGAATGAAGCAAATCTAGTAAAGGGGATCGTACACCATAAGATGACAGCTTAAACAGCAAAAGATCAATGTGGACAGAATCAAATGCATGTGAAATATCAAGGAAAAGCAAATCGATTTGATTTCCTTTGTCCAAATTAGTTTGTAGGAAATAAGAAAACAAGGCAAGATTTGAAACAGTTGATTTCCTGGGAAGAAAAGCATATTGATGATTATTAATAAAAGGGTGAAGATAGGAACTAAGATATTTATAAAGTAGGAGTTCAAAAATTTTTGTAATTGTATTCAGTATAGTAACAGTAATAAGGAATTACCTTCCCTAGTTTGACTACATTTGGGGATGTTACATATTCATTATTTGTTACATAGTTCATTATTCACTGAGACTGGAATTTAAACAAAAACTGATCACACAGTAAAATATCAAACTCATTCATTGTCTTGATTTACTTTATCTACTCAGAGTAGAATTTAAATCACACTGAACACTCCAAAACATCATACTCATATTTGTTATGTCTTGATTTAATTCTAAAACAAAAATTAATTATTGTGTAATTAATGATAATGCAAATACAGTATTTTAATATTGTATCCCATAATGCCCATCATAGAGAAGAAAAAACTTTTCTTTCTGCAAGCCTTGATGATGTAGAAATGACTATATAAATGCCACACAAACAACTTCAAAACATCTTGTGGTCAACAAATTGCCCACACTATGAGTTGGCCAAATGTATGATAATCCACATCTTATAAAGTACAACAAATTTGAAAAATTAACAAAGCTTAAATTAGTACTTAAACCTGCAAGAGACTGATGTCACCATGAAACAAATGTTGTGATTTTCAATGTATTTTCTTAATTCATCTAAGACAGCTGCAATATTATAATGAAAATACATATACATGCCTTGTATGACATCATGCAGATAACAGACATTTGAATTAAGGAAACACTGAAGGTAATTTTTTTTTCTTTAATGTGCCACTTTTATTCTATCTTATGCAGTTATATAAAAATTAACAAATTAAATTAGCTCTTGTTAAAATAAAGCACATTAATCATAACATATTGGCTGTTACGCTGAAGCCTTTATCTAATAGGAACAAACATCTGCAGTCACTGGGCAAATAGTAACTGCATAAGATGGTATAAAAATAGCACATTAGAAAAAAATCATAAATACTGTGTTTGGTGTTTCATTAATAATTCAATATTAAATTGGTCTTTAATATTACTTTATTAATATTAAATGATATTATTTATGACATTTAATTAATTGTCCACAGTTTTTAGGTAATTCACTTCTTGGTAAATTGCATCTCTTCTCAGTAAACTGACATATGGCCTACATTATACTCTTGCTATAGTCAATTGCCAATTTTCATTATAAAATTACACTATTTTTCTATATAAGTCAAAATATTCACAATCCCCATATATAATTCTATAAATAATAATATTAATTTTTATTAAAATCCACATTAAAAAATGCATATAGAAAAAGGTTCTAATCTTCATAATTTAACTAGGATTCACAAATATAAAGTGATTATAATTTATACAGTTGGCATAAAATTTAATAGAGCTTTTTTTTTCTTGTTTTTTAAGGAACAAAATATAGTTCTAATTAGTTAGTGGCAAATGATGCAAATAAGCAAGCTTATGCGGCATCGTCAAAAAAAACCTACCAACCACTAACCATTAATAATTTGTCTAATTCTTTCTGAAATTTATTCTACACATTTCTACAACATCCAATAGAAGTTTGTTACAATCTTGCTGAAAACAAATTTTTCACACATTTATTCTGTACCCATCCTCTTTCAATTTAAATTTATGTCCCCTAATGTGCATCATCCAAGAAAGAGTAAGGATGCCAATTTAAAGCCTTAAACACTTTAATCAGATATGATGAAGGTGCCTAGTTTCCAGATGCTACAATTTAGAGAACTAGTCTTTTCTTTGTACACAAAATTATTTTTTTTTTTCCATCTGTCTAATCTTGTTGCTCTTCTTTGCACTCATTCTAATACATTTGCATCCTTCCTAAAATGCAGCTTCCAGATTTGTATACAGTATTTAAGATACAAAGGATAATCAGCAGCTTGCCCCTGATAACAAAATTACTGTACATTATAAACAAAACTCTGTGAGCTGACCTATCAGCCTGTCTATACTCTGAGAACTTCATGTCAGGCTGTACACTTATCTTTAGATATTTTTCATTCTAAACCACCTTGAACGCAGTACTAAGAAATTGGTATGTTATTCTGGGATTACTGCCACCCAACTGTAGTACCTTGCATTTATCAACGTTAAACCTAACTTGCCACTTCAGCAGATCTGGCTAGTTTCTATAGGTCTTGCAGCAGTAGCATAATCTTACTTTTGTCATTAAGTACCCTTCAACCTTCATGTCATCAGCAAACTTTGACATTAACATGCCTTCATCAATATCATTAATAAATATTGGAAACATTAAGGGTCTCACAGCACTGAACCCTGAGGAATTTCACTTCTAACACTAGTCCATGAAAAGCAGTGGCATAAATAATCACTTTCTGTCCCCTGCCACTCAACCAACCCTTTATCCAAAGCAGTAGCTTGTCCCTAATGACACATAACTACATGAAGTGTTTCATGAAGAACAGTATCAAAAGCTTTACTTAAGTTTAAGTATTTTGTTAATGTCAAAATTCATTTTCACATCCAGTCCTTTATGTTATAATATCCAATCAGATTGGTCACACAAGATCTCCCATTAACAAAACCATGTTGTGATTGCTGTATAACTGCATTCCTATCAAGATCCTGCATAGATATGCAGTTATACAGCAATCACAGCATGGATCCTGCATTACTTTTTTTAATCAGTGGCATCATTATTTTTGCTGAAAAGAAGTCAAGCTTCCGGGTGTAATTACTCATTTTGCCCTTCAATCCCCAATCCTTTGTGAATAGGAGAGACATTTGTACATCTAAGCTCTATAGAGATCCTCCCTGAATCCAAGAATGCTCTCATAATTGTGGCTAAAGGTTTGCTTGATGCATCTTTCAATATAATTGGATAGATTCCATCAACCCTAGGTGTCTTATTTTCTTTTAGCTTCAACAATTTCTTATTTGTTCATTTTGCTCACACACTTTTGAAATATTACATTTAAATTCACAAAAGAACTAAATCAAATCAAATTCTGGAAGGTGTTGAAATTTACTATGGAATATATCAAGGAAAAGCAATCAATGAAACAAAGTTCCAGCAAGATACCTGGAAATGAAAATAGCATTATATAGGTACATATATGGTATAGGGCAGGACCGGGCAAACTATGGCCCGCGGGACGGGAGCTTTAATTGTATTTTCAAAAAAAGTTTACTTATTTTATGCCTTTTGCGATGCCTTTTTGAAAAATAAATTTGTATATGTAATACATTATAGAATTTGTCGACTTGTAAATTGTTTTATCATCTCTGTATTGTTCAAATTGAGATAGAATTTGACATTGTGCACGAACCGCAGTGAGCCAACGGGCGTTTTTATAACGGTATAATTTGCGATTATAAACTAATCGTGCGAAACTACGGTAACAGACAACCGGTGATGACGACAACGGATTTGATGTGGTGGCGGAGTAATAGGATAGGACTGCTGACCGGCCACAGTTCCAATCTGTTTTTTCTGACGGTCATCCCGCAGTTAGTTTTTTTGCGTTATCTTCGGTTATCATCTTGGTGCCAGTAGCGATAAAAATAATATTTACGCCCTTTTAAAAATGAATAAAAAACAAAAAATTCAACAAAGCATCGTGTCTTCAATGAAGAGTGGAACACAAAATATTTTTTTGCTAACATAAATAACGAGACTATTTGTCTCATCTGCCGGGAGAGTGTCTCAGTGCTGAAAGAGTACAATATTAAAAATACATTTCACTACTAAACATTCCGAATATGGTGCCAATTTAACTCCAGAAGCAAGAAAGAAAACTGCTGATGGATTGAATCAAAATTTATCTAGACAATAAAATGTGTTTACACGGCTAAGTAAGGAACAAGAAGCTACTGTAGAGGCAAGTTATGTTATTTCTCATATAATTGCAACAAGCCTTTTTGTGACAGAGACTATATTAAAGAATGTATGACTGAAGCTTGTGGAATTATATGTCCTGACATTAAACACAAATTTGAGAATATAAGTTTATCTCGGCGAACCATAGTAAGAAGAACTGAACGTATCGATACAAATTTGAATGAGCAATTATTATCAGTATTAGAATCCATAACATGGTACTCAATAAAATATTCATAATTAAAGATATTTACACTTATCTTATTTCATGGTACTCGATAGCTTTCGACGAAAGTAACAACCAAAAGAATACTGCGCAGTTATTAATTTTCATACATGGATGCACCTCTAATTTTGAAATTATTGAAGAGCTTCTTTCAATGGAATCTCTTAAAGACCAAACAATGGGAGCTGATATATTTGAAAAAGTTGAACAATGCTTAACAAGATATAACTTACAATGGAACAAAATGGTAAGCGTAAACAACTGACGGAGCACCAAATTTGACAGGTAAAAATGTTGGAGCGTTAAAGAAAATTTAGGATAAAATTTGTGAAAGTTATCCTGATTATAATTTAATTACAATTCATTGTATTATACATCAACAAGTATTATGTAAAAATGTGTTAAAAGTTGAACATGTCACATCTTGTATTATTAAACTAGTAAATTTAATACGATCGAGGGGGCCTGAAACACAGACAATTCGTTAACTTTCTTCAAGATATTGAATCCGGGTACACAGATATTCCTTATCATAGTCAAATTCGATGGCTTAGCTTAGGAAAAGTTCTTCAGCGAGTATGGGATCTTAAAGATGACATCGTTCTATTTTTAAAACTGAAAAATATTATGGACTTTCCCTAATTAACTGATAATAACTGGATTTGTGATTTTGCATTTACCCTGGACATCGTGACACACTTAAATACTGTACTTTCAACATCGTGTTACAAGGGAAAAATTTATACGCCCATGATATGGTAAAAAGTTTGAATGGATTTCAATTAAAACTCCAGTTGTTCCTTCGACATTTATTGATTAACAAGGTAGACCACCTTCCAACCATGGAAAGTGGTCTACCTTGTTTTTTTTGTTGCTGAAGATTCCAGAAAGTAAATTTGAAAACATTGTGAAATTATCAACGCTTTGAATGACGACTTTTCACAAAGATTTGGAGACTTCCGAAAAATGGAGACAAGTTTGGCAATAGTGCGTGACCCATTTTCAATAGAAATTGATAGTGCACTGAGTGAACTACAGCTTCAGATTATAGATCTGCAGTGTGATACCGATTTAAGGGAATTGCACCATCGTGAGGAAGTCTGTAAATTTTACAATACTCTTAATTCGGACAAATTCAACGAACTTAAAGATTTTGCCCGAAAAATGTTGGTTATTTTTGGATCAACCTACATGCGTGAACAAACATTTTCCATCATGAATCTAAATAAAAATTCTTTACGATCAAGCATCACTGATGAACATTTACAAGCAGTTTTAAGAATCTCAACTACAAAATTAACACACGAAATTAAAAAAAATGTTAAAAAGATGCAAAACAGTTCCATTCATCTCATTAAATTCTTGGTTGTTAGAGAATAATTTTTTTATGCTATATTTCTTCTTCATGATAACAAATAATATATATATCTAAAAATAGTATTTTACGTGCGGCCCGCCTTCTTTTTGAATTCCTATTGTGGCCCTTCAGCCCAAACGTTTGCCCAGGCCTGGTATAGGGTATTTATACTGATTTTTCAAAAGGAGAAATTTGACTTCTTTAGCATTCTAATACTACTTCTATTTTCTAATTTGAATTAATTCTATTAAAGTCAATAATTTACCTTTTACAATATCTGCAGTAATGCTTTTTAGTTTATCTACCAAATTTTTCATCCTATTGTAGTTTTCCTAAATAAAAAAACAAGAACAAAGATACATATATAAAATATATTAAGTATGAGCCATGCAAATGATAAGAATATACTGAACAAAAAAAATTTAACTGAATAATTCAAATTAAATCCTTAATTAATGATCTGTAGTAACCATAAAATATTTTTTTAAAAATACGAAAAAATGTAATGTTTTCATTATGCAATGAGATTTAAATTATATATTTTTGCAAGAAATGGCATAAAAAATTTTAACCAGCAATCACACACATTTTCATGCACATATTCTATAAAATTTTCTATATAATTTATATTGAATTTTAATGTAGGATATGGAACACTGTAGTGTTGGGATGGTAGACATGGTCACTGGTACACACGAATGAATCTCTATGCTACAACAAAAAGTGCACAGCATTTGACTGGCTAAAATAATAGGATGTATTGATAAAATTGATATACCATAAAAAGTTACAATGAAAGCATAAATTCCATTTGCCACTGCATGGCAAGTGCAAGAAATACAGGGTCATCGAAAAAGGTATCTGTAATTTCCCTTTTAATTATCTTTGGAAATATTTGATCAATTGCTGTGATCATAGCAGCAAACAGTGTGGTAACTCACCAAGTTTTATTTTACACCTCAACAATTCCCTCAGCTGTGCTGTGAATGTGCACAGAATGATTCCTATGTACACCGCCTCAGTCAGTTAGATGGCCGTGCAACAGAAAGCGCATAATAAATTTGTCATAACAGTGCAACATCAATACCGATGTGCATCAGTATTGACATTGCACTGTTATGACAGATTTAAATTCAGCATACCACAACACACACTGTGCTTTTTGTTGCATGGCCATTTAGCATTAGCATTAGCATTTAGCATTAGTAGAGGCATTTGATGCAAGAAAGCAAGCTTATGCAGCATCAGCCAAAAAAAAAAAAAAAAAACAACCCACTTCCACTTCATCCCTCTGTTCGTTCAAAATACCTGTCCAGCTGAGCCTTAAACTTATTTAGGCTATCAACCTCCACCACAAGGGATGGGAGTCTGTTCCACCAACCAACCACCCGCTGGCTAAAGGCAAATTGCCGCACGTCTATCCTACATCTGTCTTTCCTCAATTTGAATTTATGCCCTCTCAGGTGATTTTTCTGAGCTAGAGGAAGAATCCCATCAGCATTGAGCATACTTAAACCATTCAAGGCTTTATACACATCTGTCAGATCACCTCGCTGGTGCCTAGTCTCCAGACACTGTAATTTGCAAAACTTAAGCCTTTCTTCGTAAGAGCACCCCTTTGTTCCAATCACTAATCTTGTTGCCCTTCTCTGTACTCGTTCCAGCAGCTCTACGTCCTTCTTGAAATGAGGCCTCCAGACCTGTATTCAGTACTCTAGGTGTGGCCTGACCATTGCCTTATACAATGGAATAATCACCTCCTTATCCCTCTGGAAAAATTCCTGTATATCATTGACATTACTCCATGAGCTACTCTTGCCGCCCGTCTGCACTGCTCAGAGAACTTCATATCTGCCTGCACAACCACCCCCAAGTCCCTTTCATTCTCTACCACTGTCAGTGTAGTACCACAGAGTTGATACGTTGCTCTGGGGTTGCTGTTTCCCATGTGTAGTACTTTACATTTGTCAATGTTAAACTTCATTTGCCACCTCTCAGCCCATCTGCTCAACCTTTCCAGATCCTGTTGCAGCAGCATAGTGTCAGTAGTGTCCTTGACAACCCTGCCAACCTTTGTATCATCTGCAAACTTGGACATTAAGCTTGATATACCATCATCAATATCATTTATAAATACAGAAAACAATAATGGACCCAACACTGAGCCCTGAGGGACTCCACTAATAACATTAGTCCACGATGAGTAGTGTCCATTGATTACCACTCTCTGTCTTCTCCCCCTTAACCAGCCCTTTATCCATAGCAGCAATTTGCCTCCAATGTCACACTGCTCCAATTTGTGTAGCAGTCTTCCATGTGCAACAGTATCAAAAGCCTTTCTAAGATCCAAGTATATAATATCAAAGTTATTCCCTGCATCCAGTTCTTTTGTGACTGCATCATAGTATCCAATCAAGTTGGTCAGGCAAGACTTCCCCTTAACAAAACCATGCTGTGTCTGAGCTATAACTGAAGTCTTGTCTAAATGATCCTGCAGTGCTTCTTTAACCAGTGCCTCCATTAATTTTCCTGGAACAGAAGTTAAGCTCACAGGTCTATAATTACTTGTGTCAGCCTTTGATCCTCCTTTGTGAATTGGGGTCACATTTGCACATTTCCAGTCTATGGGTACCTCCCCTGAGTCCAAGGAAGCTCTCATAATTATGGCTAAGGGTTTGCTTACTTCCTTTGCTGCCTCCTTTAATATAACTGGATAGATCCCATCCACCCCGGGTGCCTTTCTTGTGTTTATCTTTAACAGTTTCTCCTCCACTTTACTCCCAGTTATTTCAAGATTCTGTAGCTTACTGCTAGAGTTGAATACACCTCTGACATTCCCCTTGCTGAATAACTCCTCATGTGTGAAATGTCGATGCAAAATATTCATTTAGTTTGTTAGCTACCTGAGCAGGATCATCAACAGTTGACCCATCAATATCAAGTGGACCAATCTGATTCATCCCCTTCCTTCTAGAGTTTACATAAGTAAAGAACTCTTTGCTGTTTTTCTTTGCATCCCTTGCCAAAGATTTCTCCTAATCTGCCTTCGCCTGCCTAACCACCTTTGTAACTTGGTTGCATATCAACTTGTATCTATCATAGGCTTCTGTGTCATGTGTTAATTTGTAAGTATCCCATGCATTTTTCTTCTCTGCCATATGCCTCATTAATTCATCTGACATCCATTTTGGCCTAAACCTTGAACAATATTTCTTAGTTGGTATGTAAAGCCTAGTAGCTTCCAAGATAAGTTCTTTGAATGCTTCCCATTTTGAATTTGCTGTTGGTAACATCATCAGTTGGTCCCACTGTATAGAATTTAAATACTGTCTCAGTCCATCGTAGTCGCCTTTACGGAAGCAATAACCCTTCCCTTTACCCCTAATGGTAGTTACCTCTTTGAGTAAATCCCACTTCAGCACACTGTGATCACTGCCACCTAGTGGTTCATTTATCTGCAGATTCTTAATGCATGAAGAATCACTGCTGATAATCAAATCAAGAGTATTACTCCCTCTAGTTGCCTCCCGAACATGCTGATGTAGAAAACAATCATCCAATAAATCCACAAAAGCCCTGCTAGTGTGTGAGTAACCAGCCCCCAAATTCCAGTCAATATCTGGGAAATTAAAATCTCCCATTATAAGATTCTGATTTACTGGCCCACTCTATTTCCCTGTACAGTTCCTTATTATACTCATCAGAGTCAAAATTTTACTAACACTGACTGAGATGGTGCACATAGGAGTCATTCTGCACACACTCACAGTACAGCCAAGGTCATTGTTGAGGTGTCAAATAAAACTTAGTGAGTTACCACACTATTTGCTGCTACGATCATAGCAATTGATCAAATATTTACAAAGATAATTAAAAGGGAAATCACAGACACCTTTTTTGATGACCCTTTATATCTATCTATATATATATATAACATAATATAAATAAAAATAATAGGATGTATTGATAAAACTGAACATCTAAAAAAGAATAAAAAAGTTATTTATTTAATCGGATTATGGATCCAGCACACTACTAGTTATAGCAGAAATACCCAGCAACCATAATGAAATATAGACAAATATATTTGATCAGTGTATTGAGTAGGGTTGCTGACCTGTCAAGTGTAATTACAATGGAGTAAATTGAGAATGTCTGCAACTTACCTTGCAGGCATTCTCAATTTACTCCATTGTAATTACACTTGACAGGTCAGTAACCTTACTCAATACACTGATCAAATACATTTGTCTATATATATATATATATATTGTTAACTGTAACAATAGTATTAATGCCACACATCAATAGAAAGTTCATACACACAGAGCTGTGACAACCCGGTGGTGTAAGTGGTGTACCGCACCAGGGTGGCAATGACTAAGGGGCAGCAGAGACTAAGAGGCAGTAAAGACCAATGTTCTGTAAACACTAAAAGAGACAGCAAAGTGCAATGTAACTAAGAGTGTGTTTTGTCGTATTTTATATTAACAAATAATGAATTTTAAAATTAAAACTTTTTTTTAAATATTTCTCAGATGTCTGACGGAAGGAAACGACTCTGGTTATAAATACAGAAAAAGAAAAAAGAAAAAAAAAATGAAAAGCGACCAAATAAAAGAAGCAACAAGTTCGATTACCAGGTTTCTAGACATCTAGCTGTAGCCAGGTCCATCAACTTTGATTTCCTCTAGCTTTACTACTATTGATGAAGAAACTGAAACACGTGAATTATCACCTGTCCAAGATGTTGACATTCCAACTCAGCAAGAAAAACTAGGTGAAACTAAAGCAAATTCAGATGAAGAGGAAAGAGAAGATCACAACAGTTGCATACAAGATCAACTAATTTCACTTAGTGATACTGGTAAATGGCCAAAAATTTTAAATAATAAAATAAGAATGATGTTAGTTGAAAACAAACCAGAACAATTAAAACAATCTGATTTTCCAAAAGATAAAGATAATAATAGAAGAAATTTTCTATTGAATATTACACTAAAAAATTACAAAACGGTGAATCACTTTTGCATAATTGGTTACTGTATTCGATTTTGCAAAATGCTGTCTTTTGTTATAATTGTAAGTTATTTTTAAATAGTACTGTTTCAGTTCCACTTGTAAAGGTGGATTCAAGGATTGGCAATGTTTAACAAGACATTTGAATATTCACGAAAAAAGCAACATGCATGTTGAATGCACTAACCAATTAATTAATTTGCGTTAAAACTTAGAATTACAAAATACAGTAGGTACATATCATCAAAGTCTGATAAATCAAGAAAAAATAAGATGGCAATCAGTATTAAAGAGAACTGTTCTTTGCAATCAATATTTGGCAAAACAAAATTTGGCTTTAAGGGGTGCTAATTCAAAATTATTCAATAACAATAATGGAAACTTTTTTGCAATTAATAAAAATGATTGTCAAATTTGATTCCACTTTATCGGAACACATCCAACATATTCAGATTGATAAACTTCACATGGCACATTATTTAGGATACAAAATTCAAAATTATATTTTAAATATAATAGGAAATAAATATAATAGGAGAGTAAAGTGGAGGAGAAATTGTTGAAGATAAACATAAGAAAGGCACCTGGGGTGGATGGGATCTATCCAGTTATATTAAAGGAGGCGGCAAAGCAACTAAGCAAACCCTTAGCCATAATTATGAGAGCTTCCTTGGACCTCAGGGGAGGTACCCATGGACTGGAGATGTGCAAATGTGACCCCAATTCACAAAGGAGGATCAAAGGCTGACACAAGTAATTATAGACCTGTGAGTTTAACTTCTGTTCCAGGAAAATTAATGGAGGCACTGGTTAAAGAAGCACTGCAGGATCATCTAGACAAGACTTCAGTTATAGCTCGGACACAGCATGGTTTTGTTAAGGGGAAGTCTTGCCTGACCAATTTGATTGGATACTATGATGCAGTCACAAGAGAACTGGATGCAGGGAATAACTTTGATATTATATACTTGGATCTTAGAAAGGCTTTTGATACTGTTGCACATGGAAGACTGCTGCACAAATTGGAGCAGTGTGGCATCGGAGGCAAATTGCTGCTTTGGATAAAGGGGTGGTTGAGGGGGAGAAGACAGAGAGTGGTAATCAATGGACACTGCTCATCATGGACTAATGTTATTAGTGGAGTCCCTCAGGGTTCAATATTGGGTCCATTATTGTTTTCTGTATTTATAAATGATATTGATGATGGTATATCAAGCTTAATGTCCAAGTTTGCAGACGATACGAAGGTTGGCAGGGTTGTCAAGGACACTACTGACACTATGCTGCTGCAACAGGATCCGGAAAGGTTGAGCAGATGGGCTGAGAGGTGGCAAATGAAGTTTAACATTGACAAATGTAAAGTACTACATATGGGAAACAGCAACCCCAGAGCAACGTATCAACTCTGTGGTACTACACTGACAGTGGTAGAGAATGAAAGGGACCTGGGGGTGATTGTGCAGGCAGATATGAAGTTCTCTGAGCAGTGCAGACGGGCTGCAAGAGTAGCTCATTGTGTATTGTCAACGATATATAGGAATTTTTCTAGCAGGGATAAGGAGGTGATTATTCCCTTGTATAAGGCAATGGTCAGACCACACCTAGAGTACTGTATACAGGCCTGGAGGCCTCAATTCAAGAAGGATGTAGAGCTGCTGGAACAAGTACAGAGAAGGGCAACAAGATTAGTGAATGGAACAAAGGGGTGCTCTTACGAAGAAAGGCTTAAGTTTTGCAAATTACAGTGTCTGGAGACTAGGCACCAGCGAGGTGATCTGATAGAGGTGTATAAAGCCTTGAATGGTTTGAGCATGCTCAATGCTGATGGGATTCTTCCTCTTGCTCAGAATAATCACCTGAGAGGGCATAAATTCAAATTGAGGAAAGACAGATGTAGGATAGACGTGCGGAAATTTGCCTTTAGCCAGCGGGTGGTTGGTTGGTGGAACAGACTTCCATTCCTTGTCATGGAAGTTGATAGCCTAAATAAGTTTAAGGCTCAGCTGGACAGGTATTTCAAACGAACAGAGAGGTCAAGTGGAAGTGGTTATTTTTTTATTTATTATTTATTTTTTTTTTTGGCTGATGCTGCATAAGCTTGCTTTCTTGCATCAAATGCCTCTACTAATGCTAAATAGTATAAGGACAAAAATTTTAGATAAGTTACAGGAAGCTAAATATTATTCTTTGATTTCGGATTGTACACCTGATGCCAGTCATCAGGAACAATTTACAATTATTTTAAGATTTGTAATTTATAATGATGAAACACAAAACATTGAAATTAGGGAACATTTTTAAGTTTCTGTGAAATTGAAAATATGACTGGTAGTGGGCTAACTACATTCATTTTAGAATTTTTGGAAAAATATAACATTAATATTCAAAATATATGTGGGCAACGTTGCAACAATGGGGCCAATATGAAAGGAAAACATAATGGTCTTCAGGAAAAAAATTTAGATAAAAACCCCCGAACCTTTATCGCACCGTCCGCTGCACATACTTTGAATTTAGTGGTAAATGATGCGGCAAAAATATCTTTTGAGACAATTGATTTTTTTGGAATTATTCAGGAACTTTATAATTTTCTTTTCTAGTAGTACTAAACAGTGGACAATATTAAAAAAACAGTTTCAAATCTTTTGCTGAAACCTTTATCAGACAGGCATTGGGAAAGTCAAATTGACTCTATAAAACCTCTAGTATACAATCTACAACAAATTGATGATGCTCATTATGAAATATATTTGGATTGTGATAATAAATTTGATTTAAAAACAAAACAGCAGTCTCAGTCATTGTCAAATAAAATTAGATCTTTTAAATTCGTGTGCTCTACTATTATTTGGTTTTACATTTTATTTAGTGTAAATTTTGTAAGCAAATTATTACAAAATACACAATTGGATATATTAACATCACTAAAGCATTTAAAAAAATTAAAGGAATGATTATAAACTTTAGAACAGATGATCATTTTGTACATGTACTTGAAAACACAGCAAAAATTGATAACTCATTAGAAATTCACACTGATTTGCTGAAAGAAAACTTAAGGATGGGAAGGAAATCAAAAAATTATTTGATTATGAATCTGGAGATGAATTTGCGCCAACACCAAAAGATAATTTTAAAATAAACTTCTTTTTTGCTATTTTATATACTACAAGAAATGTAAAAGATGAACGTTTTGAACAGCTCAAGGTTTATAATAACAATTTTAATTTTTTACAATGTTTTAGCAAGCTAAGTAAAACGTCAAAAGATGAAATTTTAAAACATTGTTCAGATTTAGAATTACAGTTATCAGAGGCCACCAATGAGGAATGTCCAAAAGATATTGTTGCTGTTGATCTTGCAAATGAAATACAAATTTTTCAAAATTTTATGTCCATGAATCAGACTCCACAAGAAATTAAGTTTTACATTAAAAAATAATTTAACCACTCTACTTCCTAATAATATTCATTTCGTTAAGAATAATGCTAACAATGCCCGTATCAGTAGCTAGTGGTCTTTTTAGAAATTAAAATTAATAAAAAATTACCTCCTTTAATCGATGCATCAACAAAGATTAAATAATTTGGCAGTAATATCTATAGAAAGTCATTTTTTAGATATAAAAAATATTATGACTGATTTTGCTACAGCCAAATCAAGACAAGATAAATTTATATAATGTTTTGTTATTGTTTTTTATTAACATTTTTATTTTAAGTTTATATATATGTAGTTTTGTTTTACTGTCTGCAGCCAAAGCAAAATAAATGTATTTTCGTATTTTTATTTTATTTTTAAGTATTTACTTCATGTATCATAATATATGTTATTTTGTTTAAAAAATAAAATTGCTTATTATTTATTATTATTTTTTTTAAATTCCCAAAAAAAAAAAAAAACTGATATAAGAAAAATGACTGTGGGGAGGGATAGGGGCAGGAATAAGAAGTTTGCACCAGGGCAGCTATATAGTCTGGTACAGCCCTGCATACATATATCAATAGCACATGCCTAACAATCCATAATAAATAGGATTATTTTGTTGTAATTATAAAAAAATCAATTTTAGCAAGACAAATTTTGTCTTCAGGGCCAGGACACGTTCTAAATATTGCAGGTTTTAAAATCAAATAAGTCGATAAATTCAAATATTTGGGGTCAATCTTACAAAGTGATGGATCATCCCAAGCAGAGATCAATAAGAGAATTACAGACAGCAGAAAGGCTATCGGCATGTTAAACTCTGTTCTGTGGAGCAAAAATATCCTAAATCAAACAAAGAAACTTATATTTCAAACGATTGTACAAAGTCTTCTATTGTATGGAGCGGAAACCTGTATGAGCGGAGACATTGAATAGGCGAGCGGAAAACAAACTGCTCTCCACAGAAATGGATTTTTGGAGACACTCAGCAGGAACTTCTAGAAGAGACAGAAAATGGAATGAAGACATAAGGGAAAAAATGGAAGTGAACCTACAACGTCATCAACCTTTGCCAGGGGCAAAGGTTGATGACGTTGTAGAGCGAATATCATCTTTTAAGGGCACAAAAGGTGATATAGTTGTACATGTTGGCACTAATAATATTAAGAGTAGGAGACCGGCAGAATTACTTAACAAGTACAGGTCACTGTTGAACAAAAGCCGAGAATTAGGGTTGAATTTGAAAGTATCTGCAATTCTGCCCAGACACGATAGGAGGGAGTATATGATGAGAGCCTTGTTGATCAATTCGGCCCTGGAAAGATTGTGCAAGACTCAAGGGGTAGAATTTTTTTCAGCCTGGACTGTACTTGTTAACAGGAGAGATTGCTTCTACAGGGATGGGATACACTTAAATAGAAAGGGTGCAAGAATATTTGCTGATGCTATCGAGGCAGTGTTAGGTGGGTCGGAAAACTGCTAGCTTGGGGGGAGACAAAGACCAATAGATTGACAGTAGCCACTGGCAGAGGTGAAAGAGATTCTTGCACTGCTTCTATTAGAATGAGCAGAAGCCTGAAAAACAAGATGCATGGTATTTCAGAGACTGCTGGGAACCATTGCGGTACAAGTAAACACATGGGTTGTGTTAGGGTAGCTAAGAATAGAAACAGGTGCAGGTATACTTGCGTGTACACCAATGCTAGGAGTTTAGTAAATAAATTTGATGAATTTGAGGTATTGCTCAAAACATCAAAGGCAGATATTGTTGGGATATCAGAGACGTGGTGTCACACAGATATAAGGGATGCAGAACTGCAATTTGGGGAGTACAACGTCTACAGAAAGGATAGACAGGATAGGAAGGGGGGAGGGGTTATGCTATTAGTTAAGAAACACATAAAAACCAAGGAAGCGAAGCCAGTCGACATCGCTGGACAGTGCAGTGTTGAGTCAGTTTAGTGTGACATAAGCATTGGGAGATCAAAATTGAGAGTAGGAGTGTGCTATAGGCCTAATGACTCTGGTGAGTATAATAAGGAACTGTACAGGGAAATAGAGTGGGCCAGTAAATCAGAGAGTCTTATAATGGGAGATTTTAATTATCCAGATATTGACTGGAATTTGGGGGCTGGTTACTCACACACTAGCAGGGCTTTTGTGGATTTATTGGATGATTGTTTTCTACATCAGCATGTTCGGGAGGCAACTAGAGGGAGGAATACTCTTGATTTGATTATCAGCAGTGATTCTTCATGCATTAAGAATCTGCAGATAAATGAACCACTAGGTGGCAGTGATCACAGTGTGCTGAAGTGGGATTTACTCAAAGAGGTAACTACCATTAGGGGTAAAGGGAAGGGTTATTACTTCCGTAAAGGCGACTACGATGGACTGAGACAGTATTTAAATTCTATACAGTGGGACCAACTGATGATGTTACCAACAGCAAATTCAAAATGGGAAGCATTCAAAGAACTTATCTTGGAAGCTACTAGGCTTTACATACCAACTAAGAAATATTGTTCAAGGTTTAGGCCAAAATGGATGTCAGATGAACTAATGAGGCATATGGCAGAGAAGAAAAATGCATGGGATACTTACAAATTAACACATGACACAAGCCTATGATAGATACAAGTTGATATGCAACCAAGTTACAAAGGAGGTTAGGCAGGCGAAGGCAGATTACGAGAAATCTTTGGCAAGGGATGTAAAGAAAAACAGCAAAGAGTTCTTTACTTATGTAAACTCTAGAAGGAAGGGGATGAATCAGATTGGTCCACTTGATATTGATGGGTCAACTGTTGATGATCCTGCTCAGGTAGCTAACAAACTAAATGAATATTTTGCATCGACATTCACACATGAGGAGTTATTCAGCAAGGGGAATGCCAGAGGTGTATTCAACTCTAGCAGTAAGCTACAGAATCTTGAAATAACTGGGAGTAAAGTGGAGGAGAAACTGTTGAAGATAAACACAAGAAAGGCATCCGGGGTGGATGGGATCTATCCAGTTATATTAAAGGAGGCAGCAAAGGAAGTAAGCAAACCCTTAGCCATAATTATGAGAGCTTCCTTGGACTCAGGGGAGGTACCCATAGACTGGAAATGTGCAAATGTGACCCCAATTCACAAAGGAGGATCAAAGGCTGACACAAGTAATTATAGACCTGTGAGCTTAACTTCTGTTCCAGGAAAATTAATGGAGGCACTGGTTAAAGAAGCACTGCAGGATCATTTAGACAAGACTTCAGTTATAGCTCAGACACAGCATGGTTTTGTTAAGGGGAAGTCTTGCCTGACCAACTTGATTGGATACTATGATGCAGTCACAAAAGAACTGGATGCAGGGAATAACTTTGATATTGTATACCTGGATCTTAGAAAGGCTTTTGATACTGTTGCACATGGAAGACTGCTACACAAATTGGAGCAGTGTGACATTGGAGGCAAATTGCTGCTATGGATAAAGGGGTGGTTGAGAGGGAGAAGACAGAGAGTGGTAATCAATGGACACTGCTCATCGTGGGCTAATGTTATTAGTGGAGTCCCTCAGGGCTCAGTGTTGGGTCCATTATTGTTTTCTGTATTTATAAATGATATTGATGATGGTATATCAAGCTTAATGTCCAAGTTTGCAGATGATACAAAGGTTGGCAGGGTTGTCAAGGACACTACTGACACTATGCTGCTGCAACAGGATCTGGAAAGGTTGAGCAGATGGGCTGAGAGGTGGCAAATGAAGTTTAACATTGACAAATATAAAGTACTACACATGGGAAACAGCAACCCCAGAGCAACGTATCAACTCTGTGGTACTACACTGACAGTGGTAGAGAATGAAAGGGACTTGGGGGTGGTTGTGCAGGCAGATATGAAGTTCTCTGAGCAGTGCAGACGGGCTGCAAGAGTAGCTCATGGAGTATTGTCAATGATATACAGGAATTTTTCCAGCAGGGATAAGGAGGTGATTATTCCATTGTATAAGGCAATGGTCAGGCCACACCTAGAGTACTGTATACAGGTCTGGAGGCCTCATTTCAAGGATGTAGAGCTGCTTTAACGAGTACAGAGAAGGGCAACAAGATTAGTGAATGGAACAAAGGGGTGCTCTTATGAAGAAAGGCTTAAGTTTTGCAAATTACAGTGTCTGGAGACTAGGCACCAGCGAGGTGATCTGATAGAGGTGTATAAAGCCTTGAATGGTTTAAGCATGCTCAATGCTGATGGGATTCTTCCTCTAGCTCAGAAAAATCACCTGAGAGGGCATAAATTCAAATTGAGGAAAGACAGATGTAGGATAGACGTGCGGAAATTTGCCTTTAGCCAGCGGGTGGTTGGTTGGTGGAACAGGCTCCCATCCCTTGTGGTGGAGGTTGATAGCCTAAATAAGTTTAAGGCTCAGCTGGACAGGTATTTTGAACGAACAGAGGGGTGAAGTGGAAGTGGGTTTTTTTTTTTTTTTTTTTGGCTGATGCTGCATAAGCTTGCTTTCTTGCATCAAATGCTTCTACTAATGCTAATGAAAAAGACTATTATTGACACCATCAAAAAAAAGCATCTAACGTGGTATGGACATGTAAAACGGATGCAAGAAAACAGATATCCAAAGGCTATCCTGGAATGGATACTTCATGGAAGAAGGAGAAGAGGAGGACATGGATGGATGGAGTGCGGGAGTGCATGACAGCCCGAGGCTTAACCGACCAAGACACCTTGAACCGCACTTTATGGCGGGAAAAAATTCCTAACAAGAAATAACTTGTAGGCTGAGGAAACCCATTGTAAATGGAAACACTCCTCTTGAAGAAGAAGAAGAATAATAAAAATTACATTATAAAGCGTGTGTGTGTGTGTGTGGGGTGTGTGTGTGTGTGTATATATATATAAAACACTTATACTCTTAGAGCTATAATTATCAATGTACTTTTTTCCAAACTTAATTCTGTTTATACTCTGGGCTGGCCACACAGGTCAGAGGAGTATTTGAACTTGATCACTTAGCAACAGTCATACACAGTTATATACTAATATTATACATAAGTTGTTATGCATTAATCTTCTCAATTATCTTATTATGCACCTGAGGGGGACATAAATTCAAATTGAGGAAAGACCGTTGTTGAATAGATGTGTGGAAATATGCCTTTAGCCAGCAAATGGTTTTTTTAGAGCGAATGGATTGGTGAAATGGGAAGTTTTTTTTTTCTTGGTTGATGTTGCATAAGTTTGCTTTCTTACATCATATGCCCCTACTAATGCTAACAGTCAAA
Organism: Mastigoproctus giganteus; assembly: GCF_048544385.1. Classification (NCBI taxonomy): domain Eukaryota; kingdom Metazoa; phylum Arthropoda; class Arachnida; order Uropygi; family Thelyphonidae; genus Mastigoproctus; species Mastigoproctus giganteus. Next base: position 209,751,573 of record NC_143575.1, read on the forward strand.
CCATCAATATCAAGTGGACCAATTTGATTCATCCCCTTCCTTCTAGTATTTACAAGTAAAGAATCATTGCTGTTTTTCTTTGCCAAAGATTTCTTGTAATCTGCCTTCACTTGCCTAAACTTTGTGACTTGATTACAGACTATCTTTATATGCATCCCATGTATTTTTCTACTCTGCCACGAATCTCATTAGTTCATCTAACATTCATTTAGCCCTAAACCTTGAAAAGTATTTATTATTTGTTGTCAAAAGCCAAGTAGCTTCTATGATTAATTCCGTGAATGCTTCCCATTTAGAATTTATTGATGGTAACATCATGCGTTGACCCCACTGTATACAATTTAAAAACTGTCTGAGACCACTGTAGTCAACTTCAGTATAGTCATCTTCATGAAAGCAAAAACCCTTACCTTTACCCTTGATGGTAGTTGCATCTTTACAGCCCACAACAATGCTGAATTCACACCTAATATTCTCATACTCTTTACATCAAACAAACACAAAAAATCCCCCCCGCTTCCTTGGCAATATCATATTATAGAGAACTTCAGAACTGGGAACATAAACATTGCAGGAAGTTTCTTTTTAGCCAGAAAGTCACTGATTCCTGAACAAGTTGCTTCTGCAGACAGCTGAGGCTGACAGTTTGCACAAATCCAAAAGTCAACCAGATATTTACCTATGTGAAGAGGGAAGCGCATAATTTGTTTTGTATTTTCTTACCTACTTTTTCCTCTTTTTTTGGCCCATGCAGCAAAGCCTGTGGTTCCCTTGCACCATTATCATAATACTCATACTGATTATAATTTTTTTTTTGGAGATGATCAAACAAAACTTCTTATATGTGTCTCCCATTTGGTCTGGTGTTACTCCTAATTTCAAAACAAAACTTTTCTTAAGAATACTGGTTCTTGAAATGGTTCCTTCTATTCTGACCTTGAACCTGGAAAATCAAGGTCCCCCCACACACACAGCTCACTCAAATTGAAACCAGCTCTTACTTCCTCAATAAACACACTTTGTACTTCTGGCAACCACTTTCATCTTAATTGAAAGATTTCAATAACCAAAATCTTTACCCTGTAGTATTTCATAAGTACAAAGGTCTACTGACCTATACTGGCAAGCAACTCTATCTTCACAGTTCCAAGCTTAACTTTAATTTTTATTTTTTTTTTATTTTTTTTAACTCGCCACCACGAATAGACCTATGTGAGGAGGGAAGACCCTTTTAAGAAGTGCACCCATTCTTTATAAATTAAAACTAATTATTGAATTTAGGATCTAAATTTATACTGTGAAGTATGATAATGATCTATGAATGTTCTAATGGTCTTTATCTTTTTGTGGGTGTGTAAGTTCCTATTGCTATCCCACGGCTGTTTTCTATGGTTCACAATAATACAGACCATGTAACGGAAAGGGAGCAGCATCCAACTTCAAAGTTGCTTACTGCATCCATTGGTATTGCTATTACAATCATTAGATCGATATAATACATACCTGAAATTCTGTTGAATTTCTGTCGGAATCTATGCCAATTACAGTACATTTATTAAAATGATAATTTCTTTTATGAAGACGCCATTCTACACTTCTTACACTGTAATTTAATTTACAAATAAAACAGAGTCTTTTAAGCACTGCTGCACTCATGATTAAATTACGCCTTATATGAAACACCATACCCTTTTTACACTTTTAGATTTGAAGACGTGTGTGAATATAAACATTAACTTCTATTAAGCTTTGAAATAGGGCATTTTACATAATGCAGGAAACGTAAATACACATCAAGACAACAAAATAAACAAACATCCTTCTACACGTTACGGTAACCTGCAAATCACACGTTTCTCTTTAAAACTATTTCATATTAAAGTCAATAGATGGCGGTCTTAGAAAAGTGGTGGAACTATAAAATTTTGTCTTTTGGCTAGTAATTCTCAAACGAAGAAATTAAGAAAATATTAATTCTCAGCCATGGACAATTGGACATTTTAATGTTATATGGAATTTTCGTTTTCAGCATCCAGAACTCGAGGCCTTCACCGATAAAATAGTGGTTGCAATCACTATCCTTCTCTACTGTTGGGGAAATGCTCGGTGCGAATCACATCTGGAAGGTTTGATTAATCTTTGCGCGAGGCAATTAAAGCGATGAATGATTAGTGTACTGCGTCTGTAAATTGCATATATTACATTTTAAGTTTACAGTATTTGTCTTCTCACTCTTCTGGATGGCAGGCTGGACGAAGCCACTGGAAAATGAGAAGTACAGTGGTACACGCGTTTGAGTTAATCATAGTTCGATCTACATGACCATTATTGACCACATGACCAAATATATTGATTTTTTTAGGAGCATTACTGACTTAGACCATATTGCTCCGTTGCGTATTATGTTTGTAAAAATGCGTGTTTATGAGCAAATCTGCATGTTGTTTGTTATTCGGGATGAAAAACCTGGAATAACTCAAGGGGAACTATATTCTCTCTCTCTCTCTCTCTCTCTCTCTCTCTCTCTCTCTCTCTCTCTCTCTCTCTCTCTCTCTCTCTCTCTCCGCCTGAAATCGGCTAACTACACCCCCGATTGAAGGAACCTTTAGAAATTCTGGTTTCCTGTTTGCATAATAAATAAACTGACCACAGAATTAACACATTTTAGAGATATAGTACGGCTATTGCTGCCACAGTGGTATTCAAAACAACATCCAAATGTTGTTATGGGGGGAGGGATTCCTAAAAGAATCCCTAAAAGGGATTCCTAAGAGCATCGACAATTCTGGTCACAATTACCCATTACATAATGTACTGTATCTCTGTATCTCATATTAAAAACCGATACGCTAATATGTGGAAGAAAGATTAAATATATTTTTTGTCAAAAGTTTATCCAACACTTGCAATTTATTCATAAATTCTCATTAGTTGTAGTATTCTGACGCCACAATTAAATGTGAATACGCTCGGATTTTTAATCGATGAAGCTCTAAGAGGAATTCAAAAAATTCGCTAAATACAAAAATTGTCTATAAAGATCGTTAAGCAGAGGTCGAACTGTATTTAATATTATTTATTACGATTTTACCAATTATGGAAAAAAGGAGCGTAGCCACAAATTTTCCAAGGGCGCCAAAAACCTTGTACTTGTATGAGGAATTATCTCTGTGCTTCACTACAGTCATTGCGTACTCGAGAGTACATATAGTTGGTACCTCTACGCTAGTTCAGGCTCTCGCTCTCTCTCTCTCTCTCTCTCTCTCTCTCTCTCTCTCTTGTGCTGTGAGAATGAACAGAAAACGCTCACTACCAGTCACCCTCGTGGGCAGCACAGTTGGTAGAATCACCGTTCTCACCGCATCGGTTTCACCACCGTTTCAGTTCTTTCGGGTAGAAAAGAACTGAGTTCTTTTCTACCCGAAAGAACTGAAAAGAGTCCCATCGATGACATGAGGAACTTTTATGGGTCTTTTTCACAACGTGGCTGAGTTTGTCGGTCTCAGGCGAGGGTGGCATGGTTTTTTTCCCGGAAAACTCGGGTTTTTCGTCCAGCAAACAGAAAATCGAACTCAGAACACACACAATATACGTACAGAATTCAAAATGTACACGGAGCACTACGCCCTTAGTCGCCGATGCTCCTAAAATCCTACTACAACAACCACATGACTACCAGTAATTCGGTAAGGCTTCAAAATTTATGTCCATTCACTACTATAACACCCACTACATGATTAGCATAGTTAATATTTTGGATATTATGTGATTGTCCAATACTTCTGATAAGAGTGTATGTGAATCATAAAATTTGTTACACAGTAATTCTGACTAGTGGCGTATCATCGGAAGCTTGTGCTCTGTTGCAACGTAATTTATTTTTTTATGTAACTTTCTTTTTTCGCTTTTCCTTTTGATTCTTCCATTCGCAGATGCTTTTACAAGTGTCCTAGTACAACTGTACCACCCGCACAATAGGATGATATGCTACTAGTTCTGCTAAAGTTTTGGAAACTAGTATATTATCCTCTTTTCATCTTCCTCGTAATACAAAGGCAGATACAAATGTACCTGCCTGTAGTGGCCATATGGTTTTAATGCAATCTGGATGGTTGTCAACTGGTGTCTTTCTTTTTTTTTTGTGTCAGCAGTTAAAATGTTTGTCTTCATTTAAGGTTGGAAACAATGCTAAGTAACGACAGATCATCTTCATTTAAGGCTCGCCTTCACTAGGCCCTCAGACACCTGTTCTTGACTTTTGCCACGCACTTCAAATTCCGTGGAAAACTATATTATCAACATTGAATACAACCACAGCCGAATGGCCAGTCTACAAGTATAGAAAATATTAAAATATAGTTCATGTGAGATTACAAATAACTTTATTCTTTATTCTCTACCTTGAGGACTCCTTTGATTCTATTTAGTCGTCTTGGAATACACATACACAAAAAAATTATTTATCTGCTTGATACTGACCAGCCTCAAACTGCCAATGTATCTTCATTTCAATTCAGATAGGTAGTTTCCTTGAAGCATCCATGACGCATTGGCAATCCTAAGTCAGTGACTTGTTGGTTCACTGACAAGAAATAAGCTTGGTTTCGAATTCTTTCCCTTTATAAAGTGCAGTTGCTGTGATAGTTATGTCATCATGAAGTCAAGCAACGATAACCTACATACTGTGCGTGAAATCGGCGCAATCGTTTTTGTATATAATTGATTGATTCTTACATTGCAAGTTTTCAGTATACACTCTCTCATCAAAATTATTTTGATGAGATACAGTATGCTGAAACCTAGATAAATTCATGCAATAACTAAAAAAACAAACAAACACACAATTTCAATGTGGTTTGAGCCTTTGATCGTGAACGCAACAAACAACCTACAATGTAAACTTCTCATAAAGTTTTTGCAAATTTCAATGAAAATATTTCGTCATTCTGACTTCCACACTCAGGAAAGCTTTTAATGCAGCTTATGAATCCGGCTTCCATGACCAAATCGCACAAGACTCTTCAATTCATGTCGCAGATACTCAATGAGGCCAGGATCGACGCTCTGATCTGGCTGTTCCAGTTCTAACATATTGCTCTCTTCAATGCAGCTAAACATGCAATGCATTTTATGGCATAGCATATTGACCTTCTGAGACGTATACGGACCTTCATCATAAAATTCAATCAGCCCAGGGAGTGCAGAATTGTCTAGACTATCATAATAGGTTAATCCATTCCTTCTGCAAGTGTCCTAGTACAACTGCACCACCCGCACAATAGGATGATATGCTATTAGCTCTGCCAAAGTTTTGGAAGCTAGTATATTACCCTCTTTTCATCTTCCTCGTAATACAAAGGCAGACACAAATGTTCCTGTAGTGGCCATACGGTTTGAATGCGAGTAGCACAGTTAGTGGAATCGCCCTCCTCCCTACACCGGGTGGAAAAGACCTAAGTGTGAATCCCGTCGATGATGGGAGAATTTTTATGGGCTTTTTCACAACGTGACTGAGTTAGTCGGTCTCAGACGAGGGTAGCATGGATTTTTCTCTCGGAAATTCGAGTTTTTCAGACAATATACACGGAGCAACATGTATATTACTCCGTGTATATTGTTTCTAAATCGCTGATACTCCTAAAAACTCTACTGCAGCAACTGAATCATTCTACGTGTACACAAATCAGCATTTCCACACCATTTCAAACGGAAGTAGGTGTTTCTGTGAGTACAACAGTATTCTAAGTTTCTATTCACTCACTTTTATGATAAAAGCTTTTTGTGTTGCAGCTCGTACATGAAAATCATTGTGATGCAATGCCATGCGTTGATAACTCTCCTATACGCTCCAGGACTTTCTGAATGATTCTGCAATAAATTGTGTTTATGATTTTGTTTCAGAACATGTAAAACCGTTCTGGGGCCTCCTTGCGGGGTAGCATTTATTAAAATTTTTTGGCCCTAGACAAAATATTTGTATAAGAGCCCCCTTCAGTGAAAATTTAAAATTATAATTCTCGAAACGCTAATTTTAGTTTTTTTTTTAATATTGCATAATGGTTGTAGCTAAAATACCGCTCAACATGCCCCTAATTTCAAAGGATAAAGTAATTAATGAGACAGAACTTGGTCCGAGAGTTGTCACAGAACTTGCCAATGGGCTTGGCACACCCAGGGTCCTGAGCCTGGATATCATCCATTCTTCTCTCTTTTTTTTTTGTGATTCTCTCTCTCTCTCTCAGGGTACTTAATTTTTTTTTAGCTAGTGCAACATACGCCTCAGGCTTCCTTGCACCATATGGCTAATAATAATAAATTAGTCTTTAGACAACTGCCTTGCTCTTCCAGGAATAAATTTAGCCCTGCCTTTTTCTGTCAAAATATGAAATCGGCCGCTTCATGATTCAAATCCCGGATTCATTTCATCTTCCATTTCCATATAATATCACATAGTGTTCATTAAGACGTTCAGGATCTCTAAAATCCTTCTAACACTGAGTCCTATAATGTAGTACTCAACTACTTATCCAAATTCAAGCGCGCTTCAACAAACATGCATATACCTATGCACTCCTATAAGTGATTTGAATATTTTAATCAATATTTTAAACATATTGTGATTTTCCTGTGGGAGAAATGCTTTTTATAACATACTGTATGTAGAAAATATAATTTATAACATATTGTACGAAGAAAATGAACCAGTAAACTGCGAAACTCATTATTGCAATAATGGGCTTGGCTGTTAGTTTTCTGCTCTCATAACAAGGGAATCAGACGGGATCTCGAAGATGCTCAGAAATCTCGATTCTGTACAAAATCGTCCGCGCAGTAGCACAGTGCTTATAATCACCGTCCTCCCCACACCGTGTGAAAAAGGCCCGAGTTCGAATTATGTCAATGACAGGAAGAAGTTTTATGGACGTTTTCACTCTATCGCTGAGTTACTTGGTCTCAGGCACGGAGAGCTAGGTTTCTTTCCCCATTCCCCGGAAACTCAGGTTTTTTCGTTCAGAAAAATTGGCAAATCGAACAGAGATCACAAGCAATTTACGGACGTAATACACATTGGCAGATGAATTAGTTTTCGACTAGCCCTATTTGTACACTAACAAATCCAAATGAAAATATTGTTTTTCTCGGTAGCTCTTTCGTTTCTGTCAGAAAGAGCACAATAATCATCATTGTGTCACTGAAGCCTGATATATCTCGAGCCCGGTTATAGAGCTACTGCTTCAAGGAGTGGATTTAAAATTTCACAATCTATAGGCCCAGATGTGCAATGATGAACCGCATAGGAAAATTTATCACAATGTAAACTTAGATTAACTACTGCATATTTCTTAAACGGATCTTTTTCAAGATACTTAAGAGTAAGTCAATTTTAAATCCATAATAGATAAATGGCTCAATCAATTACCACACGTTTAAAAGTACTTTAAACAACAGTTCACTTAATGTTATATGTAAGTTAGTGCATTAAGTGTATTCTAAAATTGACTGCCCTGAAATTTACTCTCTTGTAGGCCGATGGATCCTTAGAAATGTAAATATGAGAGTCTGGGTGCGAGGTTAGCCTGTGCGGTCATTGCTCCTTAAAGCTCTTCAAACAGAGAAGTTTTTCCTGATTTATTTTCTGCTTTATTAGTTTAAATTGTCATATTAACTTATTTTCTAGAGTAGCTTTATATTCCTAGTTACGATACTTAGTTTAAAGTTTAACTTAGACAGAGATTTTGTAGATATTACTTAGTATCGGTAACGGTATCAAATCCACGTGTCACAAACCAAATTTTTTTTTTAACCAAATTTAGTCGATTTATTAACCAACTGTTATATCAGATTATCTTCTATAAGTAGATTATAGACCTAGTCAGGATCCTTAGTTTATTCTAAATTGAGATAGCGAGATTTGGAAGCTAATCAATACTTACGAGTCCGTAGAAATACCGTTCGTGAATATATATATATATATATATATATATATATATATATATGTAACGACTTAATCTAACAAATAATTAATACATAACTATAGTGGTACACGTGATACGGAAGTTGTATAAAGGGAACTCGTAGAAAACACTAGATACCGAAAAAAATATATATATAACATAACTGTTTTGGGATATAACTTAAGGATTTAATTTTTGTTTTGAATTTTATTGAATTAAATCGGAATCATGACTCTGACCAGAGCAGCAAAGCAAAAGGCTCAAGCTAATGGGAGTGCTGTGGTTCAGGGGAGAACTGAGGGGGGCAGTTGCCCTCTGAATCACAGTCTATTAAAATGCACTGTTTGCTTGATGTTTGCGGAGCAGTCGGGTACGGGACATGATACTGCCAAGGGGGATGTCTTTGTGTGTGCACGATGTAAGGAGTGCAAGGAAATCAGGCGACAACTCAGCGTTGTTATGGGCCTTTATGAGAGCTTGAAGGACAGGGTGGATGCCCTCGAAGGAAATAAATTGAGGGGCCCATCAAGCTCTCAGCTGCCCACATCAACGCCAGAGCTTGCACTTGGTCATCAGGCAACACAGAAGCAGCCCCCTAGGCAGAATGCGCTGGTCCCACAGGAACTAGTAGTTGTTGGTGACTCTATTGTCAGGGAAACGGGGAACATCCTTTGTAAAAAGGATAGGTGGAATAGGACCAGGGTATGTCTGCCAGGGGCAAAGGTTGATGACGTTGTAGAGCGGATATCATCTTTTAAGGGCACAAAAGGTGATATAGTTGTACACGTTGGCACTAATGATATTAAGAGTAGGAGACCGGCGGAATTACTTAGCAAGTACAGGTCACTGTTGAAAAAAAGCCGTGAATTAGGGTTGAACTTGAAAGTGTCTGCAATTCTGCCCAGACACGATAGGAGGGAGTATATGATGAGAGCCTTGTCGATCAATTCGGCCCTGGAGGGATTGTGCAAGGCTCAAGGGGTAGAATTTTTTTCAGCCTGGACTGTACTTGTTAACAGGAGAGATTGCTTCTACAGGGATGGGATACACTTAAATAGAAAGGGTGCAAGAATTTTTGCTGATGCTGTCGAGGCAGTGTTAGGTGGGTCGGAAAACTGCTAGTTGGGGGGGGATACAAGGACTAATAGATTAACAGTAGCCAGTGACAGAGGTGGAAGTGATTCTTGCACTGCTTCTATTGAAATGAGCAGAAGTCTGAAAAACAGGATGCAGGATATTTCAGAGACTGCTGGTAGTCATTGCGGTACAAGTAAACACATGGGTTGTGTTAGGGTTGCTAAGAATAGAAACAGGTGCATGTATACCTGCGTGTACACCAATGCTAGGAGTTTGGTAAATAAATTTGATGAATTTGAGGTATTGCTCAAAACATCAAAGGCAGATATTGTTGGGATATCAGAGACGTGGTGTCACACAGATATAAGTAATGCGGAACTGGAATTTGGGGAATACAATGTGTATAGAAAGGATAGACAGGACAGGAGGGGAGGAGGGGTCATGCTATTAATTAAGAAACACATAAAGTCCAAGGAAGTGAAGCCAGTCGACATCGATGGACAGGGCAGCGTCGAGTCAGTTTGGTGTGACATAAGCATAGGGAAATCAAAATTGAGAGTAGGAGTGTGCTATAGGCCTAATGACTCTGATGAGTATAATAAGATATTGTACAGGGAAATAGAGTGGGCCAGTAAATCAGAGAGTCTTATAATGGGGGACTTTAATTTCCCAGATATTGACTGGAATTTGTGGGTTGGTCACTCGCACACTAGCAAGGCTTTTGTGGATTTATTGGATGATTGTTTTCTACATCAGCATGTTCGTGAGGCAACAAGAGGGAGCAATACTCTTGATCTGATTATCAGTAGTGATTCTTCATGCATTAAGAACCTGCAGATAAATGAACCACTAGGTGGCAGTGATCACAGTGTGTTGAAGTGGGATTTACTCAAGGAGGTAACTACCATCAGAGGTAAAGGGAAGGGTTTTTGTTTTCGTAAAGGCGACTATGATGGTCTGAGACAGTATTTAAATTCTATACAGTGGGACCAACTGATGATGTTACCAACAGCAAACTCAAAATGGGAAGCATTCAAGGAACTAATCTTGGAGGCTACCAGGCTTTACATACCAACTAAGAAATATTGTTCAAGGTTTAGGCCTAAATGGTTGTCAGATGAACTAATGAGACATGTGGCAGAGAAGAAAAATGCATGGGATACATACAAATTAATGGGTGACATGGAAGCCTATGATAGATATAAGTTGGTCTGTAACCAAGTCACAAAGGAGATTAGGCAGGCAAAAGCAGACTATGAAAAATCCTTGGCAAAGGATGCAAAGAAAAACAGAAAAGAGTTCTTTACATACTTGAACTCGAAAAGGAAAGGGATGAATCAGATTGGTCCACTGGATATTGATGGTTCAACAGTTGAGGATCCTGCTCAGGTGGCTAACAATCTAAACGAGTATTTTGCATCTACATTCACGCATGAGGAGTTATTCAGGAAGGAGAATGATGTAGGTAAAGTAAACATTGGCAGTGAGCTGGATGATTTTGTAATAACTGAGAGGAAAGTGGAGGAGAGATTGTTGAGGATAAACATAAAAAAGGCACCTGGGGTGGATGGGATCTATCCAGTTATATTAAAGGAGGCAGCAAAGGAAGTAAGCAAACCCTTAGCCATAATTATGAGAGCTTCCTTGGACTCAGGGGAGGTACCTATGGACTGGAGATGTGCAAATGTGACCCCAATTCACAAAGGAGGTTCAAAGGCTGACACAAGTAATTATAGACCTGTTAGTTTAACTTCTGTTCCAGGTAAATTAATGGAGGCACTGGTTAAAGAAGCACTGCAGGATCATCTAGACAAGAATTCAGTTATAGCTCAGACGCAGCATGGTTTTGTTAAGGGCAGGTCTTGCCTGACCAATTTGATTGGATACTATGATGTAGTCACAAAAGAACTGGATGCAGGGAATAACTTTGATATTATATATTTGGATCTTAGAAAGGCTTTTGATACTGTTGCACATGGAAGACTGCTGCACAAATTGGAGCAGTGTGGCATTGGAGGCAAATTGCTGCTATGGATAAGGGGATGGTTGAGTGGCAGAAGACAGAGAGTGGTAATCAATGGACACTGCTCAACGTGGACTAATGTTATTAGTGGAGTTCCTCAAGGTTCAGTGTTGGGTCCGTTGTTGTTTTCGGTGTTTATGAATGATATTGATGATGGGATATCAAGTTTAATGTCCAAGTTTGCAGATGATACAAAGGTTGGCAGGGTCGTTAAGGACAATACTGACGCTATGCTGCTGCAACAGGATCTGGACAGGTTGAACAGATGGGCTGAGAGGTGGCAAATGAGGTTTAACATCGACAAATGTAAAGTGCTGCATATGGGAAACAGTAACCCCAGAGCAACGTATCAACTCTGCGGTACTACACTGACAGTGGTGGAGAATGAAAAGGACCTGGGGGTAATTGTGCAGGCAGATATGAAGTTCTCTGAGCAGTGCAGACGAGCTGCAAGAGTAGCTCATGGTGTCTTGTCAATGATATACAGGAATTTTTCTAGCAGGGATAAGGAGGTGATTATTCCCTTGTATAAGGCAATGGTAAGGCCACATCTTGAGTACTGTATACAGGTCTGGAGGCCTCATTTCAAGAAGGATGTAGAGCTGCTGGAACGGGTACAGAGAAGGGCAACAAGATTAGTAAATGGAACAAAGGGTTGCTCTTACGAAGAAAGGCTTAAGTTTTGCAAATTACAGAGTCTGGAGACTAGGCACCGGCGAGGTGATCTGATAGAGGTGTATAAGGCTTTGAATGGTTTGAGCATGCTCAATGCCAATGGGATTCTTCATCTTTCTCAGAATAATCACCTCAGAGGGCATAAATTCAAATTGAGGAAGGACGGATGTCGGATAGATGTGCGGAAATTTGCCTTTGGCCAGCGGGTGGTTGGTTGGTGGAACCGACTTCCATCACTGGTTGTTGAAGTTGATAGCCTAAACAAATTTAAAGCTCAACTGGACAGGTATTTCGAACGAACGGAGGGGTGAAATGGGAGTGGGTTTTTTTTTTTTTTTTTTTTGTTTTTTTTGGCTGATGCTGAATAAGCTTGCTTTCTTGCATCATATGCCTCTGCTAATGCTAATGCTAATGCTAAGCAGACTCGAATGTCAAACCAATTCCTCTTGTTAAAATACTGAAGGATTACAGTGTTTTTTTTTTTTTTTTTTTTTTTTGAAAGCTATTAGTGTACTCTGTGTACTCGATGTTAACAAAGACCTGCTTCTGCAGAACAATTCCTATTTCATTAAACTTTTCTTCAATTTTAACCTTGCAACCTTTACTACTGTGTATTCATTAGCATCTTATTACTATGTCCCGTCTCCTCTTTTGTCTTTTTTCTACAATGCCAATTGTGCGTTCTGATTCGTAGTACATGACTGTCCATTTGCAAGTTTCCTCATAGCTAGCTGCAATTAGTGTTTATTATTTATTTATATTGTATTGTATTGTGTATATTAGATGCATTGGTTACAAACTTCAAGTTGGTCTGCTAGCATAGTCTTACTGAGGTGGACGTTTGGGCGACCTACATCGTAAAAATGCAACCCATTTAGGCGAATGGGGGAACGCAATTTTTCCTCCTCTCTTTAACAGGCTTAAAAGTAATTTCGGATGCAAGGACTGATAACTTCTTATGGCTTTAGTCTCTCAAAAAGAAACGGGGGGGGGTATCAACGCGTTTTATGCACAAGACCTATCTGCTTGAAGCGGAATACAAGGAATACCCCCGAGCTAGAAAAAAAACTGGAATAACTTCTTTACCTTTTCGCACTTTTTGATTTCATATATGTTTGCATCAGTGGCATGGCATTTCATTTTAAAGGTTTTATATTTTGTACTGTATAGATATTTTTTATTTCTTATAATTCAGCTGAAATTACACCGTCGTAAAATAAATTCTTATATTTCTTTTTAAAAATTCGCCAGTAATCTTAGGATAATATTGGCATTGGCAAAATATTCGCAAATATTGTACCAGTTTATTCATATCATAAAAAAATATGATAGGAATAAATTGGTGCAATCAATAAAGTAATTTCACTTTATATCAATAAAAAATGTGGTTTGTCAAACCCATACACACTAAATGTTTCTACAAGTTCAGTAATGTGTTTGCAGTGCGTTACAATTTTCATTTTCTGTGATTAACTGCAGCGTAAATAATTATTTGCCAGTTAATTACTAATTAATAATAATATAAAAAAATTAACTGTGTTCACTTCACTGCACATACCCCAACGTAGTATTCACTACACTTTTTGTAACGTTCTGTGCTTATTTCCTTTGGATTTTCAAAAAAATTAAAATGCAACACGTATTTCGCGCTCTGTAATTTATTAAATTAAATAAATAGCAACACATATCTTAGATCGTAGTGTGCTTTAAACACCTTCGTAATGTACTTTACTTATTTTACTTTACTGTATTTCAGTTGCTGGATTTTAATAAAAATTGAAATATAACACGTATTTTATGTTTATGCTGTGTTTAATATAAATATGAAAATAGTAACATAAGCAATGACTTTTTTACTAATCGGGAACATTTCGTTTTTGCTCATTCCTCATATAAAAAAAAAAAAAAAAAACTGCAGCCATTATCAATCCACTGCACGATGGAAGACTCCTCACCGAATCATGTTGAGGGAAACTGACCATAATCTGCCACGCTGGTCCAGAGCGTGGTTGACAAATCGACCGTATTTAACAATCAGGGGCTTGAACCCCGTCTACTCAAAGAGCGTGTGCTACTGCAATCCCGCTTCTGACCACTCGGCTACGGAAGCCGGTCATTCCCCATATTGCCTATTTATTCCTCCGACAGCTCACGGCGAAAAACAGTACCTATTGGTTCAGTTACAATACAGAGCATATGGATAGCCTATATGATTTGCGTGAAAAAAAAAATAAATAATTGCCGATTTCTATTTGTCAGATTTTAATAAAATCTGAGGTGGCTAGCCAAATCTAAAAGAGCTAAATACAATATAAAATTTAATGACAATCCGTCCACTGGGAGTCGAGTTGTTACAGGCAGACAGACAGACTTAGTGAAGACAATGAGTGCTTTATGCACATACACTGAGTGATCACTGAATTATGAACACCTACCTAATACCGCGTTGAGCCACCGTTCACACGGATAACAGCCGCCATTCGCCTGGGAATTGACTCCACTAAATGACTGAATACGTCCGTAGGGATCTGGAGCCATGCTGCTGCCTTCAAGGCTTTCCACAGTGTCAGAATAGATGAAGGTAGCGTGTCCATTCGCCTCACTTCCTGTTTCAGAACATCCTACAGATGTTCAATTGAATTAAGCTCAGGCGAATTTGGAGGCCAGTCAAGATGGGTAATATCTTCAGTGTTCTTCGAGCGACTTGTGCACAGAGCGGGCCCGATGACACGGGCATTACCGTCTTGGAAGGTCCCGTTTTGTCCAGCAAAAAATGTAACGTGGAACGGTGCACATGGTCTCCTAAGAACTGCTGGTAGACCTCACCAGTGAAACCACGTTGGTCCACATGCACCAGGGGTCTCGTTCTTGCCAGCAAAACATGCCCCATATTAAGTAATCACCACCATCTGCCTCGATAGTGGGCACCATGCACTATGGGTCCATGGACTCATGTTGCTTACATCACACACGAAGGCGACTGACGGCGTGCTGCACCAAGTATTTGGACTCATCCGACCAGCACACCTCTTCAGTTCTCCAGTGTTCAACTGGCGTGTTGTTGACACCACAGCATCCGCCATCGACGATGATCAGCGATGAGAAGAGGGTATCTCTTGGGTTGTCTGCTGTGGAACCCATACATCTGCACGGATTCGGACTCACAGAGGACCCAAACTGTACGTGCGGGGAGACAGAAAGCTGGAATCACATAGTGTACGAGTGCCCACAATATGAAGACCTCAGAGGAGTACTTATAACAAAAATAAGATACCTACCAAAAGGATTGGAATCCCATTTCATAGATACTGAGGATGAATATAGAGCATTATCCCAGTTCGCACAAGACCTCTTCATCAGGAGAAGGACATTAATCACCATCTACAATGACTGACATCAAGTACTACTATTGAGACACCAGCCAGCACAATGTAAAGGCTGCAACTAAAGATGAGGGAAAACAAGCACAAGGACGGAGCTTGCCCCATGAGTAAAGAAACTTGAAACAATAGCTGCCAATAGCCATATGGCGATCTGAAGAGGGCACTCTAGCCCCCTTCACCTTTAAACCTACTTCCTTGGGGGGAGGGGGGACATTTTCGTCCTCCTCTCCTCTCCACCCTATATCTTATACTCTGGTGGGACATGGGCATGTCCCACTGAAAACTGGGGCTACCTACTCTATTGGCCCCATATTTCTGTCTTTCTCCCCCCAGCCTTCTGCCTCCCCCCCTCTCTATCTATACGCTAGCGAAAGCCCTACCCAAAAACGTAACATATCTAAATTACCTTACGCCCATAACTTGGCCTAGCAAAACTAAGCGATTCTAGCCCTACGTCGACGCGTTTCTGTCTTTCTTTTTTTATTTTTTTTATTTATTTATTTATTTTTATTTTTTTATTTATTTATTTTTTTTTATTTATTATTTATTTTTTTATTTATTTATTTATTTATTTTTTTAAGGTCCTAGCCGCCGAAATCTCAGGAAATTAAGTGGCAGGACCTGCCAGAGTGAAACAGACTACTGGGTTCCTGGTCTGCCTCCACGGGGCGTAAGTGGGGCAACGTTGGGCCTCAATAGGGGCCCAGCGGCTAAATGACCAGATGAACAACGGTACAAGGCATCACACATATACAAAGTCCATACACTTTTAAACCTCTGGCTTTTCCAGTCAACTGGTTCACCCACAATGTAAACTACGCGGAGACGGGGGGAACCCCTTGTGCCGTTTGACCCTAAACACACTTACACTTACTTACTTACATCTGAGTGTGCGGCGCATCGTCATTCAGGATATTGTTCTTGCATTACCCATATTGTATTGCGATGTCAACTGTCGCGCATGACCTGCCATTGAGCCCGTACAACGCGCAGCATCCTTCGCTCATCACGCACATCCATCTTGCGTAACTCTTTACAGTTCTGTCGGCAGGAGGTGGTTTAACTCGTTCGACACTATTCTTTGTACAATTTAACCACAGTCAGCCGTGGGCAACCGACAAGTCTTGCCGTTTCCGACATGGAAGCACTAGACGCCCGGGCTCCCGCAATCATGCCTGTTTGAAACTCTGTGATATCTTTACTACGTCCCATAACTGCTACTTTATTACTTTGACTTGCACGAGCACATGCAAATTACTACTGCTCTAGCTTATGAAGCGGGTCTGCTTTTTACATTGCGAGCTGTGCCGCATAGTTCATTACGAATGGGGTGGTCAAAATTCAGTGATCGCTGAGTGTATATTTGAACGCGCATAAAAACTGACAAAAATAATTAAGGCTTAAAATGAAGTCTTCTTTTCTATTCTTTAGGCTTGATATTTTTATTTACTGTAACAGATTGTCCCATTTTTATGAGTCCAAGTTTTGTTAACAAACTGTAATCGTACAACAGTCTCTTGCCTCAATACGTTGAATTTTTAAAATTATTTTTTGATTATTTATTTATTGCATCGAAGTTGGCCCCAGTTTCCACTAGTATTTCAAGAACGTCATAACCTTGTGGGTTAAAATTCCATTTTTTTTTTCTCGCATTGGGTCTGAATATACATTCAGTTCTTTGGTAGCTGTTGTGAAAGTTTCATTATAGCAGTATGAATAAAAAAAATAATAAATAAATATAAAAAAATAAGTCTAATAACACATCCTTTACAAGGCCTTTAAGAAATCATCCAATCTCAAACATGTATCCAACTCAGACCTCTCTAATGTGGTAACAAGTGGTGAAGCCACTATATTACCAAGAAGGATCCAGTAT
The DNA here is from genome assembly GCF_048544385.1 of Mastigoproctus giganteus. Taxonomy (NCBI): domain Eukaryota; kingdom Metazoa; phylum Arthropoda; class Arachnida; order Uropygi; family Thelyphonidae; genus Mastigoproctus; species Mastigoproctus giganteus. The sequence goes on from NC_143575.1 coordinate 209,768,562, forward strand.
ACGGATAGTCATTAAAATTAGGGGAACAAATTTTCAGAATAAGCTACTCAGACCTCTTGTTAGCGATGGTAACATATTCATGGAAAGTGCCCTGAACTGAATTCAATTCTCGAAGCAATTTTCTTCACTTCTCTAACAAGACAATTACTGACACATGTTTCCTAACTAAATTTGAATAATCTTAAAATGAATATATAAAATCGGTACTGTCGTACAAGTATACATATAGAATTGAAGTGTTCTTATCGTCAAAATGGAAACTGTATCCGATGAAAATGGTAAATCAAAAAACAAGATGTAATTTTTATCGATTTTGATAGTTACGTCAGCATTATTAAGTTTTAATCGTGTGTTGCGCGTTCTCCCTTTGAATATTGAATGGGGCACTTATGTATCTAACCGTGAATTGAAGCGCTCAAGCAATTTATTACAGCGGATTTTAAATTACATATATTATAGAATTTGAAATAATGAATTATATATTTATTATATTATATTTTAATGATAAAAAACGAAACAGCTGAATGAACAGGTAGAGAACCCACACTCTTTCTTGATGTCTCCTTGCTTTAAGCGACTTCGGCTATTCAGAAATTACATAACGCAACTTAACTTTTTGAACACTTCTTCTATCCCCGTAAAACAACATAATACCCTTGGTATCCTCCCCCCCACACATTATGAAAAAACCTCTTAACATTCGTAAAACCGATTCTCCTGCCACCAATAAATATCGTTACACTTCCGTCTCCTTGCGATATGTACTTTGTAAATGACCCATTCTAATCAAAAGATAATAATACTGTACCGTAAAAGGAAACGTTCGGGTGAGCCCATGTAAATGAGACTATCCCATCCCCCCCCACGAATTCTGGATACGTCATTGCATCACACCAGTTTTCAGATTTTTGACCACTTCCATTGTACGTATGGTCAAAGGAAAATCGGACTCCCATAAAATTCCATCATAAATTCCACCCATTTTTTTCTTAAATGAATTGAATTTTTGGTTAATATTTACAGGCGGGCGCCCCTTCTGACTGATTGTTGCGAGTAACAGTGATTGATATGCTTAACTCGCTATGGTTAGGGTATTTGAGGTATTAGGATGTTTATACCCCTATTGCCGCTGTTTTAAAATCGGAAAACGAGTTTCGATTTTAAAACAGTGGCAAAGGGAGATAAACACCCTAACTAAGATTAACCAATGAGTAGGCATGTTAATCGCTGCTACTCGCAATGATCGATTGGACATCGTTGGGATCGTACCTAAACAATTTTTTACACTAAACCAAACTGTCAATCAGCATTTCTACAAAGAAGTCCTACAGTGGATACTGGACGATGCTCTGCTAAAATGACTGAAATATTGGCGTCCTCGTGGTTGGTTAATGCTCATACCAGTCTTAATGTGTGCCAATTTCTGGCCATGAACAGCATGTCAGCGATTCTCCCCTTACGCCCGCTCCCTTCCACTCTCTTATTATTCAGATGTAGTTTACTGTGAGTTCTTCTTGTTCCCAAAAATAAACTTCTGCACGGAAAGAGCGCAGATTTCACGACATTTTCAGGAATCGAAAAAATTTATGCGCCGTACAGAAGAAGATCACAAAATAGGGATTCTATGAATGCTTCCATCAGCGAAAGAATCGCTCTACCAAGTTTCAGAAAAACTACTTCGGGGGAGGGGGGGTAACAGATTGAAATACTCAGTGACGTTTTTTAAATAAAATCCGAAATTTTGGATACCTACAGGATCTGTTGGCCGATTCACTAAGTCGTCCTAAGCATTAAAATATGCATTCAGCTGCTGATGAAAACAATCACAGATAGTTGTATCAAAAACTCCAGAAAGGTGCTGCTATAATTTTTCCCCCCTGTTTGGGTCGGTACTGAAATTTTAGCATATTATTAAATATTAGGAACTACTTTCTTTTTTCAAAGAATTGCCCAAAACGTAATTCGGCACATTTTTCCTCCATCAAAGTTCAGTGAAAAAACAACAGAAAGCCTCAGTAGCTTTACATCAGTGTTTCCTAACCTGTATATCACGTGGAATTCTATATGAAGTTCAATTAATAATAATAATAATAAATAATAAAATATATATATATATATATAAAATAAATAAAAAATAAAATAACAAAATAATAATGAAATAATTAAAAAACATTACATGATAAACTAAATTGATGTGTAAAGTTATAAAAGTAAAATAAACCAGTGTTTTTGTATATATTTTAGGTCAATATTCATATGTGTTAGAGGACATCATATTGGGTAGCGAATATTAGTGACATATATTCATCTTGGTCTCATCCCAAAAAAAGTCGGACAATGCCGCTTTAAACCGAAGAGAAATAGGAGTATTATTCTTTGCCGATAGAAGTCCCGTCCCAAGTCTTGAAACTACCTTTTTTCGGTAACAGTTTATCGACACAGAAAATTTCGACTGAAATAAATAATTTAGTGTTCTAGGGTAATGTACTGTAGATATCAGTTGGTAAAAAAGTCTTGCTGAAGCTCATTTTTTAAAGAAATACGTTAAAGTGCTCTTCAGCTTTCTAAAATCAAATTAAAATAAGAATTGCACTTTTTATTTCGTTGTTTGGTAACCTGCTTTGATGTTTCGTCTGCTCTGCCATAAGATCGCTGGTTTCTTCCATATTTATTAGTCATAGAACCTATTACATCCGAGTTGGTGTGTGTGTAGTTAATTTCAATGAATAAATTAAAAAAAATAAAATATTCTTTTGTAAATTTTCTTCTCACTATCTCTTACCTAAACTGCTATACAAATCAAATACAACAAAATACGACAAAGTTTATTGTTCCCGAATGTTGATGACAGTTAAAAATAATGTTCTATATACAGGGATGATTGAAGTGATGAGTGACAGGAGTGCAAAGGGTAATAAATGCTTTAGGGGACGTGATAGGCGGCAAAGTGCTATCACTGTTTTGTTCTTTTGGCTGAAAAATCGGTAAAAAGTCTTTATTTTCTCTCCTTCATATCCTTGTTTGTAAAGCTCTTTCACCGGGCTTTTCTAATTCTTCTGAGCCATCTTCTCGTATCCTTACAACAACAAGAACTGCTGCCAGAACGAGGCCGCTTACTATACCAATAAGCACACCTAATACCGGACTGATGACGGGTCCTGATTCCCCTAAAAATAAATAAAAATGAATTGTAAATTTTTAACTTTGGATCGTATAAAGTATAATTGTGCTAATAAATAAGACACACTAGTTAAGTACAACTAGTAAAATCAGTGGGAGATGAAAGAAGACTTTACATTAAGGAGATACAATACCTATGTGATTAAATTGTTCAAGTGACACAATTCAGTGTGAAGTTGAGGAATTTGAAAATAAAGGAAGCAAATATATGGTTAAAAATCTGGACATTAATTTCCCAAACCATAATCCGAAAGATAATAACTGCCATCATAAACGAGCTCATACGACCGAGAAAACCATGGAGATGCGTCTCTCTCTCTCTCTCTCTCTCTCTCTCTGGTGCACGGGAGTAGACGAATCCTTTTACGAAAAAGCCAAAAATTAAAAGAAAAAAAAAATAATAATTTTTAAGAAATTCAGCTGTCCCCCTCATACAGACATACCACTGCACTAATGACAGAAATTAAGATCAGATAGGTGTAAGAAAATTAGCAAAAGGCCAAAAATTTTGTTTCAAACTTTTTTTTTTTTTTTTTTTTTACATTGGTCTTTGCAAACGGTTAATAATTCTCATTTAGTGAAACCATACTTCTCTATACTTTTTTAAGTATAACCATAAATCGAACTCAGCTTTTCAAGTTTAGAAGACATATTCCATCCGTACTCTTAATACAATGAACAGTGAAGGGCTTTCACGACTGCATTATGATGATAGCGTCGGACTGTATCCTCTGTAACAGTACAGTGGTTTCGCCACTTACTCGTTTGAAGAGGTGTGGGTTCGACTCCAGTCAATGACCGAAGAAATTTCTACATTCCTCGTCAATCGAGACTGCAGTTAGCCGATCTCAAGCGGGGGTTGGGATTTCCCTGTGAGTTTCCAGGTTTTTCAGCCCGCACAGCTTGCAAATGCGGAGTGAACACACACACACGTTTATAGAAGACATAACAATACACAATAGTGCAATATGGTCTATGTCGCTTCAAAAATTAGCATTAGTAGTGGCACATAATGCAAGAAAGGAAGCTTATACAGCATCAGCAAAAAAAAAAAAAAAAAAAAATTCCCATTCAATAGTTTGTTTAGTTCTTCCTGAATTTATTTAAGCTATCAACTTTCACAACAAAGCATGGAAGTGTGTTCCAGAAATTAATCAGTCTCCGGCTTAAGGCAAATTTCTGCACATCTACTCTGAAACCGTCCTTCCTTAATTTGAATTCGTGCCACCTCGTGTGCGTAATCTGACCAAGAGGAAGAATCCCATCAACACTGAGCTTGCTCAAACCATTCAAAGTCTAATGAATTTTTTTAGAGTTTGCTGTATTACCATGATGCTCTTGCACTAACTTGTATGTCCGTTAAACTTTCACGCAGCCTGAGGCATAAGCCCTAACATGCGTTTAGTGTAATTAATTTCATACACCATCAGGCATCTCACATATCGTGGAGTTATACTTCATAACTGAATTGTCATCATTGCATCACCAGGGTACCTATCTACTCACTGAGGAAAGGCCAAATAGCTTTGAAACGGTGCTATCTGGGTGATGGTATCCGCTGAGAATAACAATAGTCTTCTCCATTAGTGAAGTGCCACTTATCCCTGATAGCAAAATTATTGTATATCATTGACAAAAAACCATGAGCTGTACTGACAGACTGTGTGCACTGCTCAGAGAACTTCATATCTGACTGCACAATTATCCCCAGGTCTTTTTCATTCTCCACTACCCTGAGTGTAGTACCACACAGTTCGTGCATTTTTCTGGGGTTACTGCTACCCACATGCAGTACTTTGCATTCGTCAATGTTAAACTTCAGTTGCCCTTTCTCAGCCCATCTGCCTAACTTTTCTAGATCCTGTTGCAGTTGTTTTGTTGTTGTTGTTTTTGGTTTTTTTAGGAGCATTAGCAACTAAGGCCATATTGCTCCGGGATATGCGGTGGTCATTCGCTGACCTTTCCACATCCTCCGTATTTGGTGGTGACGGGCTCGAACCCCGGTCTAATCAAGAAACGTGTGCTACGCACTGTTGCTCCTTCCCACCTGGCTACGGAGACGCCCTCCTGTTGCAGTAGCTTAATGTCATTAACCACCCTGCCAAAGGTTGCCAGGGTCGTTAATGCCTGTAAGCTACGGCAACAGGATCTAGTAAAGTATGACCCCAATTAAATAACCTGTTAATGTTCCTTTACAAATTGACTCTTTCGGCATTTGCACAAATACTGAAGTATCAAATACCGTCGTGTAGCTTATCGCCTTTAAATCATTCACAAGGAAAAATGAATATAAGCAAGAATCTTTCTGCAGATATGAACAGTTTTTTTTTTAAAAAGCGCCACTTCTCTAAGGCAATTTTATTATCGTACAATTAATCCAAATGGTAAAAGAAACAGAGGACAACAAAAAGCACACCTGTTATTCTTTTTTAATGCTCCTTTTGTCCTCAATATTTTAAAATTAAACTATACCAACCTGGTCGCCTACCTGCGGGAAGAAGGGTGGTGGCAGTAAGAGCCACAGAGTTGCTCCTGCCTCTACTGTTCGTGGCGTACAGGACAAGAAGGAAGACGGTTCCTATTGGCAGGTCAGAGGCCATGAACACAGGCTTATTAGTGGCTGTCAAATTTTGCTGAAGACTTTCACTGACGGAATTGTACATCTCCAGATGATACTGCTGGGGAAGTCCACCGTCATCTCCCTCTTCGCATACCACAGTTATGCTGGTTGTTGTCTCGTTCATAGCCAGGCAGTTTTTCACGGATTCGGGTGGTCCTATAAAAATCAAAAGCTAATTAATTGATTGCCAGCATACCTTATGCATCTACATTCATATTCTGTAAAGACAGGTTCTTGGACTAGTCTTCTTAACATAACATTTCCTACAATTTCGTGCATGTGTATGGCGTGCTGTCTTGAGGGAAAACAGCCACCAGGATGGACTACCTTCAATGTCCTGTACCACTGTTATTGATACAGTAGCAGGAAAGTAAGATATAGGATAAACACAACATAAAATCACAAAATAATATTGTTTATTATAATAACAAAAATTAATTTAAAATATAAAGACTAAAAATATAGAAATGTGAAAAATAAGCAATGTATATATTAGTTTCTTCGAGCATATGACACTCTTTGGATCATGGCCCCGGGGGAAATCGCCCTGTCAGCCAGTTTCTGTTCTCCTGTTCTTAAACAGGAGTTTTTTTTAATTTTTTCCCCTTATAGTATGATACTTTTCGTGTGGATATTTATTCAGTTGTTTAAATTATCTTCGTTGGTCAAGCAGATAACAGTTTCATTTGCAGGGATGCATGAAGGCCTGCAACGGTCATTGAGCTCTAATTTTTGTTAGTTTGCATTTTACTAGTAAAACTTAACTACGCATTTATTCGGTATTACTTACTGGCAATTTATGCACAAAGGTAATTATGATTTAAAAATATTTTTGTGGATCGCTCATTAAAATACAACAGAGCATTTCTAAAATTCTTTGAAAAGGGAGTCCAAAATTGAACTTACACTACTTGGTGTGGTTTCAATTTTGAAGCTGCTCTATGGGATGCGGGAACTTAACAGAAAACGGTTATTTCTGTTATAAAGCATTAAGCTAACTTAAGTGTGGTGATGAACAAATTGACTGTTCCATCAAACCAATCTGACTAATGGTAGTCAGCTGGCATTTCCGGCCTTAGATTCTGTATTTTTAATGATAAGATAAATTTTCAAATCACCAAAACAAACTCACTGGTGAAGCGGGGTATCATTACTGGTAATCCAAAGAAAGAATTTCAATTTTTTTTTTAGTTGCTTTTCTCCAAGTGTGACTAATGTATTTCCAGATAACACGTTTCCACAGAAACAATCGAAATGTCCTTGAATATTGACAAAAACAAGAACAATAACAGCAAGTATTTGTTTAAAAAACTTCAACAAAAATCGTTAAGAACAGGAGACAAACGTGGGATTCTAATATAAATCCGGTTATTTAAATTGATCCACAATAGATGATGCCATGCAGTTTTCTGCTCTACGAAAATCTGTTCAATCCACTATTTGGAGGGCGAATAAGAATTTTTATCAAGAAGTTTCATGCTTTCAACTAATTCAAATGAATACTGTAACGATGTTTTCCATTTGTCTCCTGAAGTGTATGCTGCGCAGTGCAATTATTGAACGTAAGCAAAATAAATCCGATTAAGTCCACCTGTCCTAATTCCAGGGAGAAGCAATTAGACACGAATCTCTCTACATTCCTTTAGGGGAAATAATCTAGTGGTTTAAATCCGCAGCAATCTCCTTGTAATTCTCCATGTTCTCACAGACAGTTAGGTAATTAAGTGCACGTGAAAAAATAACGATTTTAGATAAGCTGACTAACTTGGCTTCCATGTTTAAATAAAACGGGTAAACGGCATCAGATTTCGGTAGTTCAATATACCAATATATTGGGCAAAAGGACATTCAAACGGCTAAGAAAATTAGATGCACGGAAAAAATAAGCACGTAGCGGTCTACTTGTGCCACCTCTGCTTTTCGCCATAACAGAAAATCAAACGGGGCCATCACATTTTTCATTAATAACATTGAACATTAAACGTCGTTATTACAGAAGGTTCTATACATAACTGATGCGATATTAATGATAACTACACAGTTAGTGGAGTTATTAAACTTAAAGTATTTTCTGTTTTTTCTGGTAAAGAGAAAATTTAAAAAAACGCGACATTTAAAATGACACCAGTTCCTTGAGATCATGTAATCGTCCTTTAAAAAGGATGTCATTTATAGGATGCAAAACATCTGTTCATATTCGTGTTTGTTTTACTCTGTTGTTAAATGCCTCCGACTTGTCTATATATGTATATATAGTGCTTACACGACAACAATTCGACTTCCAGTGAACGGATTTTCATATTTTGTATTCGGCCTTTTACAAATTTCGTCGAGCATTCCCAATTTCATTAAAATCGGATAAATAGAAATCCTGGAAATTAATATTTCTTTTTTCCATACAATTTGTATATAAAAAATAAACTCAGATTAAATGTAGTTTTAATGCAGTATTGCTAGCTTTAGACAGTCCGTGCACGCTTAGGTGTATTATTATGTAAGACTTGCTAACGTGGTATCGCTTGTGAACAGATACATACACTGGTGTGTAAAACTTAAGGACCAACACTATTTCTAAAGGTTACAAGCACAAAATCAAACGAAACGGCCTGTAGCGATTTGCATAACTGTGGTCGTTCAGTAGAAAGCTGGTGCAGATGCAAAAATTTGAATCGTGATGAGAGGCTCACATAAACAGATAAAAGCAGTAGTTCAGGAGTTATGTGCAAATTACTGAATGGTGAGCACGATTGTCATAGACGTTCGATTGGTTTCATACAGTGCTACAGACAACGAAATGGCCCAGTAGATAACATCTGGATGACTTTATCCGGGTTCGAATAATTGGGAAGCTCGAAGTGCGAGGAGTGTGGCTGCAGAGTGCGGTATCGCCCATAGCATCGTCGGCCTTCAGAACGACAGGTACAGCGAAGGACTAGTGTTGGTCGTCCACGAAAAACAACACTCAATCATGACCGGTTTATACTCCTACAGGCCAAGACGGACAGACACCAGACAGCGGGATCCATTGCAAACCAGCTACAAGGACGCAGGATATCGCAGTTTACTGTGGCCAGGCGACTCCATAAAGGTGGGTTGTTTGCCCGATGGCCAGTATGCTGTGTCCCTTTAACACTTGTCCATCGGAGACACCGTTTACAGTGGTGCATCAAACACAAGGACTGGACAGCAGCGCAATGGGGTAAGGTACTCTTTGCTGATGAGAGTAGATTCAGTCTCAGCAGCGAGTCTGGACGTCAGCTAACCTGGCGAGAGGTTGACACATCAACCCGCAAACATCACTGAAAGGGATCGATATGGCGGTCGAGGTGTTCTCGTCTGGGGAGGCGTTATCATGGATGAACGTACACAATTCCAGATACTGGAAAGCAGTACTATAACCGGTGCATGCTACTGTACTAAGGTAAACCTTCCCCATGTGTGTCAACTATGGGCCGCTCTGGGGAGACGCCTAGCGGCACGTCCACACCCACCAGAAAATGTTCACCAGCTGAAGATGGTGCTGACAGAGGAATGGACGATGTTACCGCAAAAACTTATCAACAACATTGTTCTAAGTATGGACAGGCGGTGCAAAGCCTGCATCGACATTAGGGGTGGCCATATCTCCTACTGAGGACCACCTCTTCCCTTTGTTCCATCTTTGGCAGCGATGCATCTGTATCATGGCAGCTAATGCTATGTTGCCATTTTCGAATAAAATCCCTCTGTACTGTTTTGTTTCCATTGTTGTTTCCTTCATCATGTCTGTACCTCACGAGGTTCCTTTGGTATGCTTTTCCCATATCCAGGCCACTCCTATGAGAAGCTACAGGTGAAAACCTGACTCGTCCTTAAGTTTTGCACACCAGTGTATATACAGAGAGACAAAAAAAAAGAGTATACGGGAGGAGAGCAGTAAATATTTTACAGTTGTAATTAAATCGAACGGCTAAATTTATAGAATGTAAAACTATAACATAGTTGTTGTTTTTTTTATAGAGACACTATAACACTTTATTAAGTGTTCTCTTAAATTATAGTAATTTAATAGAACTATAATCTTAGTAATTCATTAATAAGGAGATAATAACAGATAACTATATTTACTTTTCACTACTATTAATCACAGAAAAAGAAAAACAATCATTTAATTTAAGAAAAAATCGAACGCACCTAAAATATAATGCACTGCGTACATTAGCTCGTTATAATTAGTATAAACCGATTTCCCAAACCCCATGACTTTGTATTGGGTTTGCATATGCATTTATTCACTTTTTGCATTTTTAAAGTTTGCCAGTCAGTTCAGTCTTGAAGAAATCCCCACCCCTTCGAGTTCGTGTAAGAGCTTCGATCGTTAAAACAAAACAAAACAACAAAAAAAAAAACTGCTACCACTTTGAATGTCTGATTATTGCTGATTCGTTCGTTACTCGAACATAAATCTTACTTGAAAAAAAAAAAAAAAAAAAATCGCCGTTAACATAAACACGATGCTATGTATTAAGGAGAAAATCAGCTTTATTCGTAGCTGCCCAGCTGCGAATTTACATAAACGGCTTTATCTTAAAAACATTTAAAGATTGTGTAGTGTACTGTATTTCTGAGTTCTCAATGTAGCCGACTAATACGTTTAACTTATACGACTAACCACTTATCATCTATCACCCCATCAATAATCTTTATGTTTTATTCTTCCCTAGATTCATATTTTGATGGATTCATCTGTTTGGCTCTTCAGTGTGATAATATTTAAATTCCATCCGACCAAGCTGGTATTCCGCTGATTGTAGTTTTTTATGGTGATTCTTTAATGGCAATAATATTATTATATAGCAGTTTAATTAATTAATTGATAATAAAAGTTAAGTAATCCCTCTACTTAGATTCTATATAAATCACATGCTTTGGTTACTTGTATCAGTGTTGATTTTCTACATATCAGCCATGGAATTTCCCTCATTACTCACTTCAGTGCAGTTTATACTGAAAGGCGTTTTGGGTTTTTCAAGTTTGTAAGCAAATGTGAGAGAGAACGTGAAAGAACGAGAGCTGATGCGATCTCTATCTCCAACATATATTTTTCAACAGATCCACCATTTCTATCGTATTACTTTGTACGAGGTCTATTTGAAAAGTAAGGTAACAGAGAATTTGTGAAACCATATCCAAAGTGAGCGCATAATTGTAAACCTACTATATTTTGACTAATACCAATACAAAGAAAAGTCTATATTGCAAGCGTCTATTTCGTCTAAAATAATAACAACTTACCTGAATTTCCACTGGCTCAGCGACTCTAAATTCATATCCATGAATTTAGAGTCGCTGAGCACATTTCAAAGAACAATTACTACAGCCCTTTTTTTTTTTTAATTCCCTCAGCGCAAGCGCGAGGGAACAGAAGTACAAATATTTGCGTAACCGCGGTTCAAATCCATATGACTGCTAAATACGATGATGTCCTTGTATTTTATTCTCTCTCTCTCTCTCTCTCTTTGTGAACCTCTGTGATCGTATGTGGTCGTCCCGGAGTACATACAGAAAATTCATTTTTTATTTAAAGGTACTTAACTGAAGAAAAAAATTAGCACTGAAAAGAAATTATGTTATGAGTCACTGAAATGTAGAGTTCATCAGTATTTTTAAAAGTTAGTCTTCAAGGCGAAACAGCATTTGAGCAAACTGAAATCAACGTAATATATGTTATAAACTGCTCACGAAGATTGTTTTAACTTACCTGCAGGTACAATTCGGAAGAGACACGGTTCCTTCAGAGGTCCTACACCATTGGAGGCATGACACACCAAAAAACCGTAGTCTAACTTTGTACGCACAGTGAACCTGGCTATACTCAAAGTACCGTTGCTGATGAATGATTTTACTTTGATGGAAGCAATCGAACTGTTAAACATCCAGTGAAAATCAATCTCCATGGGATCTGCATCCACTTCGCAGACCACATGCACTGTTTCTAATAGAGCAGTTCCATAAATGTCTTTTTGACCGGCCTTACAACTTGGTACATCTGAAATTAAATAATATAGCTGAAAATATCCTTCATTTGGATACATCGGTCATATAATTTTTTATTTATTGCTAAAATCAAAAAATAATAAATAAATTCATTAAAATATTATAATCGATTATTGCCAGAGATAGTAAACAGTGATGTCCAACGTTAAGACAACAAATTCAAATTTTAGAGTAACTTCACAGTGAATGAAAATTATTAAATAAAGGGCATGATCACATCGAAAAATATGCATGTTATAATGGACTTAACCTATATATTCGCACATATAAAGTTCAAACATGCAAAACAGGGGATATATAAAAGTACAAACACATTACATTTCGAAATCAAAAAAGAAAAAAAGGAATTTTTGAAACAGCGGTCGCACATGCAGAAAATAACTGAATCCGGCGTGCGCGCCCAGTCAATTTGTGAAGATGAGCAAGATTAGACATGTATGCGCTCTTTGTAGTGAGTTGTTTACCATGTGCAACTGGGAAAGAGTTTACTTTCTCACGCCATTCCATATCTGCAAACTGAATAAGAAACTCAGGAGAGGTCCCCAAGGACTGGAGATGTGCAAATATATCCTTAATTCACAAGGAGGATCAAAGGGTGACATGAGTAATTACAGACCAGTTAGTTTAACTTCTGTACAGGACAAAATAATGGAGTCATTAGTTAAAGAGGCACTGCAGGACCATCTAGACAAGACCGCAGTTATAGTTCAGACAGAGCATGGGTTTGGTAAGAAGAAGTCTTGTCTGACCAGTTTGATTGGATACATGATGTAGCCACAGAGGAACTGGATGAAAAAAGTAATTTTGAAATCATATACTTGGATTTTAGGAAAGCTTTTGATACTGTTGCACATGGAAGACTACTGTACAAGTTGGAGTAGTATGGCATTAAGGGCAAGTTGCTATAATAGATAAAAGTACGGTTGAGTGGGAGAAGACAGAGAGTGGTAATCAGTGGAAGGTGCTCTTCGTGGACTAACGTTTTTAGTGGAGACCCTCAGGAGTCCGTCTTGGGCCCATTGTTGTTTTGTATACTCATCAATATTATGAAGGTATATCAGGTTTAATGTCCAAGTTTGCAGATGACACGAAGGTTAGCAAAGTTGTTAATGACAGTACGCTACTGCAACTGATCTAGAAAAGTTGAGCAAGTGGGGTGAGAGATGGCAACTGAAGTTAAACATTGACAAATGCAAAGTACTGCATATGGGTAGAAGTAACCCCAGAGGAACGTACCAACTGTATAGTACTGCACTTAGGGTGGTAGAAAATGAAAAAGACCTGGGAATGATTGTGCAGTCAGATATGATGTTTTCTGAGCAATGCAGATAGGCTGCCAGAGAAGGTAATGTGGTCTCGTCAATGATATACATGAATTTTTCTAGCAGGGATAAGGAGGTGATTATCCCCTTGTATACGGCAATGGTCAGGCCACGCCTTGAGCACTGCATACAGGTCTGGAGGCCTCATTTTAGGAAGAACGTAGAACTGCAGGAACGATTACAGAGAAGAGCAAAGAGATTGGTGAGGGGAACACAGGAGTCTTCTTACCAAGAAAGGCTTAAGTTCGCAAACTGCAGCGTCTGGAGACTAGGCACTTGTGAAGTGATCTGACTGAGGTGTATAAGTCCTTGAATGGTTTGAGCAAGCTCAATGCTGATGGGACTCGTTCTCTTGTTCAGATTACGCACATGAGAGGGCATAAATTCAAATTAAGGAAAGACAGTTGTAGAATAGATGTGAAGAAATTTTGTTTTTAGTCAGCGGGTGATTCATTGCTGGAACAAACTTCCATCTGTCATTGTGGAAGTTGACAGCGCTTAAATATATTAAAATGAGAGTGCTTAAAAAATATCCGCACAACCATTGCTTCTTTCGGGTGCCTGTTTGAAAAGTTCAAAATTTTCTTCACGGTAGCGGCATTAATTCAGCCACAGAACCCATACAATGACATATATATCCGCTTACGCTTGAGTAACATATAATTGGGTTGACCTGTAGTCCCATTGTATAAGGTCACAATGCGTTATAAGAGGGAAAGGAGCCGCCATTCTGTGCTAAACACTCTCGAACCCAATAACACATATTTTAGGCAACGCGATAAAAAATCCTGAAGAACGCAGACATTAATTCGGTAATGGTGTTCTTCATTTCTTCAGCTGAGTGCGGATTGTTTTCAAATGCTAGCTTTTTAAGATATCACTGCAGAAAACAAATCAGGAGAAGCAAGGTTTGATGATCTAGGCAGCAAAAATCCCTCAGCGATCACACGATCTTCAGACCCAGAGTTCACTGTCTTCAGTGCCACAGATATGTGTGCAATTGCGCTGCTTTGTTGGAAATACCCTTCCAGACATTCCACATTATCCAGTTGGTCTAAGAACCTAACAAAGATTTCTAGATACCGCTTGGATGTTCACTGTTTCTGTAAAGAAAATTGGCCCATGATTTGACAGTGTAATACGGCACACCAAACGTCGACTTCCATGAAACGCAAGGACACCTCGTGTATTCCATATGCGTTTTCTGTTACTCAGATTCTCGTATTTTGATTGGTAACATATCTATTTAGGTGTAAATACGCTTCGTCTGTGAATTTTAGTCTGCGAATTTCGTCTGTGAAGAAATTCGCAGACTAAAATCCGTGGGAACGTGCTATTTAATATTTCCAATCCTGTTGCCATCTGTTTCTGAAAGTACTTAGAATATACAATGCGCATTTCTTTGTCTGGCTTTTTCCGTCTGTAAACAACTCCTCTGCAGTTTTTTGGCAGTTTTTTTTCGTAGTCGTTTTCGGACATCTGCAATCACGGCATCCGACATTTTAGCCCTGCTACTTATGCGGTTTTTCAATTACACTGCCATTCGCAGGAAATCTTTTAAGTTAACATTAACTTCCGCACATTAACTCTGATATAGTGGATTTACCTGGTAACTCGTCAGTCTTGAAATATTTACTATATTGCTACTTAACTTCTGCGAAAGAAGTGAGTTTGAAATATAGCTCCACGTAAAGCATCTTTGCTGTCGGATTAAAGCCGTGGCTTAATCAGGAAGTGAATAGTATTATTGTCCGAGTGACTTCGCATGCGCACAATGTGCACTGCCATCTGTTGGTAAGCTTGTGAACTACATGTCAACCTAATTACTGTATATGTCGTTCCTGCAAGTATAATCGGAGACACATGTATGGTTTCGTTGTTTTTAAAAATACCCTGTGTTAAACACAAAAACTCGGCGAAGTTTTTTATTAAATTTAATTTTTTAATTAAATTATTAACTTTTTTTAAATTCGATGAATTTAATAAAAAAAACTTAAATAAGTTTACCAATTTATAAAAAACAAATATATGAAATCAACTCTTACACTGGACTCCTAACCACACTGGTTCGCTCTCGCCTTCTCCTTCGACGTTAGCCGCTATACACTGGTACATTCCTCTGTGTTCCTTCTTTACGTTTTGTATGAGCAGCGAATGGTTGCTCACCACGATTCCTTCTGAAGGTTTGCTGTAGATGGGCTTTCCTTCGAACCGCCAACCTACCTCCGTTACCCAGGGATTGGCCTGAATGTTGCATTCGAAGTATACATTGTCGTGTTCCCTAATGGCTGAATGGTGAATGTTGGCTCCCAGTACGAGCCGTAGACGAGGAATGTCTGCAAGAGATAATATTTATTATATGGACTGTAAAATTCCCGGATAAAAAATGCATTTCAGTGCTCCCAAGAAGTTAATTTTGCAATTGCTTAATAACTGTATCTTCGCTCTGAGTATTACGTTCAATGCAGTACTAATGACAATTTGTCCCAACTCAGAAAACAAAAATAAAATCAGAGCATCGTTACCGATATAAAAATATAAATTACAAGATCAAATATTTTGTGACCGCTTAAAAATAACATGAAATCAAGTTTTTAACTTTGATTTTATATTAAGCAATACTGAGAATAAATTTCTAAAAATGCGCTTAACAAAACCACTACGCGACTATTTCACTCTTCATAAAATTTATATACGAATGTTATGATTCTTGAATTTAAATTACGAAATCAATTTTACAATAAACGAGTGTTATTACGTGCAAGCAATGTGTTAAATCATCACGGCCATCAAGCAGATTGTGAACTTAACATTCCTGCTGCTCTACCAATTTCTACGAGTGTAGATAACGACAAGAATATGTCCTCAAAAGATTATCACCATCGCTGTATAGCCTTATAAAAGTGTTTGATGATGCGCACGCAGCAGATAAGCTACAATTTCTCTCTTTTATGTGAGTTGTCCTTATGGACGCTATTTCAATGGCTGCTGGAATGTCTTTGAAAGATTTCCCATTCTTCTTCTTCTTATATGTAATGGCGGCTTTGCTGATGGAGCCAAAAAAATTTTTTCTTGACAAGTACCCTCGAATAATGTTCTTCTTTTTAAGTCAAACTTTATAAGTTACATTGGGAAAACAACATTACAACTCAATAGGATTTTGTAATTGGCGTAAGAACGCGAAAAAAAAAAAAAAAAACAGTGCACTATGCTTCTCAAATCTGTTAACTGATTCGACGAATGCAATTGCAATAAATGTTTCCGAATTAAAAAAAAGTGCTTTTCATCCCATACATTCACAAGTAGTTTAATTTTGCTTGATCACGATGGGAGCAAATAAAATCAGTATACAGTGTATAAACTTCCATAATATTTTAATACTGATGTGTGATTTGTATTAGAGCTAAATTATACTTATCACAATGGTAATATGAATTAAATAGTCATGAATCTCTCTAAAGAGCTTAGTATAATATTTCGGTTAGGTGCAGACACATGACTGCATGTGGTTTAAGTCGATAAGCATGTTATCCAATATCAAAATTTAAATTTAATAAAATATTATATAAATTACGATATCGGCAGCTAAGAACTAGTAGCAGTAGAGTTCTCTTTTTATGTCAGAAGACTTAAAGCAACTTCCATTGGCAGGCAACATAGACATTCGAAACAGAAAGTTGTATCACAAATTATAGTTAAGTTTTTCTTAGTAATGGCACTTCCTAGCTTGTAGTTCTTTGTTTTTTTTTTAATCACCGGCTGCAAGTAAGAAAAGCTTACCGACCGTGTGAATAAAATAGTTACTCATGTATTACATATAAAGTCAAAAATCTCCATATCTATAAAAAACTGCAGCCGTTATCAACCCACTGCAGGATGGAAGCCTCCTCAACAATTCATGCTGAGGGAAATGAACCACGCTGGTCCAGTGCGGTTTGGCAGATCGACCGTATTTAGCAGTCAGGGGCTCGAACCCCAGTCTACTCAAAGAGCGTGTGCTACTGCACTCCCGCTCCTGACCACTCGGCTACTGAACAAATAACTTAGTTATAATTGAATGCTTAATGTAATTCATAAATTATTCAGTTATAATACAAATTAAACGATTTTCCCTTCAAGATACGGGAATATCACAGGGAATCGTAAAAACTTTGATATGTCAAATAAAAAGCTGTCAACGGCTGTGTTGGCTTACAGGTAGTGTCGTCGACTTAAAACACACTTGATGCCTGAGAGTTTTCAGCAGCGGGAAGGGGGAGGTAAACGGAAGGGCGCATGTTTAAACCAACGTGTCGACATACTAGTTTATAACAAGAGCATTTTTGTTTGCCTTTTGTTACGGTTGTCGTCTGCGTGGTATCGTCACCGTCCTCCCCACACCGGGTGGAAAAGGCTCGGATTCGAATCCCGTCGATGACGGGAGGAACTTTAGTGGGCTTTTTTCACTCCGTGGCTGAGTTAGTCGGTCTCAGGCGTAGATAGCAAGGTTTTTCCCCTCAGAAACTGAGGTTTTTTCGTCCAGCAAAACAGGCAAATCGACCAGAGAGCACACGCAATTTACAGACACGAATACGGGTTAATGTAATCATTTACGGGTAACCCTAATATAGTAATTTGATTTTTTTTTTTTTTTTTTTGTTACGGTTGTGAGTGTAATTTTTCTTATGGCATTTCAAATAGACAACGAGTCCAAAAGATCAGCATGCAATTTTTAACTGGACGTCAAGAACGGCAAGGCACTCATAACAGAATTTCGGCTGCGAGTAGTGAAGGCCGTTTCTCAAAGTCCACAGTGAATAAATAGCGATTTCTCTACTTGTCACTCGTTTGGACAGATATGAGTTTGAACCCCATCTGAGATAGAGAAATTCTTAAGGCTCACACCGCCTCAGTTTGTGAATACTACAAGAGCAATCCACTGCTCCGAACCTTCCAATCGTTTACACTGAATTCTGCAGAAAGAGAAAACTAATCATGTGCCGAACCACTTCAGCTAACAAATGGGCGGTACCACTGTAGAGGGCCCTTTTTATACCAATTTTCGCAGCTTTAAATCGTATTCTGACGTTGCAATTATAACAGAACGTCAAATTTAATGTAAAAATTTAAGTATATACTGCAAAAATTAGCCTTAAATGTATGTGGAAGTTTAACAGGAAAAAAAAAAAAAAAAATCAAACGAGGAATTCTTCTGTTGTGTAATGAAACATAATGTGTTCTTGAGAGAAATGGTTTCTTTTGTGTATACACAGGGTCGGCATTTAGAGCGACAAAACGGGACAACCTTCCAGGGCCTCTACGTATTAGAGTCCCCCAATTGACATATCGAACTGAGATGCCTTCCGTCACGAGAAGCTAATCACGTCCTGCACTTCCATTCTCAGCACCGTTTATGCACAAAATTTTCATTAATTTCAAAATTTATAAATCAGGGAATACAGTATTAGCAAATGCATTAACTTACAATATGGTGGAAAATAATTTAATTTTTCTTAATACACAAAGTCGGATAATGAAACAGTGTGCACGTTTTGCCCGTATCGATTTAAATTTAATCGTACAGATACAATCTACTTACAATAAATGTTCAGAAGCCAATAATCTTCTAAGGCACTGTTTGGTAGGAAAGGATTGCACGAGCGACACATGAGCCGTTTGCCATTGTCTTCCATGAGCGGCACAAAAGTTATTGTGTTAATCGACAGGGTGCCATCGCTGGTGGATGACTCTTCGGCAGCACGAACCTCCTTGCTTCCCTTCCACCAGGTCAATTCTGCAGGGGGGCGGGAACCTGTTGACTGACACACTAATGTCACTTTTTTACCAGCAGATAGAGGGCGCTGGAGAGTAGTGATCCTAACATCGAGTGGTTTGACTAAAAATACAAACAGAACAGAAATTTAATTTTCTTTGAAAAATTGTAGAAAAGATTACATAAATAGAATAAATGTTCAACAGGGCATTCAGAAAATACTAAAAAAAACTTAAACACTTAAAATTACTAAGAACCATTATACATTGCATTAGTCATATGTAAGACCTGATTATTTTACAAATCATTATTTCACATGAAATGAAATAGTAATAGTTATGTGTTCACATATAGGCATGTATCAATGTATACAATTCATAAGTGTTTAGAGGTGTGATAATACTCGACAAATGGCCAGTGAAAATGAATATCTATGAATGTGGAATTAATTTTTTACAATCTTGGATTGCTTACTTAAATAATAATTTAAGTACGAGACTAATAATAATGCTGCACGATTTTTTTAAACAAATCTATATTTATTCCATAGCATTGTAAGCACAAGGTATAAGTATTTTTGTTGTTGCAGGGTTTTAGGAGCATCAGCGACTAAGGCCATATTGCTCCGTATATATTGTCTATAAATTGTGTGTTCTGAGGTCGATTTTCTGTTTGCTGGACGAAAAATTAAAGTTTAAGGGAAAAAAATCCATATTACACTTGCCTGAGACCGACTAACAATCAGCCACTTGGTAGAAAAAGGCGCGTAAGAATTCTTATGAGCGAGTGAGAGATTCTTATGGGCGATTCTACCAACGAGGGCAAGTCCTTTTATGAAAAGGGCAAATCCGTTTTTTATATGATCATTATTTTTAAA
Organism: Mastigoproctus giganteus; assembly: GCF_048544385.1. Taxonomy (NCBI): domain Eukaryota; kingdom Metazoa; phylum Arthropoda; class Arachnida; order Uropygi; family Thelyphonidae; genus Mastigoproctus; species Mastigoproctus giganteus. The sequence continues at coordinate 209,788,349 of NC_143575.1, forward strand.
TTGTTTTGGTTTATTTTATTCGTCGCACTACACGGCGTGTCTGAAAAGTTTTAGTACTTGTACATATAACTAGTTTGACTGTTATTCAAATTTTTCAGTTCTGTAAATTCAAATTTCTTGGTAATTAATAGTATTCAGTATTATTGTTTTCTTTGGAGACCACTTAACCTCTTAAGTTCGTTTAAATGAGTAATACTTTCTAAAGAGATTCATTAGAAGTTTCGAATGATGTTATTTAATTCAGAAAAATATTAACCAAAAATTTCCCCCAAAGTTTTTGGATATATTGGAATTCCAGAAAGATGCAATTTTCATATAATTCTTGCATTTCGAGACAGTTTCAGAATACAATTCAAAAATAAATTATTTGTTTTAAGTATTCACTACAACGTAAGTAGAATCATAGAAGAAAATTAATACGTACTCGACATGGTAAGTATGCAAGAAACAGCAAAAACAGTGAGTGGAAAAATTAAGTGATTAATGAAAAATTCCAGACGACGAAACGGTAAAGCTTGAGTCGTTAAAATCGACTACTGTAGTACAGAATAGTTTGATATGTGTAACACATTTGATAATTAATAAACATTTGTGTTATAAATGTATTACAAATAACAAATTAAACTTGAAAAACAGCTTTCGATTTCAATGATAATGACACTAACGTTACTTGCTTGTAAAATCGAGTAACTTTTCGGTTCATCACTTACGTGCTTCATGCGCTGTTCTCTCTATTCCATGCCTATTTCTCCTTTCAGGTGCGTGTTTACTTTCAGTAATGAGTGTGCAAAGTTACAGTCTTATACGCCACGTGACAATGGAGGTTTGGTCGCCTGAAGAGAGAACAAAGAGGAGTTGGACTAAAGATTGGTGTACCAAAACGAACTGAAAAGTTTTAGTGCTTGTATATATATGAAAAAAATTTTGTCTGTGAAAAAATTCTTTGTAAATAGTCTTGCCACATGGATTTACAAATTTTAATTGGTGAAAGCCACCAAGATAAAGAAGAATAACGCATTTTGTGACTTCCTGGTTGAACGTGCCCAATGCCACCTTATGCTGTTTAAGGAATTAAAAAGCTAGGAATCTATTCGGTAAGCTGGTTTAGTAGACCTTAAGTTGGAACCACTAACTAGTTAAAAAAACAACCAGTTACCTATTAGGCAAATATTTGCAGATTAAATAGTGGGATTAACCCAGATACAACAATATCACATCCATTAAATGAATGCACTGATCCATGTGTTAATGACGAAGAACAGATTCAAATCTGCGATGCACGGATCTACTTATAGTAGTAGTGGCATGTGATGCAAGAAAGCAAATGTATGAGCTTATGCAGCATCAGCCAAAAAAAAAAAAAAAAAAAAAAATCACACCATTCCCTCCAAATGCCTGTCCAGTTCCTCCTTAAATTTATTCAACCTATCAACTCCCACAACAACAGATGGAAGTTTGTTCCAGCAATTAACCACCCGCTGGCTAAAGGCAAATTTCCGCACATCTATTCTACATCTGTCTTTTCTTAATTTGAATTTATGCCCCCTTAGGTTCGTAATCTGAACAAGTGGAAGGCTCCCATCAGAATTCAGCGTGCTCAACCCATTCAAGGCCTTATACACCTCAATAAGATCACAGCGCAGGTGCCTAGTCTCCAGCCACTGCAATTTGCAGAACTTAAGCCTCTCTTGGTAAGAGGATCCCTTCATTCCCCTCACCAATCTTGTTGCTCTTCTCTGTACACGCTCAAGCAAATCTACATCCTTCCTAAAATGAGGCCTCTAGACCTGTACGCAGTACTCAAGGCGTGGCCTGACCATTGCCTTATACAGTGGAACAATCACCTCCTTTTCCCTGCTAGCAAAATTCTTATATATCATTGATAAAACCCCATGACCTGCCCTGGCAGCCTGTCTGCACTGCTCAGAAAACTTCATATCTCACTGCACAATTACTCCCAAGTCTTTTTCATTTTCTACCACCTTAAGTGTAGTATCACACAGTTGGTACTTTTCTCTCGGGTTACTTCTACCCATATGCAGTACTTTGCATTTGTCAAGGTTACACTTCAGTTGCCACTTCTTAGCCCATCTGCCCAAATTATCTAGATCCTGTTGCAGTAGCACACTGCCATTACTGTCATTAACAACCCTGCCAACCTTTATATCATCTGCAAACTTCGACACTAAGTCTGATATACCTTCATCAATATCATTGATAAATATACAAAACAACACTGGACCCAAAACCGAACCCTGTGGGACTCCACTAATAACATTAGTACACGAAGAGCAGCACCCATTGATTACCACCCTCTGTCTTCTCCCACTTAACCATCCTTTTATCCATTGTAGCAACTTACACTTAATACCATTCTGCTCCAATTTGTACAATAGTCTTTCATGAGCAACAGTGTCAAAAGCTTTCCTGAAATCCAAATATATGATATCAAAATTATTTTTTGCATCCAGTTCCTTTGTAACCACATCATAATAACCAAACAAATTTGTCAGACAAGACTTTCCCTTAACAAACCCATGCTGTGCCTGAATTATTGCTGCAGTCTTGTCTAGATGATCCTGCAATGCATCTTTAAATAGTGACTCCATTATTTTACCCGGAACAGAAGTTAAACTGACTGGTCTGTAATTACTCGTGTCACCCTTCGATCCCCCTTTGTGAATTGGGGATACATTTGCACATCTCCAGTCCGTGGGAACCTCCCCTGAATCCATGGATGCTCTGATAATTATGGCTAAGGGTTTGCTTAGTTGCTTTGCCGCCTCCTTTAATATAACTGGGTAGATCCCATCCACCCCAGGTGCTTTTCTTATGTTTAACTTCAACAATTTGTCCTCCAATTTGCTCTCAGTTATTACAAAATCATTAAGTAACCTGCTACAATTTGATAACCTTCTGCCATTTTCAAACCTTAATAACTCCTCATGTGTGAATGTAGATGCAAAATACTCATTCAGTTTGTTTGCTATCTGAGCAGGATCATCAACAGTCGAACCATCGATGTCAAGTGGACCAATCAGATTCATTCCCTTCCTTTTAGAGTTTATATAAGTAAAGAAATCCTTGCTGTTTTTCTTTGAATCCTTTGCCAAAGATTTCTCGTAATCTCCCTTTGCCTGCCTAACCTCATTTGTGACTTGGTTACAGCCTCTCTCTTATATATACCGTAGGCTTCTGTTTCACCTCATAATTTATATGCATCCCATGCATTTTTCTTCTCTGTCACGAGTCTCATTAGTTTATCTGGCATCCAATTAGGCCTAAACCTTGAACAATATTCCTTAATAGGTATGAAACGGTTAGTAGCTTCCACGATTAATTATTTGAATGCTTCTCACTTAGAATTTACTGTTGGTAACATCATCAGCTGGTTCCACTGTATAGAATTTAAAAACCGTCTGAGATCACTGTAGTCACCTTTACTGAAGCAAAAACCCTTTCCTTTACTCCTGATGGTAATTATATCTTTAAGTAAATCCCACTTCAGCACACTGTGATCACTGCCATCTAGTGGTTCCTTTATCTGCAAATTCTTAATACGCGATTGATCACTGCTGATAACCAGATCAATAGTATTACCTTCTCTGGTTGCCTCTAGAACATGCTGCTGCAGAAAAAAATCATCCAATAAATCCACAAAAGTCTTACTAATGTGTGAGTAACCTACCCACAAGTTCCACTCAATATCTGGGAAGTTAAAATCCCCCATTATAAGACATTCTGATTTACTAGCCCACTCTATTTCTCTGTACAATTGTTCATTGTACTAATTCGAGTCATTAGGCCTATAACACACTCCTGCTCTTATTTTTGCTTTCGCAGTTATTGAAAAGTTACTTCGAGGACTTGGTCGTCTCGTTGCAAGTAAATGATAAACTGACAGGAAAAAATGCTCTTAATTATCCTTTTTGTTGTTAAAGACAACATTAATATTTTGGATCTTAAAAATACACAGCAAATAAAAAAAAAAAGAGATAAGATAAAAATTTTGCATTTTCATTCTTATTTACTGGAAGTCCAACATGGCAACTGAAATTTTTCCTTAAACTGCAACAAATCCAATGCATTAAACCGATTAACATTTGCAATGATATTGATTCCCTAATGATTTCATTATATCTAGTTTTTTTGCACTGATTTTAGTCTTATTTTTTTAACTGGTTTCATTAATTACTTATTTTTTAATTTGTTTTACATTTATATTTATTTTCAGTTAACATCTGAATGTTTCTCAAAGGGCTTATAGTATTTTTCCTGTCACAGGTCACACTTTTATAGTTTTTTCGATCCATTTGTATTACAGCTGAAAGATACTTTTAAGTGTACTGTACTTTGGAGTACTATGCTCTCAAACAGAGGAAGCTGTATTGTCCCCTTAACAACATTTGGATACCCCTCGAAAAGTATAAACGACGCGAATCAGGTACATAAGTGGTTATCAGTATGAACTACGGAGGGTTGATTCAGCCTTTTGATAACGATTTTGACATTAATCCGGCTTGTGACGTATGGCAGCAATGTAAATTTTTTTCGCGCAGGCACAGTCCCAAACCTTATCAATAGGTGCATCAATTATAGAAGTTGTTTTAATGTCGACATGCCTCGGAAACTGGTTACATAACCGCGCTTTTTTGGTTTTTAGGAGCATTAGCAACTAAGGCCATATTGCTCCGGGGATGTGCGATGGTCATCACTGACCGTTCCGCATCCTCCGTATTTGGTGGGCACGGGCTCGAACCCCGGTCTAATCAAGAAGCGTGTGCTACGCACTGCTGATCCTGCCCACCTGGCTACGGAGGCGCCCTTGATAGGTACAAGTAGAAAAATTTTAGTGTATCGAAGTTTGGTATCCATAAGGCTTTGAATGGCAAAGGAAAATTCCGCGAAGCTGCTGCAAGTGGGCGGAAAACACCGAAGAAACTGAAACGTGCTCCAAGTCGAACGAGAGAGGTAGTACGAAAAGTGCAGTCGCTCATTGTCGGTGAAAATCCAAAAAGCTATAGCGTCATGTGTGGGAATCTCCCAGTCAACCGTTTGTCGCATTATCAATGAAAATTTGCAACTACAGAAGAAGCACAAGGCCCACGTACACCACCTAGGAGCAAGGCACATTGCAGAGCGGCGGGGCAATGCTCGAAAACTCTAAGAAAAGTATCTGGCAGCTGAAAGGTGTAAATTCGTAGCAACATTGGACGAAGCGTGGGTATACCTCTCCAACGGCAACAAAATTCGGGCAGTTTATTACCGTCCACAGGGTGACAAGTGACAAGGCTTTTCCAACATGGGCGAGTCAGTGCAAGGAAAGTTTTAGCGGAGGTTTTATGGTTGTAGCCGGTTTTTGTTATAATGGCAAATTTGAGTTGCGTAGAGTCGCTAAAAATGTGAAAGTAAACTCAGTGTATTACCAGACTGAAGTTCTACAGCCGTTGTTTGAACGTGAAATACGCACATTGTACGGTTCTGACGCTGAAAAGGTCTGGATGCACCAGGATAAGGCGTCCAGCCACACGTCACGTTCCACCCGCGCTTTTTTGCGGAGAATGGAAGCGGCGACAGGTATTCGTTCGATCCCGTTTGAAGATATACCTGTTAAATCACCTGACGCCGCACGCATGGACTTTTGCGCATTCGGACTTTTGAAAAGAGCTCTCGGAAACCGCTGCCACAAAACTGTTGAAGGTTTGTGGAAAGTCTGCCAGCAGGAATGGGACAAGATCGACTTGGCAGTTTTTCAGCGCGCTTTACTTCAATGGAAATTGCGATGCAGTGGGATAGTCAATGAGCAGGGAAAACAAATAGAACACAACCGGTGGTGGCGGCACAATTTCTTAGTTTTAAAGGACTGTCAAAATCGTTATCAAAAGGCTGAATCGACCCTCCGTAAAACAGATCATTTTAGTTTTCAAAATTCAATAATAGCCGATGACGCTGAAAAAGCAAAAGAACTAGTGTGATACAGTAACTAAACAACAATCCAATAATTCACGAAAACTGATGGAGGGGGATGAAATCTTCAAGGAGGTAAGGGCGTTTTCATCCCCGAAAACGTCCCTACAAAACCTGTCATCGAGCTCCAAATGTCAGCAGGATGTTGCATGGCTTGGTTTTCATGGGTGATCTGCCCCGTCAAATACTGATATTTTGAAAAAAAAAAAAAAAAAATCAGTAATACATATACCATTCCTGTTCTGTACGATTGAATAATCATGTTCCAGAACGATAATGCTCCTTTCTAATAAAGCAAGGCTTGTGCATACCAGATTTACGGGAAATTAGATTCTACAACTGGCTTAGTCGCCTCAGAATTCTGATTTAAATCCTATAGAACACCTTTGGTATGAAATGGAACGCCAGATCAGGTCAAGACTAATACGGATGACTTCGACTGCTGTTATGGAGACTGAACTGAATAAGAAATTGCTCCCAATTTGAGATGGATGCTAATGCCAAGTGTTCGAAATTGCACGAAAAAATCAATGCTTTAAGGCGAATGGTGGCCCATAAATTTTTAATTTCTTTAATAAAAATCGATTTCCTTCGAAATTACTGATGCACAAATAGTTTTAAGAGGATAATGTATATATAAAATTTTTAAATCGAAATCAACATTACTTACATTTCAAATCCAGTGTGACAGATTTTGACCGTACTGACGTTTGGTTGATCGCTGAGGTTTGGCAAGAGAGAACAGCCATCAAATCACTCCGTTGTAGCCGTTGGATGACCAGCTCATTCCTCATAGCACCCTGAGGAGTGATTGTGAAGGATGAATCCAGAAGTACCGAATCCCTCCACCACGTTAAACTTTGAAGCAACGCACCTGAAAATCAGTATGAAAATCCTTAGTGATTATTTGTTAAATAATCATTGCAAGCTGTTGACATTATAAAAGTAATCTGAAGATGAGGTGAATGAAAATTAGAACTACTGCTACTACCTAAGGAAAATTAGACTTTTTTTTTTCCGTTTTGATCGAGTCTCTTTACGAGGGAGGAATGAAACTCGGTATCCAACCCCCCCAGCTGCGCCCCTAACCCAGTTATTTAATAACTGTAAATTTCCCGATTCAAGACCAACGCAACGCATAACTTGTTCACAATTTCGTGCACTGACGTGTAAGTTAGTGCAAATGCATCATTTCAACACGCAGCCAGCTACTAAGTAACTAAGAGTTGGTATCATTAAGTACATCTCATATTGTGAATACCTTCACAACGAGTTACCATAACTATCTCCAGTATGTAACACGTCAGTTAACTATTTCCTAACCTAAGGCTTACAGCCTTTAAGTGCTCTATGATATTAATTATTTGCACTTAAACTGTCATTAACTGGAAATAATACCACTATGTTCATTACCTTCCTGCTATTCACCAATGCTTCTAATGTAAGAAGAGATCAAAATTGGGATCAGCACTTAAAATAGTTAACAAGCTGTAAATTTCCCAATCTAGTATTAGAGAAAAAAAAAAAAAAAAAACACGAATTACTTTATACATCAATTTTTCACTTACTATAAAAAGAAATACTTTTCCCACTTCTAAAATAAAGATAAAATCATTACTTTCTTAATGCAGAGTTTCTTGATGTTATGTGCTGTAAGCTGATGTTATGTCCTTTAAGCGTGTTATGTCATCTCGCACCCACTTCGTGGGTGCGAGATGATGCCTGTAAGTATCGGCGCATCATATCTACCCGTCAATAGCTTGGCTAGGATACTTATCTAATCACACACATGAATATTGGTCCAAATGACAATAAACATTCAAGGTGTCCACTCCATATTTGCATATAAAATGCCTCTGGAGACATTGAAGGGGAATTGGAAGATCTTGTTTAGCCAACTGAGTACTGTATCCAATATTCTATGTTTAGGAAGGTTTTAACGTACGTTTCAGGAGCTGATGACCAAATGACCGAAGCGTATAGAGCAACCGAGGCAACACGCCTAACAATCTATTCCTTCACCAGTTGAGCATTATGAAATGGAGATATAGTATTTCGAGAAAGTTTAAAACACACATTTGATGGGACACAGTCAACTACTGAACAAGTTGGTAGCAGTTATTAATGACAATATACATAACAAGTTAAATGCAAAACAAAATGCACTGCTTTCAAAAATTCAACAATCAATAAAGAAATTAATTCAATTTTACCCTTCCATAAAAGAAACTAAAAATATAGTTAAAATCGAATACGTGATTAATCTACGATTTAATTCTATTCTAAAACCTTCAAGAAATCCATTCCTCTAAATTTCCTAATACATTTCTTAATCACTTGTCCTTAAAGAAGCCCGCTTGTTTCATTCAAATATTAGAAGTCTTCATGGAAAGTGCATTCTGAAATAGGTAATTACTTAATAAACTGCCAAATCAAGCTTTGCAAAGTGTGTTAGTCATAATTAAATGTACCAGCTATTTTCGAGCTGAACTGCCATAAAAGAATAATTACTCATAAAAGATACTTCATTACGAAATTGTGTAGGCGTGCCTCTTTATCAAAAACCATTAAAATTTCTACTTCTTTAATAACATATATTAAGAATCGCCTTGATTCAGTATTTTCATTAATGCGAATTAAAAGAATTCTTCGTCGTCACTTCGACTATACTGGAAAAAAAAAAAAAAAAAAAGAAAAAAAAGGGCAATTTTTTTAAGGTTGTCTTTTAGTGTAAGGCATTTCTTTGGCAAGAAAAATTTTAGTTGTTCTATGTTAATTTAACAGTAGTGTCATCTTAAGAAGAAATATTCCTTCATATTTCATAAAATTGATATTCACAACAAGCAGTTTTAAATCTATCGTCATTGAGCTTAATGATGGATTACTCTTTACCCACAAACTGTTCAACCAATACTGGAGTACTTAAAGGTTAGTAGTTGAATGCTGTTCATTCACCTACTTTTTTTCCTTCTGTTAAATGCAAATCGTATCCACAGTTTCATCATCTTGAATTGCATAAACAACCTCAATTTTTAAAATTCCCACTATCACTCCTTAAATGCCAATTTAGAGATCATTCTTAATGAAGTTGAAGACCTTGTCAACTTCAAAGCCAGTAAAATTCAAGGTAGGGGCCCACACACTTTCCTCCTAAAGCGAGTTATCAAAATTGTATCCCTTATATTATTTATGACATGAGCTACCATTATGCTGTGTTCTTTATATATATTACTTATAGTTAAACGCTCGGCGCCTTTCGCCAATCGTCCTGAGCCTGAGGTCGTCGCCTCTCCCGCGTCGTCTAACGGCTTGGCTATGGTAAAATTCAACCCCGTCTTATTTTTTATAATATATACAGGGTGATTCACTACCAGTGCGAAAAACTTGCAGGAGGTGTAGGGGGCACAAAGACGAATCGGCGTCACATAGCATTGCAGGGTCCAAAATGCCTTCGTCATGCGGTAGAGGATGTTGAACGGGAGGTCGCGTGAACAGCGATCCCGCTGGAAGTCAGCATTTGCGAACCGTTTCTGTTGAAGAAACCAAGTAGCAAAAGTCCTCCGGAGTGGATAATCCGCAGGCTCCAATGATTGGACGTGTTGCAGATGGTATGAACTCATTTGGTTTGTTGACAGTATCCTCCATACAGTGGATTGGGAAATACCCAATCGTTGGCCTATCGCTCGAGTACTCGTACTCGGATTGCCTTCTGCAAGACGTAGGACATTCTCCTCATTGTCTGGCGTCCTCGTCGTTCGCTCTCGATTCATGGTATCTCTCGTGAAACAACCAGTCTCACGTAACCTTCTGTGCACACGTGCGAAAATCGTATGATGAGGAGCACGCCTGTGCGGGAAACGTTCCTGGTACGCTTGTAGCAGGCGCGCCCGTTGCAGTCCGCAGCTCCATAGGCGAGGTGCATGTCGGCCAGTTCAACGTTTGAATACTCGTCCATCTTACTGCCTCGGGAACCAGTTCGCAAATGCTGACTTCCAGCGGGATCGCTGTTCACGCGACCTCCCGTTCAACGTCCTCTACTGCATGACGAAGGCATTTTGGACCCTGCAATGCTATGTGATTCCGATTCGTCTTTGTGCCCCCTACACCTCCTGCAAGTTTGTCGCACTGGTAGTGAATCACCCTGTATATATATATATATATATATATATTTTTTTTTTTTTTTTTTTCCCGTTTAGATACAGAGATATCTAATATCTCTGTAATACAGAGTTTGTCGTTTAGATACAGAGATATCTAAACGACAAACCTTTCTAATTGGAACAGCTTAACTCTAGTGAATTCATGAAACTATAAATTCTGGACTACCAGCCAGATTGCCGAGCAGCTCTATGTGATATTTAACAACCTCACCAAACCAGCGGCTGGGCTCCTTGGCTCCTCTCAGTCTCGTGGTGAACCTGGAGGTAAGATAGTTTCGTCACTGTAACCCTCTAATCACACACATCCATTTCTGCTGCATGCTTTCTACACATATTTTAATAAACATTTTTCACTAGAATTTACTCCAATACTTATCTGTGTTTTTTTCCTGAACCTAGTAGAATATGTAGGATAACTATCTGTCATCCAGTTAAGGTTCTAACTTGCCAAACTAATTTTTTTCCCTTACTTTATTTATTTCCTCTGAAAATAGGAGACAGCATCTATATAGTGAGTAGGCTCGTGAACATGTGGACTAAACCTTGGATGAATGGGCTACAGTACCGTTCACAGATGAAACCAAATTACGTCTGTTGACTCGCAACAGATATGCTATCTGGAATACGGCATCACAGAATAGTGGTGCCGCATTCCAGGTTTTGGCAACACTGTCAAAATGGATTAATTTATGAGGCACAGGAGACGTGGTGTGAGCAAGCATCCACGACGATATAGAGGCCCGTATTTTTTATGGAGGGGTGGTCAATTAAAGGAAATAATGTAACATGATCCACGATCTCTGTGTTTGATTATTTCAAGGAGAAATCTGTGAACAGTTTCTTTTAATAGGAAACAGCATAACTCCTCACTGGAGCACATCTATTCTATTGAATGATTTCCTCAAGATAACAGAACTGAGAAAATAGACGTCTCCACGTTCTCAGTATTCGAATCACGTAGAGTATGCATGGTGTGTAAAAAAATTTCTATTCGTACTCTGGCATGACCAGTAGGTCAGAGGAGTTTACAGTTAATCATTTCGAAAATGAATACAATTGTTAATAGCATTTAGCAGTCACGGGAGGTTGAACTACAGGTGGCTCGAATGCGTGTGCAACATCATTCTCGTGCTTGACCACTCGAGATGACGGGATGTAGTACATGATCCGCTACTGTTCAACTCGTGGAAAACGCCACATTCCTACTGAGTAAGTTAGTCTTGTTTCAGGAATGTTTTCCTGATGGAAATATGAGACATACCCTAAAATGGGATAAATTTATTTATTTTTTTTATTGTATCCTATTTTCTGACCACCAACATATATATATATATATATATATATATATTAGCATAATGAAGTAGTTAAAAAATAAAAAAATGGTACAAAATATAATACGAAAATTAAGAAAATAAATATAAAACTATCATTAGAGGCAGCAAAACGCACATTCCTCCACATGATGCCCACTGTATAACTGATATTAAATATTAAATCAAAATTAATGCCAGTAGCATAGCAAAACTGTTGAGCAAAAAAAAAATAATAAATTAAACGTAATAATTAATCAACAGGGAGGGAGAAGAAAAGGTAAGACTAAAAATTGTAGCAGAAAATCTCCAAATAAATTTAGAAAATTTCAAAATAATAAATCAATTTTAAAATTTAGAGCCAATTACATAAGAATTTAGCGGCACCCCCCCCCCCTCGTAAGGTGCCTCGTAAGTTCCGAATTGCGTGAAATATCATAAATAGAGACTAAAGTAACTATAATAAAATAAAATAAAACAAAAATAGACTGTCCATTATGCTCCATATCTACAGAGGACCACAAGGCCAATAATGATCAGGGAATCGCTGCATTTCAATCGCTAGACAAATCGTCGCAAAGGCGAACCTATTGAAGGACCAGACGCCACCCGATCCCCCAATCAAACTGCCAATGCAGAGGATCTGAATAGCGAATTTGAAACCGCCAATGCAGAGATCTGAATAGCGAATTTGAAACCGCCAATGCAGAGGATCTGAATAGCGAATTTGAAACCGCCAATTCAGAGGATCTGAATAGCGGTCCTAAGGACAGGATCACTGATCCTCTGCTTTGGCGGTTTGATTGGGGGATCGGATGGCGTCTGGTCCTTCGATCGGTTCGCTTTTGCGACGATTTGTCTAGCGATTGAAATGCAGCGATTCCCTGACCATTATTGGCCTTGTGGTCCTCTGTTGATATGGGGCATAATGGTCAGTCTATTTTTGTTATTTTGGTTTTATTTTATTTTATTGTAGTTAGTTTAGTCTCTAGTAGGCCTGACGTAGCCCAGTGGTCAGGAGCGAGAGTGCATAGCACGCGTTCCTTGAGTGCACCGGGGTTCAAGCCCGTGACTACTAAATACGATAAATATTTGTATTGACGATTTATTGTAAACTCTGACTTGGTTGTCGTGCCGGAGTATAAACAGAAAATTTATTTATTTATTTATTTATTTGTGATATTTCATGTAATTTCGAACTGGCACCTTACGAGCGGGGTGCCGCTAAATGCTTATGTAATTGGCTCTAAATTTTAAAATTGATTTATTATTTTGAATTGGATTTTCTAAATTTATTTGGAGATTTTCTGCTACAATTTTTAGTCTTACATTTTCTTCTCTCTCCCTGTTGATTAATTATTATGTTTAATTTATTATTTTTTCGCTCAACAGTTTTGCCATGCTACTGGCATTAATTTTGATTTAATATTTAATATCAGTTGTATATATATATTAACAGTTTATACGTGTTTCCAATCGTACGTTTATGCGACGTGGAGAATTACTGCTTCAGAGTTTTGTCTTTTTTGACATTGCGATTTTTGTATTTATTAAAACAATGTTTAGTATGAAACAACACCTTCGTGTTCAACAATATTTCATGTTTCGATTATCATAAAAATAATTGAACTTACAGATGCATAGTTGCTTACATTCCAGAGTTCGCCGCGTTTTTTATGTGAATGGCAATGCACTTTGGAACTGTTTAGATGACGGCATTTTCATGTGGAAAATTCCAAACAGTGAGGACTCTCCCCTTACAGTGAAATTTATGTTATTATAGAACATTCCTGTTAAACACAATTTCGGCATTTCTGACTTATTGAATACGTGGGAATGAAATGGAATTTTATATTTAAATAAAATGGAATTTTAGTCTTTAAATAGCAATTCGGGTATATTCGTCCTCTGTCTTCTCTAGAAATTCATCATCTAAAAAGGCGGTGGTATATCTTTAGAAAGTTTATCATTGGGAACAGAGCTTTTAATTTACACAGCATTAACTGAATTAAATTTTAATGACGAAGTTACTTAAATGAATCAGATGCATGGCCACTACTTGAATTTCGACCACCAAGTTTTGCAAATCGGCTGCATAATTTACTAGGTATGTAAACTAAAAAAAGTAATGTAAATAATTTATGAAAATTCTAGGTTTAAAAACAATGTACAGTATTATGTTTGAAATATTGCTTGCAATTTTCATACCTCACCAAGAGGAAGATGGGTTCGGTGATCTACTCTTAGTTGCATACAGTGGTGTATTACGGGGAACTTGGAGCCCCGATGCAAAATAATTTTTTAACTTCTCATTTTTCTCTTTTTTCTGTCTCCTGTCCCCTAGCTCAGAGTCCTGTTGCTGCACTACGAGCTCCACAGGATGATATGCCACTGCTTGTATACTTTTATTAAACAATTAGCAACTTATCCTATTTATTCCCGAAAAATAACAAGTTAAAATATAATTTTAAATTTAAAATCCAATTAAAAAAAACGCAGAAAATTCACCTTCCTTCATTTGTAACCACTGATTAGAAAGAGGGTAGCGGATCAATGACACCCCATATCTTATCAATTAGGCTATCCTTTGTAGCAGTGGCCCAAACAACGAGTGTTATCGGTAAATGTTATATTCGATTAATATAATTGGGAAAAAAAAAGAGCTGTTGTACTTTAACAGGAGATTACGACAGAGGTCCAGATTATCCCATTATTCTATGGTCGGCGCCTCCGTAGCCAGGTGGGAAGGAGCAGCAGTGCTAGCACACGCTTCTTGATTAGACCAGGGGTCGAGCCCGTCACCACCAAATACGGAGGATGCGGAAAGGTCAGGGAATGACCACCGCATATCCCGGAGCAATATGGCCTTAGTTGCTAATGCTCCTAAAAAAAAAACAAATAATAATAATAATAATAATAATATTCTATGGTCTGTCCCTATTTGTATATAACTTATTATTATAACAACATGGCTCCGCATTTTGAAAACTTTTTGATATAATTTTTATAAGGATGACATCAGATGCAATCGTTATAAGTCAGGATCGGTGTAAAACGCGATGGAGAAAGTCCCCTCACCATTACCGACATTTTTTCTAGAAGCATTCTTCAAATATACATCAAATCACAAATAATTTAAAGTTTAAAATTGTCTAAAGTTTATATTATTTGTGATTTGATGTATATTTATTTCGTGGTATCAAGCTCATTTTCGATAATTGTTTTTCAGTTCTCATGTTAGCATGCGATATTGGTTAGGTTTGGGGGGCTGATGGCTGTCGACTTTCCACGGCTCTTCTCGATGCGCTATGGTGGGTATGAGAATTGAATACGTGACGATTTTAATACGTAGCTATTTTAAAACTCATAAACTGATTTATTTAATATTAAACATAGGACGTTGGCTCATATAATAATACATTCATCCGCGATTGAGTGTCGAGAGATTACAGTCCTACAAAAAGGCATGAGGTTTCCTCTTATAAATTAAGATTAATAATAATAATAATAGGACATATTGAGTTTCATTGTTCTTTCGATTTTAATTTAAGAAAATATAAAGTAATGCTCCACATGTTTTGACTCGGGTCAAAATTTGGTAAAAAAAACATAAAAGCGAAACCTACCCAAATAATAAGCATACGAGTACGAACTAATGTGTATTTTCATTGATGATATGATAGCTTCGTCACTCGCCACCTGATTTAGCATCTGATGTACACTGACTGAGTGGACAGAAATCATGCGATACCTACCTCCCTAGCAATGGATAGGCCCACCTTTCGCCCGGATAAAGGCAATCAGACGGCGAGGCACTCTGTCCACTAGTTCACGAAAGCGTTCCACAGGTATTTCCATCCCCGCTTGCTGCACCACTGTCCATAATTCCGTTGCATTCCTGGGTGGAGGATCGAAAGCTCGAACGGACCTTTCCACAGCATTCCAAAGATGTTCCACAGGGTTCATATCCGATGAACGGAGAGGCCATTCCATGGTGGTAAAATATGCGGAATGCTCTTCGAACCATGTTCTAGTCACCAAGGCTCTGTGGGGAGGCGCATTGTCCTGCTGGAAGAGTCCATTTCCCTGTGGGTGCACGATGTCCATGAAGGGATACAGATGGTCTGCAAGGGTGGATCCTTCAGAGATGCGTCTAGACGTACCAGAGGTTCCAACGTGTGCCAGCTGAACTCGCCCTAGACCATTACCGACCATCCTGGACAGTTCCTTATTGATATGACAGGTGCATAGTTTCGTGCGGTTTCCGCCAGATATGCACCCTCCCGTCCGCTCGAAATAACCGGAAACGGGACTCATCGGACCAGGAGACCCGTCTCCAATTATCCAAGGTCCAGTGCCGATGTTCTTTCGCCCAGTTGAGGCATAGAGGCCTGTGTCGTGGTGTTAGCAATAGGACTCTGGTGGGTCGGCGACTCCCATAACCTATTGCGGCTAATGATCGCCTGATGGCTTGGTGGAGACGTTTCTGGCACCTTCCTCGTTGAAGTCGGCGGTGATTTGTGCCATCGTCACTCTCCTGTTGGCTGAAACAATGCGAGACAGACGTCGACGGCCACGTTCATCCACCACCTTTTCTCTGCCACGATGAGATGTTATTCTGGAAATGACGTATTCTCGATACACTCTTGATACTATCAAACGGGGATAGTGCAATTTCTGTACCACCTCCGCGATAGAGTGATCCATGCGTCGGGCAACCACTATCATCCCTCTTTCAAAGTCGGTTAACTCACGACGTTTATCCATACTGATATCGAATTACCGTCTACGAGAATACAGTGTTCCTATATACCTGTCAAGCGGTGGGTTGGTTCGTCCACTAGCGAGAGGGTGAAAGTGTCGTGTTGCCCAGGAACCAGGTATCCCATGAATTCTGCCCTTTCAGTGTACTATAATTTGTGATCTACAGCAGCACTCAGTTCAAGCATTTGATTACCCACTCTGTAGTATAACGTACATAATTTATTGTGATAGCGGATATATGAAGTAGGAGGCCGGAATATCTCAAACGCCGAACTTCACAGTTTAGTTTCATTCTGTCATTAATTTCAATAATTCAATAGAAGGTTGGTGTGTCATTAAACTATAGTCGTAACAAGTAGCTGTAATTTACAGTCAACTGCTAAACAACAGCAACCGTTGAAACTTGACTGAAAAGAAATCCAAGCAACAGTGTAGTCCGCAAAACTTGGTCGGACAGCAAACCAAAACTTGCAGTAGGAATAAGATGTTGAGATCCTACGTATTTCAAAACATACTGGACATATCTCTTAATATGTATTTCCTAAGATTCCCATGTTAACAGATAATAAATATTAATTCATCTTTAGTCGTAGTAACAAAGGACATCCATTGTTTTCCCGTTATTAATAGCTTAGGCAGGAGCCTATAATCCCGGCAGCAGTCTCCTTCATGACAGCCTTTCGTAAATAAGTTTCATTCATTTCAATCAGATGCCATTACTTACAGCTGACTTACAGATCCTACTTCTGATTGCATTTAATAACAGGTAATGTCAGAGAGAAGTATTAAAGGAGTCAGAACGGTATTTTAGCGTCTTCCTCTCATTAGGCCACTATGGCGTAGTGGAAAGACCGTACATTAAAATTAAGAGACGAGCGTTTGTGTCTTGCAAGGAGGAGAAAAAAAAGAAAGAAAGAAAGAGAGAGACGATGAAGGAAGGTGAAAGTTTGACTACAAATCTAAGAATGGCATCTAGCATTCAAAAAATCGAATTTCATCTAACTGACAGATATTCAATTTGATATCTGAAAGTAACATATGACCCTTGTACATTAAAATGATATAAAAAAGTACAAAATCGTGACAAATATTCTGGGATTGCATTTTTTAGGTAAAGGCTAGTGTTCTTAATGTGAATTGCAATTTAAAAACTTCATATTGCCTTCAGGTCAAACAACTTCATCCTAATCTAAAAGCAAATTTTCTAAAAAAAGGCACTGACTGACATCATTAAGTACGTCTGTTATTTTTCCCTTAGGCAAAATGCATTTATGGCCTTCTAAAATAGTGCAGAACGACTCTTCCACCACGCGTTCAATTCATATGAAAATAAAATACAAATCATTAAATTGCATAACAAACAGATACGGGAATGTAAGAACGCTCACCACATTTCAATCCCCCTCCCCTTCTTTTACTTGAAGCCTTTATTAACATCATTGTGGGTTTCACCCTGCATCGGAAACTGATTTCAAATGAATATATTTTTTTTTATTTGTGAATGAATCATTCATATTGCTAACTTAAGCATACCCTCAAAGACAGTTGATAATTTTCATAATTCACAGTCCAATAAATAAGAAAAACCATATTATCATAAAACACGAAAGAAGATTGCTGTTTCTAACATATAATACCTTTTGTTTCTAATTCGAATTTAATGACAGTTATTTAAATGGAAATTGGAAGTCAATTATTTTAAACTTACGATTGAAGTAACACCAGAACATACATCATAATTTGTATACATCAAGCAACTCGGTTAGTTCTTTTACTTCTGCCGAACTTATGACCACAAGTCGAGGCTTTAGTGTCAAACAACGTTAACTACAAAATTGCATTTTTTGTTGAGATAAATTTAGTTTTACTTTATACACATAACAATGCATATCATGTCACAGAACTGTATCTCTCTAGTACTTTACAACTTAGCTTAGACTGTAAGTACATTTCCGGTAAACTTAGAAAATGTCAAATGACTTTTTTTTGGTTAATTACAAAAATGTCAACTACAAAATGATTTTGTAGTTAACGTTGTTTGACACTAAAACCTCGAAGTGAGCTCGAATGTACCTTATGTACTCACACACGAGATATGTGTATATATACACACATATCTTTAAAATCTGGCATCTTCAGGGTTGAGAGAGATCGGATTTTAGAGAGGTATGCCCGAGGTTGCCAGCTACACATTTAGTTAGACTCGGATATTCAGTTTCTTTCACCTCCTGAAGGTGGAAAAAATTAAGCCTTGATTCCGTACATTGAGCATTTTTTCCTTCCTGCGACATTAGTTCTTCTGATGGAAACCGAGAGAATTGTCCTTTAAGGCTGCAGAGGTGGCAACTCTAAGTATGCCCAGTAGTTCAGTAGTTTTGGAGCACCACATTTTATTAATATTAAGCGCTAACACTGATTCCATAAAGCTTGCAGATATAAAAGCATCTGCAAGCATTTGAAATGACTAAAAGGTAGCTCCGATGGTTAAAAATGTAAATAACAATTCAGTACGTTAAATATAAACAAAGTCAAAGAAAATTCCGTCATGTACTGTAATGTCAATTTTAAATGCACGCCTAGTACTGTATATTACACTGGCGGACAAAAAAAAAAAAACTAAAACTGCATCACTTGTGAATTTTGCAAAATAAAGTGTTTTGCGCTGCATTGTGGGTTGCAGAAATGTTCGAAATGCATTTGTTAGATGGAATATATATCTCTGTGAATGAAATCCAATAAAAAGACTCCACCTGATATACCTAATTGCCATAAACATATTCCCAATGGGTAAAATGCGTAATTAATGGAAATATGAGAAATCATGCAAATGGCAATCATGACAACCAAACATACATTTTATTGCATCGACGTGTACAAACTGAAATGACAAGTTAACGTAATAGTATTATGTACTGTAAATCAGCAAAATAAGTCCTCAATATTTTGTTGTTCCTCCTCTAGCTGCAATTACAGCCTTGCGACGATCTGGCATAGAATTGATCAACTTCTGGATATACGGTTGCCCGATTTCGTGGTACCACATCCTTACAATGCTCTCCTGCAGCTGAATCTTACTTGTTGGCTTCTTCTGAGCAATTTTAGAGGGCATTATGTACCAGCAATATTCAATAGGATTCAAATTTGCACTGTTGCCGGGCGTCCAACACTGTAATGCCAGCATTTCTGAGGTATGATTGCACCTTAACGGAGAAAAATGAGGAAAAGCATTGGCGTAAGTATGTTTTAAGCCTTGTGAGACAAGAAAACAAACTCATCATTAAATCTAAATAGCATAAAACTTACCAATTTTGCTGTGTGGCAAGGTGCTGAGTCCTGTTGAAAAATGCAGTTTTGTACGTCTGTGTGGTGATCCCTAATAACGGGTTTCAGGCACTCCTCCATGATAGCAGTGTAGGTTTCTTCATTTACCGTTCCGTTAATAAACTTAATTCGCTTCATCCCTTTGCTTGTTATGCATCCCAGACCATCTGACCGGCGGGGAACTTTACAGTCGGTGTTATGCCTCCGATTTTCGTCTTCTGACATATCCCTTTCCATCCCAGCTATGCAGGTTGAATTTCGATTGGTCAGAAAAGATGACGGTGTCCCATTTCTCTTTTGTCCATGAAACATGCGTTTTAGCCCAAGAAAATCGGTTCTTCCTCATTTGTTGGGTCAACAAAGGCTTCTCTTGGGACGATAGGCATGCCGACCACATTCCGAAAGCCGTCTTTGGATAGTTCGTGCACTTGTTTCAACACCAGAGGCCATCTCTAAGTCCAGTTTTAGATCAGGAGCACTAGCATGGCGATTACGAAGGCATGGCTGTTTCAAATATCGATCTTGGGAAGGCACAGTCACTCTCTTACGGTCTCTTACGGCCTGATCCAGATCTTCTCTTCACATCACCGGTTTCACGCTTTAATTTCAGCACCTGGGATACTGTTGACTGGTGGCAGCCTATTTTATCAGCGATAGCACGCGTGGAAAGAAGTTCCTGGGACAAAGCAACAGCTACACTTTTTTTTCTTGTTGTCAACTGAACATATGGAGCCATGCTTACACCTCCACAAAACAGGATACTAATGAGCGTGTATACCCTTCCAGCGCCGTATTTATATAAACGGCTGATGCAATACCTTGCAATTACTGTCTGATGCAATACCTTTGCTTTGCGGCAAGCAAAATGACTGTAATCAAACATTTTGATCCTGTGGAATTATTTAAAAAATTGATCCTGTGGAATTAAATGGATTATTTGTGCTCGTAAGTGTCGCTGTTTATGGAAGAGATTGACCATTGATTTAAAGAGGCATACATTCTCCCACCTTTATCACACTGGCATTTTCTATTTCCCTTCGCTCTGAACTGTTATGAAGTTATGTCAAACTGGTCACCGGCACACTGTCTGATCAGACACAGCTGTAATTTGCAAGGGTTGTTCGAGCTATGTTACGAAGTTAGTGATAGCACTAAAATAGAAATGATAACATTTTTTGCATGTATATTTAAACACAAATGTGACCAATGATACAACTGCCGGTTGTAATGAATTCCGGACTAAGGCCATATTGCTCCGTGTATATTGTCCGTAAACTGCGTGTGTTCTGTTGTCGATTTTCTGTTCGCTGGAAGAAAAACCATGCTAGCCTCGCCTGAGACCAACTAATTCAGCCACGTTGTAAAAAGACCCATAAAAAGTCCTCACGTCATCGACGCGACTCGACCTCAGGTCTTTTCCACCCAGTGTGGAGAGGACTGCGATTCTATCAACTGTACTACCCACGAGGGCGATTGTAAATGCAGGGTTTTACAGAATTCCTTGTATATACGAGGTATGGCAATAAAGTTCCTGGATTGGTGTCGTTGTGGTCATGTTCGGTGAGTTTGAAAATAAATGGAAGGGGTATGTTGCAGTTCAAATTTCCACCGACAGATGGTGGTACAGAGATTGACCAGTAGGCTGATCGGTTTCAAGTAACAACCAGTTTCGTTACTATCGTTACCGTTCTGTGTCACGATTTTGCAATCAACGAAGCAACGAATCAAATGCAGCAACGAACGAATATCAAATTTTTTTTAAACTGGGAAAATCTGCAACTGTATGAAATATTAAATTTAAAAACTGTTTATGGTGAGGAAACGCTAAGTCATACCAGTGTGTTTGAATGGTTATAAGCGGTTCAAAGACGGAAGTGAGGATGTTCTCGACGACACAAGAAGTGGCTGTCCGTCAGTCTCACGAAATGATTTTGAGAGGTTGACGGACAATTTTCCTAATTTTGGCAACCCTTTTCACAGTTGCAAAAGTTCGGGAAATTGTGGCATGAAATCGTCGTTTGACTCTCAGAATGATGGCTGATGAGAAGGATATGGATAAAAAGATGATTTGTCAAATTCTGCATGAAGATTTAGGGAAAGGAAGGGCTGTGCAAAATTTGTACCGCATAGCCTCACGAATGAGCAGAAGCAACGAAGAGTGTCATCATGCGAAGATTTCATCCAGACCTGTCAAGACAATTCTAATTTTCTAGACTGTATTGTCGCTGGAGATGAGTGTTGGGTGTTTCAGTACGACATAGAGACGAAGCGTCAGAGCATGCCGCGGACTTGAAAATCATCACCATGGCCCAAAAAGTTTCCTTTACAGAAGTTCTGAATTAAGATGATGCTGATCATGTTTTTCGAGGGTGTGATTCACAAGGAATTTGTACTTGAAGAGAAAAGAGTCGATGCTGAGTTCTCTGTACGGTGCTTGTTGCACAACAATGCCAGCACCCATTCCACACTTGTTATGAAGACATTTCTGACGAAACATGGCATTGTACCGATCAACCATCCAACCTACATTCTCAACCTAGCACCAGCGGATTTTTTCCTCTTTCCCAGGGTGAAAACTGTCCTCAAAGGAAAAATTTCAGGATGTTGAGGACATAAAGAAAAACGTAACTGCTGAACTGAACATCATCTCTTTGGATGCCTTTGCTGACTCTTTTCAGAAACTTTTAGAACAGTTTAATAAGTGTATTCAATCAGGTGGTGATTACTTTGAATTATTTTTATTCAAAGAACAGAAATGGAACAGGTCCATTTCTGTTCTTTGCACTGCACCAGTCCGGGATCTTTATTGTCACACCTCGTATATATTCCCCCATAGGAACTCACCTGAGCCGAACATGCCCATCTGACGAAATATCAGTTGGATAACTTTGACTTAAAGTAATTTACCGCGTATTATTATATTATATATTAGGGTTACCTGTACTTTAATACATTAACCCGTACAAGTCACCGCGTATGGCACACTGGCTACAACCCCTGTTCCACACATCATGGAAAAGGTTTGAGCTGGATTTCCGTGCGAACAAGAGAAGGTTTTACGCGCCTTTACACTCCGACGAAGTTATCGGTCTTGGCGAGGGTTTCACGTCTTTCTTTCTCTCCAAAACCCAGGCTTTTCATCCCGGAAAACGGAATGATATACACTCGCCTTACCTGCCGAGGTCCTTATTATGAACAGTCAACTAACCAACCGCTCACTCGCTTGCTCCAAACATAATATGAATGGAAAAGAAACGTAGCATTATTCCACTTAATAACTTCTGCACTGTAAACAAAAACGAAAAGAAAAGAAAAAAATGTTCAGAAGCATCTTAATCAAGCGTAGATGACTTTTTGCTTACAGAAAACAAAGCACACGGATTGAAATTTCATTAATTAGCTCATAGTGCCATGTATGCATTCCGCATGATCGTAAAGCACGACGATTCCTATTTTATTTATTTTTAGTCCTAATTTATGATCCAATAGAATGCGTTTACGATAGAAACACTTAAGTAATAAAACTGAAGTATACGCTTTGGCCTTTTTTATGCTAAGAGATTATTTTTTTATTACTTAAGATGTGATTTTACAAACGCTAAAGACACCTCGTGTTCATTTCATTTAATAAGCTGCAATTCGTTCTGAAATACATGTATAGTATATCAAAATATTTGTTTCAGTAAGCGCTCGTAGTCATTTAAATTAATATAAAACTTGGATGGGTTTTAACTTGGAAAAATACGTCTCTGTTATTCTTGTTTAGTGTCACTCATATTTTAACTAAAACAGCTACAAAATTATCAACTGGCTTGTTGGGTATTTGTAGCGCAACGATTACTTGGTCACTGTGCAGCAGTTCTTACAGTACGATAGTTAATAGGATATTCACCGTATATTTTGTCTGTACATTGTATTTTCACGGACGATTTGCATGTTGTACGGCTGAAAATCCAGGAACAGTTCAAAAGAAAATTAGGCCCCTCCGCTTGAGCTGACCATATTCTCCTTCCCAATGAAGGGGCCTTAACTTTCCTAAGAGATTCAGTTTTAGATTAGGTGTATGTTAAGCACCAAACCAACTGTAAGGCTATGGGATGTCATTATCTGAAACTGCGTGCATTCTTCGGTCGGTTTGCCGGACGAAAAACCCGAGTTTATGGGGGGGAAATAGTGCGATCCTTGCCTGAGACCGACTAACTCAGTCACGTTGTGAAAAATCTCATAATGATTTAATGTGATTCGAACTAGAGCCTTTTCCACCCAGTGTAGGGGGGACGGTGATTATAATCACTGTGCCATCCACGAGAGTACAAGACTGAGTGACCAGTGGCGAACCGAAGACACTCTTTCAATATTTTTAATGTTTTTAAAATTGCTTACATCTAAATATAAAACCTTCAATATTAAAAGTTCGGAGACAGATATACTGTATAGTGTACGATCCCACTTTCCCATATTGAGTTCTCTCGTTGGTATCGCTGTGAATACAATTATTAATTTTTCCAAATTTTGGAAGAACAATAAGATATGGAAAAACAACCCTTTTCTTCACAGGAAGTAGATTCGATTTCTGTCTACAAGCAATTTACAAACAGTATATTGATTTGTAACGGAGTTAGCTGCATTGACGCTTATTCCAAATAACCGAACCCTCACAAAGAAAGATACTTCAACAATTATACAGTATCGTTAAGACTATGAAGATTTTATTAAAAATACATAACGTCCCATTCCTTCCCATTTACCAAAAGAAAGAACTTACCTTCTTTAACTTCGCACACTAGAGACAAATGGGAACCTTCATCCAGTGGTCCTATCACGTCTTCAAGAATATTTCCTTGTTGGTCTGTAATTGTTGGTTCTCCTATGGGTACTGTTGAAGATAATACATAAGAAATAATAATATATATATATATATATATATATATATATATATATATATATATATATATATATATATATATATACATATATATACATATATATATATACAGAATTAGTGTCTTTTTTCATAAATATACGGAAACTTTACAATTCCATTTATCAAATATATTTAAAATATCTAGTAATCAAATACTGAGTGTAATACTGAATTGTGCCTGAGGCTTGTCACAGGGACAATTCAGTATGATATTCAAGTCACACATGTGAATTAAATGGACTAAATTTCAGCATTTAGATCCATCCCACTTGCCAATGAAGTGAGTCAAACTGTGGCATTTAGATCCCACTAGAACAATTAGGTTTAATGGCGACTTCTACGACACTTCTTTAGCAGGAGAGTGTGTGGGTATGTGTGTGAGTGTGTTATAATTATAACGTTCTTTTTTCCCAACAACGAAGTAAAATTATTTTCTTGCACTATTTTTTTATTGATGTATTGCAGATAAATGTGTATTCTGTTATCGTTACATTAAACATGCTGACTTTAATCCTCTTTTAATTAACACCTAGAAATTTAATGGCGAAGTAATTTTTTTTCGTGAAGACAAATGAAAGATTTCGAATGGGAGTGTTGGTAACATGTTATCGCCTTCAGCAACATTCATATTATATAAACCGACGTATTTACAGCTTTTCATCTTAATTTGAGGGAAAAACGTTGAAGGATTTAAAAACATTTTGTCCTTGTTCAACTGAGAGAGAGAGAGAGAGAGAGAGAGAGAGAGAGAGAGAGAGAGAGAGAGAGAGAGAGAGAGAGAGAACAGAAACCGGATTGAGGTTCTGCGCTGACAGAAGATGAATTAACTTTGCAAATTTAAAATCATTCACGAACATTTGCCATTTGATGATTACAAGACTGGAAAGGGCCGAAAATAGTTTAGATATAGTGTAATAAACAGAGGAAAACCTAAAGGAATACCACAAGTTATAGTGGCACCCTAACAATGGCAGATAAATGACGATTATCAAGCAGATTCTCTAAAGAGAAACATATACCATAGGAAGAAAGTTTAAAGGTGAGAATATAGCGATGAACAGAATAAAATTAACGTTTCATAGATTTTGGAAATAGCAATAAATACGGTGACGGAACAGTAAATATCTAATGGGTTCCATTTATCTGTATGCTTTTTAAGTGTACCTTATTTTAGGAAATAGAGACCATTTCTTAAAAAAAAAAAAGAGGTAAGAAAATCATCTGTATCCACAGAATTGGAACTTGCAGTGACATATAAGTAAACTATGCTGAAACAATTGCATAATCTTTTGAAGAATAAATAAAGTGTACTAGAAAAATCTCAGTGGCATATTTATCCATCAATAAAACAACAAATATGAGTAGATATCCTAAATCATTACATTTGTTATAATCGATCCTAGGTGTTACGGTCGACACTCGTAGGTGTCGACTGTAACACTTGATCCACGTGTAGGGGCAAATATATTTACAGTTTTTGTGAAAATATTTACCAAATACAACTGCAAGATAAGTATTACAGTTCTTTACATTCACAAAAAACACCTTTCTCGTATGTAAATTTCGTAATTTCATTATAGAAGCAAGTGTTCGATTGATCCCTGTCTCCTCTGTCCTATCACTGCCCCATGATATGCCTGCCGCTCCAATGGAGCCTCTAACAGAACCACAGTATGATCAATCTCAGCACTTTTCAAGCATCCCCTTATATACGAAGCCCGAATATTAATGTCAAAGTGTGGATAATAAATATCATAATACATATATAATTTACAGAATTTTTGTTTATATATGTACCGTTTTTGAGTGCGTGACCTCTAGTACTTGACAGCTTGCTATTTTCCAACCAAGCAAAGCTCTATCGAACCAAGAGAATCTTCTGGATCAAGGAACGTTCCGAGAGGAGAGCTGTTAATCTGAGATTAAATTAATATTTAATAACAAACTTGAGCTCATACACCTCCTTATTAAGTTGTTAGGAGTTCTGAAATTGCAATTGGAAGTGCGAAGCGAATACTTGCTATGAAAGTTTCTAAAATTAATTACCGCTAGCATTTTGCCCAGTTTATCGATTTGGTTTATTAACCAACATCCTAATATTCTTGTGGATAGTTCGAGCTGTTAACTCCCTCTGCCAGTTGCCCTAAAAGTGAGTGACAAGAGGGCGGAGTTTGAAAAAGAAAATTTTAGCTTCATAAATTCTTATAAAACTTTCTCCTGAATTTCGAATTACTTCTTTGAGCATAATATTGTTTATTAAAACGACTACCGTGATAGCACAGTGGTTATTATCACTCTCCTCTTACAGCGGGTTGAAAGGCGTGGGTTTGAATCTCGTCAATAACGCGAGGAATTTTATCGGTTTTTTTCACAAAGTGGTTAGGAGAGCATAGTATTTTCTCTCTCTCTAGAAACCTTGGTTTTACCGTCCAGCAAATAGGGAAACCGATCAGACAACACACGTAAGTTACACTCATAATATACCATGGGTGCATGAGCTACTTGCGCGGTAACCAGATATTTAAATTAAATGTTTGCTATGTATAAGTATAGTGCGAAAGCATCAATAATACATAGCCAAATCTGAATGAACAGAATATTATCAAAGCGGCATCGTTTTAAGTTATATCTCATATTGTGAATACCTTCACAACGAGTTGCCATGATATTGCACTACTTCGAATAAGTAACGCTTCACCTGAGGAGAAGACTAATGTTACTTATTCTCAGATGGATACCACCACCCAGACGGCACCGTTTCAGGGCTATTTGGCCCTTCTTCGGTGAGTGGGTAGGTACCCGAGTGATGCAACGATGGCAAAACAGTTATGAAGTATAACTCCGCAATATGAGAGATGCCTGATGGAGATGCCATCAGGCAACTCGTTGTGACGGTATTCACAATATGAGATATAACTTAAAACGATGCCGCTTTGCTAATATTCTGTTCATTCAGATTTGGCTATGTATTATTGATGCTTTCGCACTATACTTATACATAGTCTAGACTTTTCCATAGCTTGAGGCTTACGCCCTAAATGTTTTATAATTAAATGTTTGCTTATTAACCCAGATGTTTCGTATCTTATTGCTTTTGCACCACTGAATGGTCTGAAATCATTATCACTGTTAATTTAGAGCCATTATTTTGCCTTCGTTTCACAAAATTTTTGAAACAACTTGTTTAACTCTGGACTCTCCTACTCTTTCACTGGCGCATTATGATCTCCGTTGTCGATGCGCCAATAAAACCAAAACAACCAACCAATTAACCCACTCTTTCAAACCGCCACTCAAAGTATTTTTGGTGTATAGCCAGTTCAAATTTCATGATTGAGCTTAGAGACTGTATCCTACTAGAATGTACAGATCGAGTTTTTTTTAATTAAACGACTCATAATATTTTAACAGGAATTGATATATAGATAGAAAGCAGGCCTAGTGATATTTTTAAAAGGAATTTTACAAATAGGTGGCGTCAGGTATTCGCAATCAGTGCAGCACTACTAGCTGTCTTGGTAGGACAAATAAAGATTTATTTATTTTGTAATCATGGATTCTCGAGTAATGAAATTTATACTCTGTATAAGCTTATTTTGGCTGTTTTACATCTAATCCAATATCTCTTTACTGTTTTTCAAACACAGTATCACAATTTTAAAAAAAAGCTTAGAATATTTCATTCGTGAGGTGGTGAGCAGCAAGATCAAGAGAGAGAGAGATTACACTTCTTCTGATCAAAAGAGGTGAGAATCTTGCTCTTAAAAAAATTGCACACACACACACACACACACACACACACACACACACACACACACACACACACACACACACACACACACACACACACACACACACACATATATACTAATAATAGCAACACATCACAAATAATAATAATAATTGTAATTAATAATAATAACTGGTGGCATAGACAGGAACAACTTGCCATTTACAAAATACGGTACTACAGAAAATGCTCATTTTACGACAATACCTATCTGTCTTAAAATCTCGGTTAGAACCCGAATCATCGCCGATTAAGTTCTAACCGAGATGATATAAATAGTAATGCAAGTATACAAATGATATCCTGACAAAAATCTCAGCCGAGTTTGCAATCGTAAAAAATAATAAATAAATACACTTACAAAGAAAGCAATAAACCTGCAAAAAAATCTTAAAATGTTTACATATACAAAATTCTCTTAAGTAAAATAATGTGATCAAAACGAAAAATTGGTAAAATACTGGTTATGGGCAATTTATTAAGAAACAAAATGAGTCCTTTGGGTAAGCATACTGTAAAAATTATTAACCATTGTAGTTCTGAACAGTGCATATTAAAAAGCTAGGTTTTAATGGAAATTTTTTTGAAATTTTTCATTTATTCTCTAAAGCATTTGCGAATTCTGTTTGCATATTTTCTAAACGCGAAAGGATTTTGTGAAACAAATGAAAATAAGCTAATAGGACGATAACATTTAAATAAAAATAAAAAAAATGTATGGTAAAGTGGAATGCCCAGAAGACTAGCTGGAAGTTGTCTAATGGCTTGGCAGATTACATAATGGCATGCCCAGTGGGGAGTTACAGTCTCTGTTACTAACTCTTGGCCACGCTGTTGGTGTAGCAAACGCAGAACTTGTAGCTATTGTTTTATTAGACTTGTTCTCTGCAAAGCTGTTAATGTATTGTAATTCCCCTCTAATAAAAAGAGATAATTGCACTTATGAATAAATGAAATGCGTCTTCCTTTTAACAAAAGATAATATAACAAAATTTCAAAACATTTCAGGAAAAAAAAAAAGTTTCCTTTTTTCGCAATTATTTTTTTCTGGAAGTCTTTGGATGTCGAAGAATTATTTATGCTCTGTCTGAACGATTTGCTATAAAATAAAAGAAAAAATTTTGAATAGATTAAACGGCGAATACATATTCAAGTTTGGACTAGCTAAAAGTACCGTGATGCAAGAAAAGAATGAACTCAGCGTTTTATTTTTGTGAGATAGAAAACTGGTTGCCATATTGCTTAATAACTATGGATACAGTTTTTACCTTCATGGTGAACGTGTGCTCTGATCGCTGTATTTCACACTTCGTTTAGACTAGCAATGTTTCCTGCTATCGGTGTGGAAGTTCCGACATGAAGCGAATAGTTTTTGTTTTGTGTTTTTTTTTTGTTTTTGTTCTGCTTTTCAGACAGCATTTTTGGTGAGGATAAATGCATTACATTTTATTCGCAGCTGAGTTTTGTCTGTCTGCCGTTTTAATTTCGGAAAAAAAAAATAAGAAAGTAAAGTACGAAACAACTTTTGAATTAGACCCAAAGTGATCAGTGTAAGAGGATTGTACGGAAAGCAATGCTTGTTATGTCATTTTCAATAAAACCGCTTGATATTTACACGTGATCAGTGGCGGATTAAGGATAGTTGGGGCCCCTAGGCAAATTATATTTGGGCCCCCCCAAAAAATAATAATAATAAAAAAAAAAGAATAAAAATAAATAAAAGTTAGGTGACAAATAAATGAAATTTTGTACTTATGAATTTTTTGAACTTCTGGATTTTTCTGCCTGTTAAAGGGTTAAAGGATGATAAATAATAAAACTTTTTAGTTTAATGAATAATTTTTTATGTCGTTTTTACAAATTTACTTTGCGAATTTATTGATTATGTCTTCAAAGTTTATTTTTTCGGCAAACTCGTGTTCAATGGAAATTAGGGATAAGGCATTTAATCGCTCTTGGCTTATTACAGCCATTGGTATTGCGGCATTATTTAAAGCGTAGATAGCACGCGCTGTTCAAACTACGTATATTTGAAACGTATATATAGCAACTACGTATATATAACACGCGCCGTTCAAACTACGTTTAATAATTGCTTTGAAAAAATTTCGCTTAAAATAATCAAGATTTTTATGATGTTTACTGAAAACATTAATCTATTTTAGAACACTATGGGAAAATGTCTCGGCTTGGGGACCTAGGCACGTGCCTCATTGCCTTAATGGGTAATTCTACCCTGCACCTGATAGATTAGTGCCGCTTATTGTATGTCATATCCTTAAGATGAATAACCACGTAACAACCCTCTTACAACTAATTATAACCATACGTATTAAGCTAAAACAAGGACCGCTATTCAGTTCCTCTCCAATGGAATTGTACGTATGACTAACGTGTGCAGTGAAGGAACAATTGTATCAGCAATTTTTGAAGATAACTAAAGAAATTTAAGCAGAGAAAAACAAGCATCAAGAACAAAAACGACTTGGAATTCGCCTTCTATTGTACTCACAGATGACAACTGAAAACTGGTGAAACAGATTCTTGCAAACAGACGAGTTATTGTCAAGAGAGATTGCTCAACAGATGAAAGAATATAATCAGTAATTTCTGGCTTTATCATCACTTAGAGTTCATGAAGTTGAAATGGATGGAGGTCCGCAACGAAACACTGACGACAAGAAATGGATTTTGGCACAGGACTGCAAGGGGACGCAAATGTGTTCAGTGTGATGGGAAGTAATATTGAAGTTAGAATGAAAACAAGGAATGGTTAAATATTTGGAAAATTTAAATTGCGTACTTATTATATTTTAAGTACGGCTATCGTAGTAAAAACTCATTTGGTACTACTCTCAATTATACTTCCTGAAGCAACTCAATGGTATTTTAAGATTTTGATATATTTGGTGATAGATTTCATGTTTGTAGCAGTAAAGTTATGTTTATTTTATTTTTGGCTAACTGCATAAAATCTGAGTCTGCCGATTAAGAGGAGGAAAAAATTGCGTATCAAATTGATAGTGTTAAGTGAATGCCAAAAAGAGTGTATCTAATAGGATTCAATTTCCTTTCTTCAATCACAGCTGATGCATTCATATAAAAATTTGCATGTTATAAAAATTATTACTTGTCTACAAGCTCCGACACGGAGATTTATAAATCTTCAGCACGTTTGGATTCGAAACTGGTATCAGAGGAAAGAAATTTCATTTAATTTTTATTCAGAAAAATAAAAGGGGAAAAGAAAAAAATAATAAACATTCAAAAAACTTAACTCTTTTTACCAGTCACTACTAAAATATGCTTGCCATATCAGAAATATTAAAGAGAAAAAAGAAACTGTTAATATAAGAGTTATTCCCTTTTGCAGGCGGTTTTCCATATTATTCAATTCTGAATAACTTTCTTAGAACTACGTCCTCGCCTTTTCATTTATCTTAATATTCAATCGTCTAAGTTGGTAATCACACCCCAAAGACTACGCTTGGCGTTGTTCTTATCTCTTCTTCTGATCCGCACTATTTCCATTACTGATGGCCTGATCGCTTTGATATATTATTTTATCATCTCAGTGACCACATTAAGGTTTTCAATTTTCCATTAAAATACACGCAGTTCGCTTAAACATTTGTATAAAATCGAAATAGCCACAAAAACAAGAACTACAAACTCATTTCAGAAAGGCTTTTTCTATAATTTGGTGCAAATCTGTTGCAATTTATACTCACCAAATTTATCTCAAGTGGGTTTAACCACAATATGTATTAAAAAATGACTATAACTGAACCTGCTAGAATTTTAATCATAAAACGTGAACTGAAAGGCAGGCTTGAAACAAAAAGTATACCCTACTATCTGGACGGATACGTTCCTTGGGATGATCAAGAATGTAAAAATTTGTGAATGAGGTCATGGATTCAAATACAAATTCAAATACATACACACTATGCAGTGATGGCGAATCCTTAATTTTTATTTATTTATTTTTTTTTTCAGAATGAAATGCAACTTTAAAGACAATCTCTGCTTTCCAATAGAATAACAAGAATAATTGAATAATTAGAGCCCCTACTGATATTCAGGATCCTGATTTTCCACCTGTTTCTGGGGGTCACATCTGGTGAGTATGGGCTTGGCACACCCAGGGTCCTCAACTGGATATCATCCTTCTTCTCTTTCTTGGTGATTTCCTTCTACTTTCTCTCTCTCTCTCTCTCTCTCTCTCTCTCTCTCTCTCTCTCTCTCTCTCTCTCTCTCTCTCTCTCTCTCTCACACACACACACACACACACACACACACACACACACACACACACACACACACACACACACACACACAGGGTAACTCAAATTTTTTTTGGCTGGTGAAGCATAAGCCTCAAGCTTCATTGCACCATAGGGCTAATAATAATAATAATATTGTTCCTTGGACCATGCTGGATGGCCCAGGCTTCCTTAAATTCTTTCCTACGGTTGTGGTCAGTGACTAGGATATAAGAGCTTCTGAGGTGAAGCTAGCGATTGTTATTTATGAAGTCAAATGCTATATTGCTCCTATCTCTTCTTTAGAATGTAGAAAATTCCCGTCGAACTGGAAATGGGCCTGTCTGGCTTTGGAGTCAATGGGTTCAAGGATGTCATCTTTGATAGAAGGCATAGGGATTGTGTGTGTGTGTGTGTGTGTGTGTGTGTGTGTGTGTGTGTGTGTGTGTGTGTGTGTGTGTGTGTGCGCGCGCGAAGGCTAGCTGCGGTGTTTGAGAGGACTATTAGTGAATATTGCTTCATCGTCAAAATTTGCCAATATGTTCTCATTATTTATGGGAGTGTGCTAAGTCTCTCAACAGCAGTGCGTAGCACACGCTTCTTGATTATACCGGGGTTCGAGCCCCCTCCACCAAATACGGAGGATGCGGAAAGGTCAGGGAATGATCATCGCATATCCCCCGAAGCAATATGGCCTTAGTTGCTAATGCTCCTAAAAACCAAATAACAACAACAACTAAGTCTCTCAGAAAAGTCTGTAGTGTTTTTTTGAGCAGGGGTCCCCAAACTACGGCCCGCGGAAATTTAAATTATATCGTAAAAATTAATGTTTAAAGTAAATCACAATAAAATTTATGAAAAACACATTTTACAGATTATTTTAGCATTCGTCGGTTGAGTTGATTTAATAGTGTTGACGCCTCTGTGTCGTCATCTTAGTCTTGTTAGATATTAATTCCGTTATTTCCACCCAAAGCTATTCTTAGAAACATCATTAAAATAACCCGTTAATCTTGACCCTGTCATTAAATAGCAATAGGTGTTAGAGATAGTAATAATCCCTTGCCAGCCTGCACACCAACCCTGTTCTATAGAGTATACCAGCAAAGGTCACCCTAGGCTTCCACTATACAAGAATCCCACATCCAGGATAAAACCTGGCACCAGCAGCATGGCCTGATGATTAGTATCAGTAAGATCATGAACCAGCCTGCACATGAAAGCTGATGTCAGAGTATGGGAGCAAAGGTCACCCCCTGGCTTCTACTATACAAGAACCCCGGATCCAGGATAAAAACATGACACTATCCTATTAGTTAATGGAGTTAATCCCTCTGCTATAAATTAACTGCTGGCAGCCTGTATGCACATAAAGTTTCTGGTAGCATCGGCAAGAGGAAGCTGTCGGCAGGTATAAATTTAATATCTTTGTATTACGTTTGATTTCCTGTTTTCTATTGTAACAGTAATTCAAAACTTAATTCTCTCTGGTGTCTTGTTCTCAGCTGTTCTTCTGCCTTTCGTGACGAGCCAAACTGATATTATCACCTTCGCTGATGATATAAAGGTGTTCACTGCTATCACCCTGGAGACACTGCTGACTACACAAATGCCTTAATCCTGCAGAAAATCCAGAACCTCGAGGCCTTCCTCTCCGGTTTCGACCTTTCACATCCTGAGAAGTCGAAACAGTTGACTTTCTCGCTCAAATGCAACTCAACAATGGTGCAACCCAATCTAAGAGGATTCGCGATTTCTGCTGTTCAGCAACACACCCATCTGGGCGTTATTTTTGACCAGAAGTTCTCCTTTGTACCGCACATAGACCATCTGCAAATAAAGTTCTGTCGAACTTTATTTGCATGTCCATGACCGGGCTGTTGAGTGCAGATATATTACGACATGTGTCTATTTGGTCATACTTTATGGCGCAGAAGTCTAGACCTCAACTGCGACAACGCATCTGAGACTGATTTTCGCAAGTGAATGTTGGCTACTGAAGTGGGCCATATGTAAATTTCGGCTTCCCCCTGCACCACGGACCACCCAGATGGCAGCAGCTCTAAACATCAGACGTCTTCCTGCCATCATCCATGAGAGAAGACTCGTCTTTGCTGTAAAAATTATGGTTGACATTATTTCGGAACCAGACTTCTGGGCTAATTGCAGAAGGAGAATCTCAGAAGCCTTAAGGCCAATCCAGTCCTTCAGGCCACCCCAAACCGGTTAAAGTTATCGGATCGGTTCTTACCCGTGCAAATGCTGCAGGACATACACTCCTTGGACGGTGAACTCTACAAGTTCGCAGTCGATAAAAAATATAGACAGAACTTACCCATCGACTTCCTTCTCAGGACTACGTAACAGGAAATTAGAACCTGCTCCCGAGGATCTGTCCATCACTGCCATGGATCCATCACTACATTGTTCCAACTTTCTGCACCTGCTCGGATAACTCCAGCACTGTAAAAGGACTGTTCCCTGAAGAATAATCTAACTTGATAAAACGCTGTTGTGTATATATTTTTATATGTACATTTGTAATTTTTTTCTCCAATCTTTAATCCTTCACTTGTATAATTATTATTATTATTTTAGGGTTGCCCGTAATTAAATAGATTAACCCGTATTTGTGTCTGTAAATTGCGTATGTTCTATGGTTGATTTTCCTGTTTTGCTGGGCGAAAAAACCCCAGTTACTGGGGAGAAAAACCTTGCTATCTACGCCTGAGACCAACTAACTCAGCCACGGAGTGAAAAAAGCCCATTAAAGTTCCTCGCGTCATCGACGGGATTCGAACCCAGGCCTTTTCCACCCGGTGTGGGTCACTTGTATAATTAGTAATATACGTGTATTGTGTTTTTTTCCTCCTAACTCATTCCATTGTTTATTACATTGTATTAGCCTTTACTGTAAACCGTTGGCTTGTAGCCGTGAAGGGTATTGTGTACGGCGTGTGCCTTTTGTATGCAATAAAGAGTCCTACTTTAGAACCGTAATTTGCAAATTGTAATATTGGTAACGGAGCGCCTCATTATTGAGGTATTAATGGAAAATGAAAAGCTGAAAGGAAAAATTGAAGAGAAAGAAGAGAAGATCAACTCAACCACAAGTGTATCAGCATACACCTAGAGAAAGGAGTCAATCAAGGAACAAAAACATTCAGAAGACTAACCACATCATACTAGTGAAGCCTATAGACAATGAGACACAAAAAACAAGCGATGAAATCAAGATGGACATAACAACAAAGCTAAAGAAGGATTTGAAGAGTGTAAAAATAAAAAGCATAAGGAAAACAAGAGCAACATCTATTATAATTTAAAGTGTCACCAATGAAGATCTAACTAAAATCAAAAGCTGTGACAACTTTACTTCCATTGGCATGAAATTGGAGTTTCCAAAAAAGCTTGGACCAACACTGGCTATTTATGATATGCCAAAAGAAATCACTAAGGAGGAACTGCTTGAAGACGTATTACACAAAAACCTAGAAGACCATGGAATCACTGAAGAAGAGATGAACAAAGACCTGAAGATTAGGTTTGCCACTAACCCTACAGCCAAAGGGACGAGGCACTGGATATTAGAGACCTCAGGCAGCATGAAGCGATCTTTCATCTCACAAAACAACAGGGTTTATCTTGGGTGGACTGCACATACCATTAAAGACTATCTGGTTCCTACCAGATGCTATAAATGTCTGTCCTATGGGCACCCTGCTAAATACTGCAGACAACAGGATCCAACCTGTGGAATCACAGGTCACAAACACACAGAGTGTCCAAATAAGGAACAGTCCCCCTCCTGTCCAAATTGAAAAGCAAAAAAGAAGCAACACAATCATTCTTACAGAGATAACAAGTGTCAGGAATATATAAGAGCAGTGGAAACATTACAACAAAAAACAAATTATGAATAACCACACCCACAGAAGTAATTACAATAGAGCAACGATAAAAATAGTTCAATTGAACTGTCACAGATTCCTGCTAGTAACGGGACAGTTGGCAAAATTAATCCAGGAAGAAAAACCAACAATCTTACTCTTACAGGAGCCCTACTCTTACAAAGTGGTTGCCATCTACAACCAGAATAATCAAGTCTGAAGTGGTTACAACTAGACAAGAGGGAAATGCTATTGCCCGAGTTTGGGCTGCAATAGCCATTACTGATCATAAGCTCACAGTGACAAAAATAACTGGCCTATGCTCCACCCATGCTGCCTGTGCATGTGTTGAGGGTCCCACAGGACAGCTTCATCTGATAAGCCTCTATTCACAGTGTAGTCAGGACTTCCAATCTGCAGATCCGTATGTCAATTATTTGGATCATGCTATTAATAAACTAAGGGGCTCTGACCTCCTCATTGCAGTTGATGCGAATGCACAACTCAACCATCTGGAACAGTACACGTACATGCCCCAAAGGTGAATTGTTTGAAGAAGTGATACTGGCACACAATATGCAAATTCTAAACAGACCAGGCCATCCACCCACCTGTGTAACCCCCATGGGTCACTCCATAGTTTTAATCATGGCCACTAGTTCCCTAAGCAGAAAAGTAACAGAATGGAGAGTTAATATGCAGTGAACCACAATGCAATCATAACCAGAATACAAAGAACCACACCGGGCCATAGACACGACATAAACAGCTTGTCGAGGTACAAAATTGCAAAAGCAGACTGGGACACATTTAAATCCCAGATTCAACATATAATAACTGAACGTGACCCAGAATGCCTTAGAAGGCTCCTCGCACACCACCAGGCTGAAGAGGTGCAAAACATAATCATACAAGCATCTGAAATCGCTGTCCCAAGGAAGAAAAGAAGATCCAACCATGTCCCTTGGTGGACTAACAATCTCACAGCTATGAGAATGCAAACAAGGGCAGCGAGAATAGATTATCAGAGGGCAAGAAGAGATCACTCTAGAAGTCAAAATGATCTAGCAATCCTTCTGGAGTGTACAGAGATATGAGGCGGCTGTATCATAAAGAAATACACAAACAAAAGAGACATACCTGGGAAACCCTAGTACAAAGAAGTAGCAACACAGATCCTTGGGGTCTTGTGCACAGGCTGGTAACCACAAAATACCATCCTGGGGAAATCTTCTCCTCTATTCAAGATGGACAAAATGAAGAAACTACGTCTTGGATGGAGTCCGTGAATAGAATCCTTGATGCCATTGCCCACCAAGATGACGCAAGCCAGGAGAAAACAATGCAAACAACCATGAGAATCAACTATCTGACTCACAGATGTACAACTGAAGAAGATCCTTTTACCAGAGAAGAGACTGAAGAGACCATAATGTCAAGCAAGGCTGGAAAATGCCCTGGAATTGATGGAGTTGAGGTAGAAATCCCCAAACAAGCTTGGACAGCAATTCCCTCTGTTCTTGAAAATCTCTACAACACATGTCTACAGGAGGAAACCTTCCCTCATACCTGGAAGAAAGCACTATTCAAAATCCGGATCAAAAGCCCTACCAAGCCTGCACTGGATTCAAACTCGTATCGACCCATTGCCCTGCTGCCAATTTTAGGCAAAATTCTTGAAAAACTGATGGCATAAAGAGTACTGACCTATTACCATCACAAACATTTGCATCTCCTCACCAGTATAGGTTCACTAAAGGGCGCTCTGCTGAAGATGCGATGACAGCTCTAGTTTCCACAGCAACAAACACCACCAAGAAGTACTTGCTTGCTCTCCTTGTTGATTTCAAAGGGGGCCTTTGACACCTTATGGTGGCAGAATGTCATTGAGAGACTCAGGGAGGCTGAATTCGGCCCTGGAAAGATTGTGCAAGGCTCAAGGGGTAGAACTTTTTTCAGCCTAGTCTGTAATTGTTAACAGGAGAGACTGCTTCTACAGGGATGGGATATACTTAAATAGAAAGGGTGCAAGAATATTTGCTGATACTATCGAGGCAGTGTTAGGTGGGTCGGAAAACTGCTAGCTTGGGGGGAGACAAAGACTAATAGATTAACAGTAGCCACTGGCAGAGGTGAAAGAGATTCTTGCACTGCTTCTATTGGAATGAGCAGAAGCCTGGAAAACAAGATGCAGGATATTTCAGAGACTGCTGGGAGTCATTGCGGTACAAGTAAACACATGGGTTGTGTTAGGGTAGCTAAGAAAAAGAACAGGTGCATGTATACTTGCGTGTACACCAATGCTAGGAGTTTGGTAAATAAATTTGATGAATTTGAGGTATTGCTCAAAGCATCAAAGGCGGATATTGTTGGGATATCAGAGACGTGGTGTCACACAGATAAGGAATGCAGAACTGGAATTTGGGGAGTACAACGTCTACAGAAAGGATAGACAGGATAGGAAAGGAGGAGGGGTTATGCTATTAGTTAAGAAACACATAAAATTCAAGGAAGTGAAGCCAGTCGACATCGCTGGACAGTGCAGTGTCGAGTCAGTTTGGTGTGACATAAGCATTGGGAGATCAAAATTGAGAGTAGGAGTGCGCTATAGGCCTAATGACTCTGATGAGTATAATAAGAAACTGTACAGGGAAATAGAGTGGGCCAGTAAATCAGAGAGTCTTATAATGGGGGATTTTAATTTCCCAGATATTGACTGGAATTTGTGGGTTGGTCACTCACACACTAGCAAGGCTTTTGTGGATTTATTGGATGATTGTTTTCTACATCAGCATGTTCGGGAGGCAACTAGAGGGATTAATACTCTTTATTTGATTATCAGTAGTGATTCTTCATGCATTAAGAATCTGCAGATAAAGGAACCACTAGATGGCAGTGATCACAGTGTGCTGAAGTGGGATTTACTCAAAGAGGTAACTACCATCAGGGGTAAAGGGAAGGGTTATTGCTTTCGTAAAGGCGACTACGATGGTCTGAGACAGTATTTAAATTCTATACAGTGGGACCAACTGATGATGTTACCAACAGCAAATTCAAAATGGGAAGCATTCAAAGAACTTATCTTGGCAGCTACTAGGCTTTACATACCAACTAAGAAATATTGTTCAAGGTTTAGGCCTACTGAGGGGTGGGATCTTCGCTGCCTGCTGACCCCTACTGAGGGTGGGAAATTTGTTGCTGACCCCTACTGAGGGTGAGAAATTTGTTGCTGACCCCAACCTGGGGTGGAATCTTTGCTGCTGACCCCCACCTGGGGATGGAATCTTCACTGCCTGCTGCCCCTACTGAGGGTGGGATTCCTGGACCTACTGTCTAGTGCTCTACTCTATCACTTTAACTAACAACTCCTCCTTCCTACTTCTATGTGGATGCCTCTAACTATCATCTCCATCTTTCTATCACTATATTTCCACCAGTTCCTCCTTCCCCATCTCTTCTCTGCTATGCATCCACCTTCCTTTCCTATATTTCCACGGGCTTCCCTAGACCATCAGTTCTGGGGACCCCCAGCATGAGCTAAAAGATGAATCTCGCCTGCCTCTGTGCAGCTAGAGATGTGAGACAGGGGACAATCAAAGTCGTCTTTGTTGCCCCACGGTTGCTAAATCGCCTGACGCCGGCCACTCAACACAAAGAAAAAAAAAACATCACACATTCCAACACTACT
This sequence comes from Mastigoproctus giganteus, assembly GCF_048544385.1. NCBI lineage: Eukaryota > Metazoa > Arthropoda > Arachnida > Uropygi > Thelyphonidae > Mastigoproctus > Mastigoproctus giganteus. The sequence goes on from NC_143575.1 coordinate 209,828,428, forward strand.
CACAAACGGCCGGCGATGGCGCTTCCTCACCACAAGACGACAAAGCGGCGAATGGGGAGAACCCTAGAATCCGCAAAAAAAAACCACTAATAATAATAATAATAATAATAATAATAATAATAATTGGTAATCGCAATTGTATTACTGGTAATTGTGACTGTAATATCCTAAAATTTTCAAATTTGTATCCCTTTCTGTTCTCTCCACAGCACAGTCTGATGATGGGTATCGGTAAGATGACCGAAACGTCATCTTATTAAACTATACTATAATTAATGTAGTCTATTAGGAACAGCCTAATAAACTATATTATTAATTTCAGGTGATATAAGAGTGATGTGAATATAATAATAACCTTTATGTTAAAATATTTCATAACATTTTAAGACACGTCAGTGCTCGCTTACTTCAATATTCACGAGTATTTTATTTTTTATTCCAGCGACCCCATAAAAATTTCGAAGTTGATGTCGAAAAAAATAAAAGTTGATGCTGAGTGTCGCGTTTTTAATGAGCGGTGGCCAATTAATTACTTTTTTGCACTGCTCAATGAAGCGCCTCCATAGCCAGGTAGCCAGGAGCACCAGTGCGTAGCACACACTTCTCGATTAGACTGTGGTTCGAGCCCGTGACCACCAAATACGGAGGATGCGGAAAGGTCAGGGAATGACCACTGCATATCCACGGAGCAATATGGCCTTAGTTGCTAATGCTCCTAAAAAACCAAATAACATAACATAACTACTCAATGATACTTGTACGTGTCTTATTTGCAATGAAGCCTTGTCGGTGTTCAAGGAAATACAAAGGGTTCTAGGAAAGTTTTGCAATACAGCTTTGTTTATTTAATTTTTTCAAAGTAATTTCCTCTACATTCAATACACCTCTCCATCCTCCGAAACCAATCTTTAAACCAGTTCTGCCAAGTTTCACTAGGGAGTAAAGCACACTCGTTGTCCCAAGCCCGTAGAAGGTCCTCATCACTGGAAAACCGCCTCCCTTTTAGCTTCATTTTCACATGCGGGAACAGTGCAAAGTCGCAGGGAGCAAGGTCTGAACTGTAGGGAGGGTGCTTGAGAAGTTTCAGTCCTGTCGTGGTCAAATATTCGGTGCAGGCTTTGGCGCGGTGAGCTGCAGCATTATCGTGATGGAGGTACCAGGTGTCCATTCTTGACTTTGGCCGCAGGTTCTTCATAGATCCAATGACTTTAGGCAGGCATTGTTCAGTATACCACTTAGCTGTGACTGTCTTCTGCGTGTCCAAAACGACACGTTCCACAATTCCACTCGATTTGAAAAATACAGCTATCATTTTCTTCTTTACAGATCGGGATTTTTTGACAATTACGGGTGTGTCGTCATCATCAAAGACCCAAACTTTGTTTTGAGCCTTGGTCGGCAGATCGTAATAGTACAGCCAAGTCTCGTCACCTGTCACGATGTTGTCACATACCGAGATTGTCCCTTATCAAACTTTTTTAACATCTCCCGGCACCAAGTCACACGTCGTGTCATCTGCTCTTCGGTCAGTTGATGCGGCACCCAGAGAGAACAAAGTTTCTTCACGTGCAAATGATCTTGCAGAATCGAACGAATTGCTAGTGCATTTAGGCCCAAAGTATCCTCTATCTGTTGGTAGGTCACTCGCCTGTTTTCGTCAAGCATTTTCCTCACAGCAGTAACGTTTTCCTCCGTAACTGACATTCGTGGCCTTCCTGGCCTCTCAGAATCCTCCAGAGTGAAATTTCCCCTTTGGAATTCTCTATACCACCTGAATATCGTTGTACGATGTGGACAATCATCATCTAGTGCAAGAGTCATTTCTTCTAAGCACTGGCCTATGGTTAAACCACGCACGAAATTATACCGCAAAACTGTCCTTATCTCATTTCGTGACCACGATGCCATCGCAAGCACTTTACACTCTCACTACTAATGAATAACTGAGCCCATCGACTTGGCGCGGCGGCTGCTATGCACATATGAACATGTCTCAACATGCAGCAACAAGCAGCTTCCTGTGATTCATTGTTGCGTCATATTGCAAAACTTTCCTAGTACCCTTTGTATAATGTAAACGTCACTACACTACAAAACATGCCTCAAATTAGGATAAATTTTAAGGAGCTTTGCGGCAGAACAAACTCCAAGAACTAACCCAAACTTTTCAAAGTCAACAACAGAAGATTAGAACTTTTACTCATCAAAATTTATCTGCAGTTAGAGCTAGTTTTCGAGCATCCCAAATCATTGCCGAAGAAGGAAGGGCCTTTACGAATGTAGAATTTGTAAAAATAATTTGTTTGGCAATTGCAGAACAAGTATTTTCTGAGAAAGTAAAGAATTTTGCATCTAAGTTTATCTTCATCAACTGTAACGAGAAGAACTGGGGATTTAGGAGCCGAAGTTCAAAATCAACTCGTAGAAAAAGTTCGTGAATTCACACATTGCAGAAGCAATTAGTAGCAATTGATGAGAATGAAGATACAAGCCATGCAGTTCAATTACTAATTTATATCCGAAGTCTAAATTAAAATTTTGAAGTAACTGAAGAGCTAGTTGCATTAAAAAGCTTGAAAGATACAACAACGGGTGAAAATATATTTTTGAGTGTGTCAGAAGCAATTGGCGGCCTCAAATTGAATTGGGATTTGTTATCAGCGGTTACGATGGATGGCGCTAAAAATATGATCGGTACTAAAAGTGAGTTCATGGATCAGCTTCATAAATACCTTGAGAGTAAAAATATATAAAAAAAAACAAAGCAATTTCATTGTATAATTCACCAGCAGTCTTGGTGAGGAAAATTTTTGGCCGTAGATTCGGTCATTTCAACTGTAATATCAACAGTAAATTTTATTCGCAAGACTGGTCTGAATCGTCGGAAATTCAAAAATTTTCTTGAAACAACTGAGGATGAATACGGCGATTTGTTGTACCAAAGTACGATGGTTGAGTCGCAGTAACGTGTTGAAGCGATTTTTGAACTTAGGTTCGAAATAGATCTATTTATGAACGAAACACTGAAACCTGTTCCGGAACTGTCAGATCTCAAATGGTTGTGGAACCTCGTCTTTTTAACAGATATGTGAACACTAAATGTGCTCAATATGAAACTACAAGGACGAGACAAACTTGTCAATGAATTGTATTATAATGTCAAAGCATTTGAAACAAAACTGGAGTTATTTAAAAGTCAACTACTTCTGAATAATTTTTCACATTTTCCATGTTGCAATAACTTATCAAAAAATATGCCTAGTTGTAATTTTTACACTGAAAATTTTGTTCAAACCGTTAGTTTGTTGCGGGAAAATTTTGCGGCTAGATTTTCTGATTTTAAAAATAATTCAAAAGGTGCTTGAAATTTTTCAAAATCCGTTTGACGTACCCATCAACGATGTTGATGAGAATTTACATTTGGTAGATTTTCAATCTAATGATGCACTGAAGACAATATTTAAAAATGAAAATCTAATTAAATTTTATTCAACATTATATGAGTCAGATTATCCAAAAACCGATATTACGAAAATACAACCACATTCTACAACCACATTCATCGCATAATTATAATTTTGTTGTATTTTTGTGATTAGTACAATAAATAAGTAATAACTAAAATTTGATATAAACAAACTGGTAAATTTTATATTACATATCCATCGATTTATTTTTGAATCTGTAGATATATATATATATATATATATATGGTCTTTGGTGGCTCCTAGACATTAGTCTAAATCCACCTAATTTTATTGTCTGTAATATCCAAACCAGAATTACCACAGGCCTGGAAGAAAAAGAAAAAAAAAAAAAAAAGGTGTAAAACTTATGTTGTGTATAATGTGTGTGTTTATGTTGTATCTAGGCCATCTAGCCTCCAGACAATAGCCGACACCTGGGTAACTGCAGCCTGGTGTCCGTCCCAAGGCATGGGTCTACTACACTGTGTGTGCTAACAGTACAAAAATCCCGCACCCAATGGTAGAAGTGCTAGACCAAAGGGTGCCCGCAGTCCCGCTCCCATGGTGTTCACTGCTGGAAGTCTGCAATCTATAGATATAAGTAGGTATAAAATTTGTTTCTCTGCATAACATTAAAGTTATGCAGAGAATGTAGTTTTCAGTAATTAGGAATTTTCTCTGGCCCGCCAAATATTCCAAAAATTCATATGTTGCCCGGTTCTCTAAAAGTTTGGGGACCCCTGTTTTAGAGAATGGGGATTAGAGCGATAACGCTGTGTAGAGAGCTGCTATCCATTTGGCAAAGGCTTGTCCTGGATGGGGCATACTGGAGGCACTGGTTTGTGAGCATTTATGCTGCCAAAAATAACAGGAGGAGGTTTTTGAATTGTTAGGATTGGTGTTCTTGTGGATCGTTTAACCAATCTTATATACGACAAATACCAGAATATTAGCCTCACCCTTGAACCTGAAGAAAGCAGCTTACCCTTTTTAGTTTTGTTTGTAATGAAATGTAATCACCACCCGTGTGTACAGAAACCTACTGACATTGCAACAGTATTACTCTTCCGTTCGAACCCTCTACAGCGGCAGAGCCGCTGACGTCAATGACGGCAGAGTGAAGGGACTGACCCATAGGTCACTGAAAAACCGCACCACCAGGAATTAGATGAGAACTGGTTTGATAAAAAAAAACCTTGCAGACAAAAGTTATCCGAAAGATTTTCCTCAAAATCATTTCTTACAGCATAAAGAAATCCCAACTTCCTCTTCACCCCCTGGGGAAAAGGCAGAAACAAGAGCGAAGATGAAACCTTCCTTTACTTTTCCTCACCACCTTGGGTTAAGTGAAACGATCTCCAGCTTAGCTAAAAGACATGAAGTATGGAGAGACATGAAGTAAAATAAATCCAGGAAGGGCGATGGAAAGTGAGAATTAGCTTTAATGCCCGAGTATTAAGTTAAAGATAGTAAATATTAAGATTGGATATTTAGTTTAATGTAAATAAGGTTAAAGTTTGAAGAAACACTGGATTTGGGGATTGGAAAGTTATAGACGTATATGTTAAATAGCGGCTAAATGGAAACGAGTAATTTCGAGTAATATAGAGAGCAAACAGGGACAGCACTAGAGAAGCGGTGCCATTTGAGAACAGGCGTGAAATGGTTGCTGAGGGCAAGAACAATAGGACCGTGAACTGGGATTACGAAGCATCTCTCTTGATCTAAGTTCGGAAGTAAACAAGAAATGAGTGGACGTCCAGTGTTCTCGTCAAAAGAAAACGGCCATATTTTGCAGAGAATGTGTGAACATGAAAATGAGTGTTTTGGAGGTGACCGGCAAACATGAAAAGGTCATATTGCCGTGTGAAAAAAAAAAAAAATAAGAAATTTCTAGAGACGAGTTGGTTTGTGCGCTAGGGAGACAGCTGGGGTGAGATGTTTTAGTAAATAGGAAGGAATGAAAAATTAAGCAGAGTATGAGGATTGGTTGCGAGTCCTGGGAAGGAGTTCCAAACTTGAGGGAAAAAGAAAAGTTCGGGGGAGAAATGGAGAAGTGGCCACTCTGTATCTGATTTCTCGGTGGTCTAAGGGAAGAATGTCATCAGGTTGCGGGTTGAAGTAGAAGTAGATTTTTTCGTGGTCGGAGTTCACATCTCGTGGTAGCAAGATGAAGAAGAAAAAGAAAAAAAAACGTGAGAGAAAGAAAGCCTGGTCCGGCATCGGAAGGCAGTGATAATGGCCAGTTGTGCAGATAAGTGAGCCAAGAAGAGAAAGAAAGTCTGGTCCGGCATCGGAAGGCGGTAGTTAAGTTTAAAGATATGTGAGCCAAGAAGAGAAAGAAAGCCTTGTCCGGCATCGGAAGGCAGTGTGCCCAAGAAATGGAAGAAAGCCTGTCCGCCACTAAGGAAAGCAGGGTGCCCAAGAAATGGAAGAAAGCCTGTCTGCCACGAAGGAAGCCTGAATGCAAGGGAATTGGAAGTCGCGGCCAATTCGGAACGTAAGTCTGTTCCTATTTTGTTTTTGTTTATTGAACCCTGAACCCAAGGACTCATAATCTAGCTCTGTAAGGAATTGGGTGATAATCCTTTTAAAAAAGAAAGTTTGAGATAATTTGTCATGAATGTTAATTATTATGAAATAACGTAAGGGTGGTACAGGGGTAATAAAAAGAAAATAATAATATAAATGAATGAGTAAAGAAATTATATTTGTAGGGGTAGTACTGTAAGGATATGTTAACCTATATCATTAAATTAGGACAGGTGCCAACACAAGATAACATACCAGATGGGGTATAAGGAGAAAGAAGTTTTATTAATAGAGAAACCTTGTGAGTAAAGAGGGATAACTAAGATGACAGCTAGAGAGTAATTAAGGTAGAATGGGGAATTTATAGTGAACATTATTGAGGTAAGAGGATACCAGTTGTTATACACTTCATGTATTAAAGTTTAGAAAAATATATATATAAAAAGAGAAATAAGAGTTGAAATGAGATTTACTAATGTAAGTTATAAAACTTAGTAATGTAAGAGAATAATTGAGTAATCATCGAGGATTCATATTAAGTAAGGTACAACTGATACAAACTGATGTTAATAATTTGTAAATTGAGAATAGTTGATGAGAGAGAGGTAGTGTATTGTACTGTAGTATGGTTAAAATATATGGAAATTGGTATGCATACTATGCACGTATATATGTAGTATGTTTTTTATGTAAATGCTGTATATAATGTTCATTAAAGGTTGTAATTTTTTATTAAAAATGTGTCTTTAATGTTCTGCTAACACCCGCTTTACAGACCCTAGAATCTAGAATTTTCTGTGAATTGCAGTCAGATTTGCGTTTGTGGGGTTGGATTGTGACTTCATCAGGATGGAAGGCAAAACACTGCGACAAAAAAAAAACAACAAATAATAATAACATTTTTTTTAATCCCCCACCCCACAATTACATCGGACAGTAATGCAGGCTCCGGGTCACGACTGAAGAGCATGCCAGTGACATCAGGTGGAGGGGTAGAGAAGTAGGGAGAGGAGAAATACGCATTTGACTCCATAAATGAGTTTCACCTTAGAGGCTCTCATATTCTTATCCCTATCACTGACCATAACTGAAGGAAGAAAGAATTTAAGGAAGCGCAGGCCATCCAGCAGAGTCCAAGGAACAATATACAATATCAATAGGAACAGAGAGAGAGAGAAATCATTTTCCTACCCTGACCTTTCCCCCAACTTCTACTCCCGTCCCATATGCATATTCACACGGTAACTGCCACAACCACTGTCTTCTCCCTCCACCTTGTGGCTGTGGGCGTGGCGGCCATTGACATTTTAATGTGAGAACCTCGGGATATCAGCCAGACTTGTTGCTAAGAGAAGCCAAGTCAAAATTAAGCTTTCCCACAGCTTCGGTCTCACCCGAATCAGCTTCTCTCTGCCCCCTCCCCCTAAGTCCTTAGTACCAAACCCTCAACACATCTCATCTAATCCAAAATAAAGGATCTGTTTGCTGTAAGGACCACAGTTTAAAATCTCCAGGAAGAGGACGAAACGTATGGTTTTGTTTGTTTTCTTAGTGTACAGTATTTTTTTTTTTTTTTTTTTTTTTCAGTTTTCAAAATTTAATAAACTATAGTTAATTACATTCAGTGAAATTTTCAACTTATTTTATTTCTTATACCGGAGTGATTCAGTTAAACCCTTCGGCTCTCTCATATCAAAAGTGATGTACTGTATCACAACACGCCCTTTTGTTGGCGTTAACACCGCTTATTAGCAATGTAAACTAATAACATTTAACGTCTAGTTGAATTACTTCCAAGTTGTTTGTTGAGACTTAAGTTCATGCTATTTGAATTTCGTTGTTTCCACTCCATGATACGAATAATTGCCAGTAGACCGTGTACTTCCTCGCGGAGATTAAAACGATCACAATATAAATTACCCCCACAGCTTTGCAATCACGACAACACAGTTTGAAGTCGAACGTTAATATACGATATTCTTTTTTCAGCGCTTTCTGAACCTCTTTAAGCTTTAAAAATAATGCTACTATCCCTCAATTTTTTTCACTCGCCACACATACAAGAAAGCTAACGAATTAAGCTTAACGCACTCACTGAACACTAAGAAAGGTGACGAACAACAGTGTGGAGTTAGGCGAGGTAAGTGAGGGGGAATGAGCATATTAACATACATTGCGCGAACATCGGTCTATGTAATCCAATGATTATCTAGAATTCTGGAACCACATCAGTTCGGACTAGTCGGAGTTTCTGCTCTACAAAAGAATAACAGTATCTGATTAACATGAATTTGATTATTCGGGTGGTCTAAAAATAATAGTTTTTAGTATCTGATTAACAATAAGTATATTTTTAATATATTGTTACGTAACTATTAGCAGTCTAAGAGGCTTTCGAGCATAAGTTCGGAAACATTATCGTACAAAGGTCACGATCAATGTACTGAATATTTCACTCACTCGTGACAATCTGGTAAGTAAACATAATGCTACACTTAAATTCAATGGAAGCAATGTCTTTGTCGATGTCATGTATTTGGTCGTTCATTTTGAATCACGCTGGAACCAAAAAACTTCATCAGCATTACAAATACCGTATACCCTTGTGGCTGCTACTGCGGCACAGTAAGTGGCTGTGCGGACGGTATCTAATGTTACTTCGTTGTTGTTGAGGTAATCCGGTATTATTCGCCGATTGAGGTGGTGTATAACTTGGCACAGGATTCTGTTGGGTGTCTACTTAGGTATCTTATAAGTCTTGGTGGGGTCCATTTCCTCCTATTCTGCTAAGGCTTTCTTCTTATTATTATTATTCTTATTGTTGCTCTTACATTATTCTCCCTGATTGGGAGGGTTCCGCCCCCATGACTAGTACTGCTACCAAGTACACAGGGTGGTTGCCATGTTTGGTGTTACTGTTGGTCGAGGAACTCTCTGACTATCTTACAGGTGTTCAGGATTGAGACTTTCTGGAGTTCCTTGTAGGTATTTTCTGGGAGACCTATTACTGCTAGGCTGTTATATAGGATCTTTCGCACCATACCGGTGGCTGACACGATGATCATTACTTGTTGCATATGCCACATCTCTTTGATCTCCTGTCTTAGGTTCGTGTACTTCCTGATTTTTTCCTGATGCGTTTTCTGGAGATTGCCAGTGTTGGGCACTGCTATGTCAATCAGATAGATAGCCTTTTCCTTCTCGTTGACAAGGGTTATGTCCGGTCTGTTGTGCGGGATTGTCTTGTCCGTTATTATGACGCGGTCCCAGTACAGCTTATGGGCTGGGGTCTCTAGTACTGCCTGGGGTTCATACTTGTAATACGGTACACTTTCTTTGACCAACTGGTTGACTACCTATCTGATTGACATAGCAGTGTCCAACACTGGCAACCTCCAGAAAACGCATGAGGGAAAAATCAGGAGTACAAGAACCTAAGACAGGAGATCAAGGAGATGTAGCATATGCAACAAGTAACAACCATCCCGATCATCGTGTCAACCGCCGGTATGGTCCCAAAGACCCTGCATAACAGCCTAGCAGTAATAGGTCTCCCAGAGAACACCTACAAGGAACTCCAGAAAGTCGCAATCCTGAACACTTGTAGGATAGTCAGAGAGTTTCTCGACCAACAGTAACACCAGACGTAACAACCACCTTGTGTACGTGGGTGCACTACCCGTCACGGGGTTGAACCCCAGTCAGGGAGAAAAAATATAAGAGCAACAACAGTAATAATAGCGCACTGGTATCTAAGGCCATGTTATGCCCATGTATTCACGAGCCGATTTGCAGGTTGTGGGGCTTAAAAATTCAGAATTCATACCTCACAAGGAAAATTATACTCACTCCGTCAGAGATACTCACTACAGCTCTGACTGAAAAAAACTAAGAATTCGCCGATCTTCGATGGGATTCGAACCCACCATGCTGTCAAAATTCACTGTTTAACCTGCACTATGGTAATTCTGTGGAGAGGAAGACAGTATTTGTACCAGCATTAGAAACCATTACACACGAAGACTGGCATATCTTTTAGTGCCCTTGTAACGTAGCTACATGATTACTGTTCATGATTTTTAATCAATAAGCAAATTCATTCTCTTAATAGTCTATTTCCTTGTATAAGAAAGCCGAAAAATTTTCGCTTTAAATATTTTGTACGCAGAAGATGTGTATGAATTTCATTTTCTTTACTATTCCATTTCTCAATGCCAGACTTGAACACAAACGCACGGGGTCTAGCACATGCAGGGTTTGTGCAAATCGCAAAAATTGCTAACTTTTGTTAAAAAAAAAAAAAAAAAAAGGAAAAGAACGGAAATTAATACGAAAGCTTATGTAGAAGTATTCTAAAAGAGAAATGTATGGTTTACTTTAGAAAAGAATTTGTAACAGCGAACTGGGACGGCAAGAGAGGAAGGCATTAATATTTTATAAAAATTTTTTTGACACTGGAGAAAAACGTAAAAACAAGACTTTGTTTAATGTTACTGAACTTTTTTTTTATCAACTGACCAAAAAATCTAATCAGTAACGAGTTACTAAAAAAATTAAAGAGAAAGTTTTCCTTTACATGGCTCTAGCTTACAGAGCAAAAGTAAAACAAACTAAAACTGACTAACGACACTCTCAAAGTACACGGAATGTATTAATATTCTTGATCTTCGCTAGCATTTTACTTTCCGGCTGCATTAGCAGCGTCTGGGAGAATTGAAATTCTACTGCTATTAGCGAAGTAACACAAACCAACAACGCACATGTATTTACATATTTAACTTCGTTTACTTCGTACAAAAAGTTTAAATTAGTTTCATACGACAATATATCTGTCAATGCTTTCAAATAATGAAAATATGAACAGCTTCAATACATCATACTGTGATTTTAGTGTTTTGCACCAACCTTGCGTAGAAGTAGAAATAAAAACACCAGGGAAACTAAACTTTTGATAACTGTATTTATAATAAATCAAAATACCCGCATCTACAATAAATTTAACTTTATAATAAACTCTACATATAAATTATTAAAATCTGCTACATTACAATCAATAAAATGCATAAAACATAGATTAAAACGATAAAAACCCGTAGCTTTCAAAGGCTCAGCCTTCTTCTTCAGCGGTAAATCTTGCTATGCAGTACAACTTTAAATATCAGCAGGCTAACGGTACTCCTCACGTGTTTCCATTCTCGTGTGCTTCGTTCTCTCGCGTTGTGGAACTGGAAGTGGCTCGAGTGGAAGCCACACGGAATCGTTCATCCCTTTTGAGGATAGTGGTCTCAAAGATGGGATGAATCCGCGTACCTCTATCCCTATTTATGTTAATGGTAGAACAAATCCGCAAACTCTCGAGCCACTTACGGTCCCAGAACTTATGCGCCCGATCGGTGATGATAGCATCGTCTGGAGAGATCTGGTGTTGTTTCTCCCAAAAATGCTCGGCCACGGCGGACTTGCCATATTCCGCATTTCTTATTGCCTTAGTGTGTTCCCCCAGACGCTCTTTAAGACGGCGTTTCGTTTCCCCTACATAACACTCCCCACAATCCGGGCATCTAATGCTATATACGACCCCACTAGTGTTCTCTTTTTCAATGGGGTCTTTAACCTGAGACACGATAGTGCGCAGCCTCCGTCCTGGAAGCTGCACACACCGCGTCTGGTACTTTCTTAGTATTCTAGCTATATGATCAGTCAAACCCGGATAGTAGGGAATGTATGCAGTGGCTATCGGTGTAAATGGCTCGCCTCTCCTCTGATTTCCTTTAACATATTTCTCTATAATCCTCCGGGGGTAACTACATTTTGCAAGATCCGTCGCGACCCGTTCATACTCTAATTTTCTATCATCGGAGGCACTGCAATGTGATTTTGCTCTCTCAACTAAAGCTCTTACCACACTGTTCCTATGATGGTTGGATTGGGCTGAGCTGTAATGCGAATACTGCCCTTTACACATGGACTTCCTATATACCCTAGTCCTCAGCTGTCGACCTTCTCTACAGACCAACACATCTAGGAACGGCAAAACTCCTCCTTCTTCCACCTCCGATGTAAATTGTATGAATGGGGAGAAGCCATTTAAGCTGTTCAACACTTGATCCTCACTCCCCTTTCGAATGATTGAAAACGTATCATCCACATACCTTTTCCAGGGGCGCATAGGGAGAACACTAGCACTAAATATTCTGGCCTCGAGCTCCTCCATAGCTAAATTAGCTATAATTGCGCTGATGGGGGAGCCCATGGCTGCACCATTAACCTGTTTATACATAGTATTACCAAACACCATAGTGGTACTTGAGAGGCATAACTCTATTCCTTTCTCAATATCCTCTAGCTTTAGCTGTGTTCTAGTACTTAGGGTGGTGTCCCTCTGTAATGCCAAGCGTGCACACCACACCCCATGATCAATCGGAATACATGTAAATAGCGATTTCACGTCGAAAGAAATCATGATCTCATTTTCTTCTATGGGTTGTCTTCTAATAAACTGCACAAAGTCTTTACTATCTTTAATACTGTATTCTGAAAGTCCCACTAGTGGGGATAATAATTTGGCTAAGAAACCAGAAAGTGCATAGGTTGGACTGCCTATAAATGAGACTATGGGTCTAAGCGGCACATCTACTTTGTGAATTTTAGGCAAGCCATAAAATCTTGGCATTTGGCTACCTGTAGCGCGCAACGTCCAATACTGTTCCTTAGAAATTTTGTTGGACTTAAGCCAACCCTGTACCATACCGTTCACTTGGCGTTCCAGACTAAGAAGAGGACTTTTCTGAATAACTTTATAAGTCATCTGATCTTCCAATAAACACAACGCTTTACTTCTATATGCTTCCTTATCAAGAACCACAGTTGCTCTACCCTTGTCCGCGGGTAGGACTACGATGCTATCATCCTGTTTAAGGCTTCTTAGCGCAATTCTTTGCTTCACATTAAGATTGGAGGGGGCATCCTTAGCTTGACTCAGGATCGCTGCTACTTTTACTCGAACTTCATTAGCTGTCAGATCTCTCCAGACGATGCTATCATCACCGATCGGGCGCATAAGTTCTGGGACCGTAAGTGGCTCGAGAGTTTGCGGATTTGTTCTACCATTAACATAAATAGGGATAGAGGTACGCGGATTCATCCCATCTTTGAGACCACTATCCTCAAAAGGGATGAACGATTCCGTGTGGCTTCCACTCGAGCCACTTCCAGTTCCACAACGCGAGAGAACGAAGCACACGAGAATGGAAACACGTGAGGAGTACCGTTAGCCTGCTGATATTTAAAGTTGTACTGCATAGCAAGATTTACCGCTGAAGAAGAAGGCTGAGCCTTTGAAAGCTACGGGTTTTTATCGTTTTAATCTATGTTTTATGCATTTTATTGATTGTAATGTAGCAGATTTTAATAATTTATATGTAGAGTTTATTATAAAGTTAAATTTATTGTAGATGCGGGTATTTTGATTTATTATAAATACAGTTATCAAAAGTTTAGTTTCCCTGGTGTTTTTATTTCTACTTCTACGCAAGGTTGGTGCAAAACACTAAAATCACAGTATGGATATACCCAACCTCAGAGGCCTGTTTGAAGAATTCAATACATCATGCCCAACGTATTACGCTACGTTTCAAATTCCAATCTATGGCGTTTATTCACAAAGCCCTTAATCTTCTTATGGAACCATCCAATGCATAAACATCACTTACAGTGAAAACCAAGTACAGTTTCCAAATTTTACTACACTGAGGTGAAAGGGGACTTGGATACCGCTAATTACCTTTGCAGACATCAATACTCGATGACAATAAAAGAAAAACGGCAACACTGCACTCCGCTGCACAGGAAGCTATAGAAATACAATAATACGCATAGTGCGAACTCTACAAAAGTTAACAGGAAATAAAAATTCTTTGGTGGGGGAGATTAAGTGGAAGAATCCTGGACTTTTAAATGGGTTACACTAAGGTTTCTTAACCTTCTTATGAAACTATCCAATAAATATAGATAAATGAAATAGTTCTAATTGTACTAAAAAAAAGTACAGCCAAAAATTTGTCTTAGGCTTGCAGAACAAATAGCTGAAAACTTTCCATTACTTCGACCATTATTCATTACCACTTTGATTATTCATCAGCCGGGTAGATGAAAGTTGGATAAGCCTGGCAGCAAAACAGCTAATAAACAGTTCCCTCAACAAGAATCTCTACGCGTTCTGACTGATGAGGACTTTAACTTTCAGCATCCATTTAATGTTCTGCCCCTCCTCCTCCCCACAGTGTGCACGACGCAAACAGGACCGGCAAAGGAAAACTACTTGAAGACGCGCCACTTTTAATCAGATAACAAGGTATGTAAGAAACGCATGCAGCAGTTAATGATATTACCAGCAATTCCTTACTCTGATTCCTCGTTTACATTTAATTGATATCATTTCCACTTTCGTGAATTTTGTCCTTTGGCAATAAACTTTGAATGTTACGACTAGTGTCATTAGTGCGGATTGCTATTTCTTTCATCCGGATTACATCAGTTAATTAACACTCCGGATGTCATTTTAAACCACTCTGTCGAGTATAACCTTCGATCTCAAATCTCTGCGATGATGATGCAGTTCTGATGATAATCGACGATGAATAAATGGAAAGTGCTTTAAATCGCGTATGTCTCTTCCGGTCATTAGGTACCTAAATTAGAGAAGCTGTGTCGATACATTTGAAACTGTATAAAAAAAAAAAAAAGTTATCTGTGTCCTCAGAATTGCTAAGCTGTCGAAAACTTCGACTCATGGGATGTGTCAGTGATTTCACCGACACTGGAGAATGCTCCAACGGTTTCTATTGGACTCCATTTCGAACAAAAGAATCATTTTCAATAAAATAAGAAAGGAATTCAACATCCGTCACTTGCTCTGCCGCGAAAAAAAGTAGTTAATACATTCTATAGTTCATCCAAGCTAATACACACAGTTTCAATTTTCGTCCATTTGTTTAAAGAAAATTACACTGATTTCTGTTCTGTTTGAAAAAAAAAAATGCCGCAGATCAAATAAAATTTCTTCGCTTTGCTAGTAGGGAAGAGTACCCAGATCACGAGAAAATTTTACAACCGCAGTTTTAAATAAATATCAATATTTTTTCTCAGAAGGAAAATGCTCTTTCTACAAAGCAATACAATATCGAAGCAACCCATGAATAAGGAAAGTGCTTCGATCGAGAAATCTGTCTTTACAGAAAATTTTTTAATACAACTTTTGGTTCGAAGCCAGCTTCTGACAGCGAAGGTGTCTGTCTTAATTTCATAGTGCATATTTTTAACTTTGTGTAGTATGATTCGATGAAGATATAAAATCTTCATCGAATTATTTAATTTATTTAAGCCTAAATCTAAAACTGCAGTTCTCCAAAGGTTTCCAGTTGTCTCTCGTTTGGAGAGGGTTCGAATCCGTCTGGTGACCAGAAGAAATTTTAGAAACCAACAAGGCTATAATCAGCAGATCTCAGATGGAGGGAGCAGAATTCTCCCCTACCATGAGTTATTGTTAGTTTCCAGCCAGCATAACGTGCAAATCGATCCATAAACCCACTAGTATAGAGATAATGCTATAATCATATGAACTCACTCTCAGATCGCGGTCGCAGCGGGTATAAATGGAATGGAATTTTTTTTTTTAATATATAAGATGTTGCTATAACCAATAATTTCACCAAATTTTCACAAAAAACCATGTGTTCAGCTATCATTCATTGGGAGATGGGATATATCTAGCGAATTAGTCACTAGATATCAGAGTCTGTAAATGTTGGTACACATGGAAGTATGAGTGATGGATATGAAGACCGATTTAAAATTTAAAATTTTGCCACCCACTGTCTGTTGCGCTGGTTTATCTGCTGAAGTAACACAGTTACAAAAAAGTGGTAAACTCTCAGATCGCGGTCGCAGAGGATATAAATAGAATTTTTTTTAATATATAAGATGTCGGTGATATAATGATGCAAAGAATTTTACAGCGGAAACCCTTTTAAATGGGTATATTTTCAAGGGAAGAAATACATTAAGCTTACGGAAATTTTTTTTGGGATCAAACAATTTGAGTTTCTTGAATTACAATTTAGTTATGTGTGTAGAATAGTTTAAATGCATATATACTATATACACATAAAATGTATTGTGCGTGCGACATTGTTTTTAAATTTAAAAACTAAAAATGTTTAAAAGTTCTGATATAAATATCTAAAGCGTAGGCACAAATTAAATACAAAGTACTATGTATAACATGCAATCATTTTGAGCCTTTCTTTAAATTAAAGCACCTGTTACCGAAGTTCATTCAAATATTCGATCTTCGTAGGTAGTTATGTTAATTATCTTGTCATAAGTTAAATTAATATATATATATTAAATTATATTAATTAACTATATATATATTAAATTAATATATTAATATATAAAACTAATATATATATATATCGTTTGTGTCCCATTTAACTTCTCGTGCCACCACTTAGGACATGCAACTTTGAAAACCGCTATGCTACTCGATTAAAGTAACTATATTAAGCCAGTGTGCTTTTCCGCTGAGAGCCCTAAAAGATGTTGCACCTGTGGCCTCGTAAATAAAAACGTGGTCCTCGTAATTTGCGTAACAGACGTTTCCGTTCATCTTTGTTTTATAAAATAATGAAAGTTATAGCACGTAATAACGAGCAGTCGTTGGTTTGAGAGTTTCCATCGCTTGGCTACACAAGTTCAACATAAATGTCAGCTGATCACAGCATTCTGACAGAACGTGCTGTACAGAATTCTTGTTACAACTTTTGCATAAATTGAGTATCAGCTTATTTGCAGAATTGAGGAAATAAACGATCTTATAACTGCCTTTCATTTGTTTTTGCTGCTAAAATAGGATTTTAATACATTATTTATAGAACGCCATTTCGGCCAGAATGATTATTACAGGAAAATGTACGATACATCAGAAGTAACTGATAGCTCGGAGAACACGGTGCATGCAGTTTCTCCATAAAAAATAATAATAATAAATAAATCCTGGGGTAATGTTCAATGTTTACATGTGCAGAGAAAAGTTTGTTAGCAATTTATATGATAAAAACTTTCTGAGAAAAGAGAACTAATCACATTAGATTTCCATACTTTCGTGCCTTGCAAACGTTCTCAGTGTGGGATCTGTCAGATGGTTGCATCTCTCTCTCCTCTCTCGTTTTTAGTTTCTTCCTTTCTTAAAGAAACGACCAGGATTCGACAATTTTGTGTTATGCTTTGGCACAAGAAAAGTACAGATGAGTGTTTCTACTGAGTATCCTTCCTACTTTGAGGCTGTTCCGATATTAGCAATACTCCTACCTACCTCCTTTGAAAAGGCTTTATACACAATATTTTCAACATTAAATATCATTTACTTAGATTTTTTTTTTGTATTTGCGTGTTGTCAATCATGTTTCACACACATTCAACATCAAAATAATCATTGTTAGATGTCTTTGTAGTGGCTGAAATATTAAACTCACATTATAATTGATTATTAAATTTCCTTTCGCTAAATACATATTTTTTGTTATATATTACGTAAATTTACGCTCATTCTGCTCGCTTGGGTTACGTTTATGTAGAAAATAAAACAGCCAAAAATAATTAAAATACTCATTCTCTAACGACAGACTTTATAATAACAAGCAGAAGAACTGCATTCTACTGCTAAGTAAAATTCATACGATTAAGCGATACGTATCTTTCAATCTGATATTGAGAATAACCTGGATTTTAATGACTTCACAACATTTACAATGGAACTATCATTTTATTATAGATAAATACAGTACACGGTGAATGAAGTTAGGCAATGGCTCTGTGGTAAAGTATGCAGAATATAACAAAAGATAAGAATAATAAATATCCTTATAAAATATCATACTAAAAAATATAGGTCAACCAAAAAAAAAACACGACTTTTCACAGGAAAGGTAATCCTTATGTATAACTTAATCTATCTTTAAACGTTTTTTTTTTTTAATTTTTTTGAAGCCTGCATATATTACATACTTTACGTATATTATAAAGAGTTCACATGGGGCGAAGATGTCAACAGCTCAGTAACGTTTACGGACGGCATCACTAATGATACCATCCGCGCCAGATGCCAACAGCAACCAACCATTGCCGACCAAATCCAGAAGCGAAGGCTCAGATGGTTTGGCCACGTATGTAGAATGGACACGAACAGAATACCATCCACACTCCTTTGGAGACAACGACCCACCCAATGGAGCATCCAACGGACCGCGCCTAGGAAAACGTGGGCCAAGCAAGTGGAAGATGACTTGAAGAGCCGACGTCTCGACCTTAACCAGGCCAGGACTGAAGCCATGGATCGTAAGGTATGGAAGAACATCACAGAGCAAGTCCGAAACCCTGCGGCACCTACAGCAGCATACTGGTTGCGTGGCCAACCGCCTCCCCCAGCTGCCAGCTAAGGACCAAAGAAGAAGAAGAAGAAGAACGTTTACGGACATACCTAATGCTAAGAAGATACATGTGTGTGTAATCTGATGATATACTTTTGATGCATATTTTTCCAGCGTTTTAATTCCCATATTGCCCTGTTACCAGTACAGATTTAAAGCCTAGTGTCCTTAAAGCCGATCACAAAACCTAGAACAAAGTACCAGTAATCCAAAAAATTCCCTATATAGTATTTACAAGCACCTCTCTCTCTCTCTCTCTTTGAGAGTAGAAATTGGGTAAATATCAAATGACCAAGGTCATGTCGAGATTTTTAAAGCTCCCGGATATTAAACAAGAAAAACTACTAACCACTACATTAAAGAATCCATTATTACTGTATTCATTTTTCCGTCCCGGAGAAAGCTGGCGTCTAGATGCAGTGAACAATCAATCCTATCTGTAAATAAAAGTGGTGTAATCCTAGAAGAAAAGGAAGAGCCTCAGCATATAGTGAGTTTAAGTAACAATACCATTTCGATGCTGATAAGCTGGGAGCTTTATTCATTTGGTATGCAGTAAACACTCGATTTAACGGACCTCAATTTAACACACTTCTGAAATAATTATAATTAATTATTTTACATAAATTATACAGTTTCATTTTTAAAGGGTGCAGGGCACATGGATGGACAGCGTCGGCGGAACTAAATTTTTCATCAGTATACGGTACCCAGTGACGTAATAGCGTTAGTCGGATTGTACTCTATTTACTCTCAGTTAACGTAGGATTAGCTGAGAAATAGCGATTTCACTAAAATAATCACTGATGAAAAATCCCATAAACGTTGTAGATTGTTTATACTTTCGAGGGGAACAATAATATGTCAGTGTCAGTGGCACAATCCTCTGCCATCCTTGAGGTCAGAGCCCACAATAATCCTCAAATACAACCGGTTGAAACTGTGTAGTCGGTTCCTACCTGACCAGTCACTGTTCCGTCTTGGAGTCAACCTACAGAAAATGGCTACTGACTACAAATACCGTCACATGCTCCTCTAATGGATTACATCTGTGGAACTGGGATAAATTCCTCCAAACTGGGTTACGACGTTCAGTTCCTCTTTATATTTTCCTATTATTGTAATTTCATTTTTACATGTTTAATTTTGTGTAACTCGATCGTACGTATAGCTTAGCTTGTGTAACTCATAATTTCCCATGTAACTGTAATACTGTAATTTTTGCCAATTTAATCACATATATAATGTAAAACTCCTGGCCATGTCGCCGTGATGAGAATTATTGTCACCAGTACATGTACCGTACTTAGCAGCAATAAAGAAGTTTAATTAATATGCTTTTATACAATATTTTCAACTTTCAATTTAAACATAATTGCAAGTTTCCTATATCACCCCTCCTTCCCTCAATATCACAAATCATCATAAAATCTCAGTTTCCCCCTAGCATTATAAGTGTGACATAATATACCGATTTTCAAGGCCAATCGTGAACAAAATCGCATCCTCTCCTACCACTCACTGTACATTTGCCTTTGATATAACATTTGTGATGCATAATGTTACAAAATTTGGACATTTTCTCTCTATACTTTGCATATCCGTAAATTAATGATATATTTATTTAATTTAGAAGTAGTTTCGGCACATTGTAAGTTTAGTTTCGCCTGTCATTAACATGACAGGCGAAACTAACTTACAATGTGCCAAAATTATAAATGTCAATACAAATTAAATAACAAGTATGACATACTATCATAAATATATCAAAATGTTAAAAAGCAAACCGTTTTGCAATGTTCAAGCTTGTTCCTGGGTGACTCAGGCAGCCGCTTGGGTTGTCTACTCCCTAAGATCGCACTCGGCTAAAATCACTGCTATAAATATTTTCAGTTATTTGTTGTATTGATTACCTCAGTCTTGAAAAAGAGTAATTAGGTTGTATTTCTTTGAGGATGATACCAATTATTTTAATTTTAATGTACAAAATTTCCTTGCAGTTTCGCCAGTGGGTATCAATAGCAAAAACTAGAATTCAAATAAGCTAAGTTGAAGTTTATTTGAAGCATTAAGGAAACCAAGTCAAGTCGGAAAAATTAACAATAACCACAAAATATTGCTGCATTATTTTATCTGTCGCATAGATCGACCACTGGTCGATCACGGATGCAATACGAATCGATCGCAGGGGAGATAAAAAATTTTTAAAAACGCGAAAATAATAAACATATGCTAAACTGAATTTTAGATAAAGAGCACATACATAATGAAAAGTAGTTGCACTTTGTAGTCCTAAAATGAGTGACGCAATACGCATTTATTTTAGACTCTCCTTTGTTTTTTTCCTACTAACATTACAGCTAATCGGTAAACCATTTCGTTTATCCACACGAACCTTAAACATTGGAAAAAATTAGTCGTCTACTCTTTTATCCAGTAAAATAAGCGCAGGTACTTCTAGTGTTAAACTTCATTCTGAATATGAACTGCAATCTTTCACTAATGTTTTCTTATGGAATTCAAGTGAGGGGTTATGCGAGAAATGTAATCTTAGAAAGCCATTCTGGGGTCTAGTATCTAAAAATAAACTTGAGTTTCTAACAGACTATTTATATTAGGAAAACAGTCTTATCTATAACATCGAAAATCAGATATCATATCAGTCATAAACTCACTGCAATTATCTGCCAAGATCGTATCATGGTGAGTGGAACCAATAGCTTAACGACGAAGCCTTTTAACTAAACATCCCCTTGAATGAATATGCTGATATGGTTGACATGACACAGTTGAGTGTGTCTGTAGGGATGATATTCGTTGATTTTTCTCAGCAGGCCGCCTTCATTTTACCTTGCTTTTAACCTGGTACATTTGAATCACTCCCGGACGTGAATCTTCAAAGTGAAGAATCAACATTTCTTTTGCTCTTATTATGATAAGACTGCTAAAGTAACGGACTCTTAGAAGTTATTACCCTGAAAAGACAGACGAAGTGGAGAATGTATGGGGTCATACACTTAGAGCCAAAATCAATCACTACAGAAGATGTTTTCAATGGTAAATTATTCTGTATCATCATAGATGGAACTCTTGCTCTAAAGACAGTAAACAGTGGATTATGTAGTAGTAACAATGGCAAATAATGCAAGAAAGCAAGCTTATACAGCATCAGCCAAAAAAAAAAAAAAAAAAAACCTACACAGTTCACCCATCCGTACCCTCCAAGAATTTGTTTAGTTCTTCCTTGAATTTTTCAACCCATCCATTTCCACAACAGATGGAAGCCTGCTCCAACAATCAACTACTCGCTGGCTGAAGGCAAACTTCCGTATATCTATCCTGCAACCATCCCTCCTCAACTTGAATTTATGACCTCTCATGGATTTACAGAGTACTGTTTAAAGGGGGAAAAAAAAAGATGGCGAGTTTCGTCATTTATTAACTGTTACTTGCATACGCCACACCATCTTGTGGCAAATTCTTAAATTAGTACAACGTAACGAAACTTAGGTTAATAGTAAAATGTGCACTGAGGAAACTTGACTGCCACTATATAGTACTGCACACGTTTCAAGGAACTATTGCCCCAAGTCACTATGTTCTTGGAAGATAGAAATGAGATTACAAGGGACTTAAACAAGGGACTTCTGTGTGGTTACAGAAATCATGAATTTTAAGGACAACAAGGAGAGAACAAATCTAAATTTGGAATGGAAATGTAAGAACAGGCAAATTCCGAAAATGATTAATGCTCTTCAAAAGTTGCAACCGTGGGAATCCAATCTGACCAAAAGCGAAATAAAACGTTTCTCAATTTTCAAAGGGGAAGTAGAAAACAGTGAATTAGTTTGGGTTTAGTATACAAGAAAGAGACGTGGGAATCTTGGATAACTTAAATGAGAGTTTCATTTAAGCTATTTTGAGAACTGTTTTTAATATGAACCTTCTGTTTATTAAAACCCAAAATTTCATGTCAGAAGGTACACACGTTGGAGTGAGGTTCTGAGTTCTGCATACTGTATAAAACGGAGTTTAGAAAATCGTTACCATTGTTCTACTTAATTATACTGCCCCCACTATTTGTAACAGGAGGAGAAGTTTTTGAAGAAACATTCTGAGTCTAGTTTTCCTGAGCACATGTTATTCTGGCTGGAAAAAAAAGAAGAAGAAAAAAATTAACTCAAAGTTCATTACCTCAAAGTGAGTTCCAACTCATATCTGGCGAACGAAGAAGGAAAGAAGGCGTCATCCTTCACCTGTGGCTGGCATATATTAACCAGCTATTAGGTGCCGGTTGCAACAAAAAACGGTCCACCAAACTTTGTCCTGACGTTATTGACATGTCAGGAAGGAGGAAGTCGCGCGCTCTGGAGATTAAATTGCTAGACAGCGCAGAAAAAAAATATTAACCAGTTAGAGAACTCTGCTATAGAAGAGTCGAAGGGGAATGAGGGGCAAACACTTCCCGCTAAGATCTCATCTCCTGACGGTGCTCGTTGTTTGGTAGCGTTTATGATATCGATTAAGTTATTACGGTGTAGTCGTTCGTGGGGTGTCCCTTAGCTAGTGGCATCAGGAAAAGCTGGAGTGAAGTGTCAAGAGAGAGAGAGAGAGAGAGAAACTAAGCCAGTGCTCAAAGAAACAAGCTACCGACACGAGTCTCGTCACTTCCAGAGAATGTTAATGCAACTTCTAGGCACAGACATTAACTTTTTCCTAGGCTAATAAGACGAAGATTGGGCAGCATCGAATTTGGAGTTTACTATGGCCTTTTGTACAGTCATCCAATTTAAAGACGAAAAAAATGCCTGAACCATTCTTATAAGGTTTGAGTTAATGACGAAGGTAAGCTTAGGGAATAGTAAATCACCAGACGACTTTGAAACAAAATTCATTCTGCCAATATTAGCTCCCTTTACCTCTTAACAGGCATTTCCTGTGAAAGTAGCGTATTATGCTTATAGTTTAACAACAATAATGTCTACAATTCAGGCTGCTTCTGCTATAATGATTTAATGCTGAAAGGTCTCGTTTTTTATTTATTTAATAATTTATAAACCTTCAGATGCAGCTCTCCTTTTGAGCAGTTAAACACTAATGACATTTCAATTGATGAATCTTCTATATCTCCTTGGGAGCAGATGAAGCTTATTGATTGCGAAGGCAGAATACGCATAAAAGTAATAACGAATGAAGAAGCATCAACTCTTTTTTATACTACGGCCATTTATATTTTAAAATGCTTGCAGGTTTAAAAAAATACAATTTTTTTTTACTAAAATTATAATTTATCTATTGACTGCATAAACTTGTGTACGTAGAGTTTAGCAAAAATGAACACATCATATAAATGGGGCAAGCGCGGTGCTGCTGTGGGGTCTTTTCCGACGCGGAATTGGCTTCGTTAAATTGTCTCAATGTTCTGCAAACACTTTAGAAGCTTTCAGTTTTTCTTATTAAATGTATATAGTTAGCGCTTCAAAAATCATAAAGTGCCTCATTTAACCAACTAAATATCAAGCACATCTTCGTGTAGCTGATATTATATTGGGATATGTAATATTCACATGCAGTCTCAGTCAAGTAGGTTGCTTAAGATATGCGCCAAGACATCTGAGGCCAAGAGGCGTTAGAATATTGTCAGAAAACTGCGTGTGTTAATGTTGGCGATCCCCCCGTCCCTCTACCGCTGACTGATATCTCCAGTAAAGAAACTCTTTAAACAGAATTCCTACAGTCTGTTACGGGTATCGCATTTCGGGAATTTTAGAAATGATAAGTAGCAAGGCGATTTTCTTTGATTCGAGACTTGGGTAGAGTTTTAAATATTTTACAAAGTGTTTAATATACTGTACAAGATACGGTTCCTCTGGACTTTCAACCATAAAAAATTCAGTATGTGGGCTTAGGTAGCGCTGAAAGTGAAGTAATTTTAAAAGTCTGAACTGGAGTTTTTTTTTTCCAACAATAAAGCCATACATTTTGTTTAAATACTAATATACATTCAGTCCCATTTAGTTCATTAGTTATGGCAATTTAATGGGTTCAAGCAATTGAGCAATTAGTTAAAAGTCCTTTGAAATGCAGGGTGACTATAAATTATTCACCCGATTATGAAGCGCGATTAAAATTTTATTGTATAGGTAGCTTAAAATGGTTTTCTGCAGTTATCAAAGCAACTCATGACTTTTTTTTTTCTCATGCGGTTGGCAGCCTTGATCCCAGCAAGAATTACGACAGTAAAAACTGCAGCCATTATCAACCCACTGCAGGATGGAAGCTGGTTGGTTGGTCGGTTATTTGGTTTTTAGGAGCATTAGCAACTAAGGCCATATTGCTCCGGGGATATGCGGTGGTCCTTCCCTAACCTTTCCGCATCCTCCGTATTTGGTGGTCACGGGCTCGAACCCCGGTATAATCAAGAAGCGTGTGCTACGCACTGCTGTTCCTGCCCACCTGGCTACGGAGGCGCCAGAATGGAAGCCTCCTCAACAATTCATGCTGAGGGAAATGGACCATAATCTGTCCACACTGGTCCAGTGCGGGTTGGCAGATCGACCGTATTTAGCATTCAGGGGTTTGAACCCAGGTCTACTCAGAGTGGGTGTGATACTGCACTCCCGCCCCTGACCACTCGGCTACGGAGGCCGTGATTACGACAGTACAGCATTAAAATGTCGACAGTGCGGCCGAAAGCAAATTTTACTGTGGGTTTGTCCATATTTAACGAAATATGGACAAACCATCCCACTAATTCAAATAGGAAACATATTATTTCAGTCTTTGAGATTAAATGCATTAATTTATAAAAGTATGCGTACCCATAGCTAAAGTTTATGTCAAATCTGTTTATTTGCACTTGTTCTGAAACATTGGGGGGGGGGGAAGTGAAAGATATGAGATGTTTTAAGGAAGCGCAAGGCATAAAAGTTTGGGTACCTCTGACTTAGTGTATCTGCAGATGAAGTTTCGGAAATACAGGAAGTGTTTACCCCAAGTCCTATAAAATCTATCCTCTGGGCAAGCCTGCAGCTGCAAATACTGCAAGCAACACTGTATACGGTGATTCGCAAGTGACTGAAACTTTATACTTACAAAATGCAAATCATTCAAGAAATTAAGCCTCATGTATTCAGGGGTACGAAGTTATCCACGTGTTGTACAAGATTTTGCAGCTCTAGCAAACGCTAACTTTTTATAAATATTTAGCCGTTTTACTGACTTAATTGCCATATTAAATTATTTTCTATAAGTAGCTTTATAATCCTAGTCAAGAGCTCTTTGGTTTATTTTGAATTTAGATAGCGATTTTGAAAGTTAATACTTGTCCATTGATTTTACCGGTCGTAACTTGTCGCCATTGTTATAGTATATTAGATCGATACGGAATAGCATAACGTATATCCCGAACTTGATAGCGTAAGGTTTTAACGTATGAGGGCCCATGAAAACTAGACAACGTAATACATAGCATTGTATTAGAAATCTGTTAGCTTAGTATAGTACAGTATTATCAATTAATCATTAAAATTTATTAATCTTATTAAATTTCATTGTTTTGTTATTTCATTATTAATCTTATTAAAGATGAATAATTTCATTATTAATCTTATTAAATTTCATTATATTGTACTTAAATGGAATCATGACAGACTACAGCAGCAAAGCAACGAGCACAAAGTAGCGGGAGAGCTGTGGCTAGAGGGAGAACGGAAGGGGGTGATTCTCTAACGCATCAAAGTCTTAAAAAAAATTGCGAAATGTGAAATGTTTGCGGATTCTAGAACAGGACATGATCTAACCAAGGAGGATATCTTTATGAGTGCCAGGAGCAGAGCGTGTAAAGAAATTAGGTGTCAACTGAGCGTTCTGATGGGCGTCTATGAGAGTTTCAGGTGTAGGGTAGATTCCCTCGAAGAAATTAATATGAGGGCCCATCAAGCTCTCAGCGCGCAACTCAACGCCAGCGCTCGCCCTTGTGCATCACACAACACAGCAGCAATCTCCAAGGCAGAATGCGCTGGTCTCACAGGAGCTAGTTATTGTCGGCAACTCTATTGTCAGGGAGACGGAGAATATATTATGCAAAAAGTATAGGTGGAACAGGACCAAGGTATGTCTGCCAGGGGCAAAAGTTGATGACGTTGTAGAGCAGATATCTTTTAAGGGCACAAAAGGTGATATTTTTGTACACGTTGTCACTTATGACCTTAAGAGTAAGAGATCTGCAGATTTACTTAACAAGTATAGGTCAATGTTTAAATAAACTTTCGAGTTAGGGTTAAATTTAAAAGTGTCTGCAATTCTGCCCAGATAAGATAGGAGGGAGTATATGACGAGAGCCTTGTCAATCAATTCAGCCCTGGAGAGAATGTGCAAGAATCATGGGGTAGAATTTTTTTCAGCGTGGTTTGTGCTTGCTAACAGGAGAGACTGCTTCTACAGGGATGGGATACACTTAAATAGAAAGGGTGCAAGAATATTTGCTGATACTATCGAGGCAGTGTTAGATGGGTCAGAAAACTGCTAGCTTGGTGGATTTACAGACTGAAAGATTAACAGTAGCCGCAGGCAGAGACGAAAGTGATGCTTGCACTGCTTCTATTGTAATGAGCAGCAGCCTAGACAGCAAGTTGCTGGGGATTTCAAGAGCTTATGGGAGTCATCGCGGAACAAATAAATTCATGGGCTGTGTTAAGAACTAAGTTGTGCTAAGAGTAAGAACAGGTGCATGTATACTTGCATGTACACCAATGCTAGGAGTATAGTAAATAAATTTGATGAATTTGAAGTGCTGGTCAAGACATCAAAGGCAGATATTGTTGGGATATCAGAGATATAGTGACACAGATATAAGCAGTGCAGAATTGGAATTTGGGGAGTACAATGTGTACAGAAAGGATAGAGAGGGTAGGGTGGGAGGAGGGATTATGTTATTAGTTAAGAAACATAAAATCTAAGGATGTGCATCCAGTTCACATGGGGTGGACAGTGCAACGTTAAGTCAGTTTGGAGTGACCTAAACACTGGGAAAGGGAAAATGAGAATAGGAGTATGTTATAGGCCTAATAACTCTGATGAGTACAACGAACAATTGTGCAGAGAATTAGAGTGGGCCAGTAAATGTGAATGTTTTGTAATGGGGGATTTTAACTTTCCAGATATTGACTGGAACATGTGGGTTGGTCACTCACACGCTAGAAAGACTTTTACGGATTTATTGGAGGATTGTTTTCTACAGAAACATGTTCGAGGGGCAACCAAAAGGAGTAATACTCTTGATCTGATTATCAGCAGTGATTATCCATGCATTAAGAATTTGCAGATAAAGGAACCATTAAGTGATGTACAGATGTGGGATTTACTTAAAGATGTTACTAACATCAAGGGTAAAGGGAAGGGTTTTGGCTTTCGTAAAGGTGACTACAGCAGTCTCAAACAGTTTTTAAATTCTATACAATGAGATAAACTGATGATGTTAAAAACAGCGAATTCTAAATTGGAAGCCTTCAAGGAATTAATCTTGGAAGCTACTAGGCTTTTCATGCAAACTAAGAAATACTCTTCAAGATTTAGACCTAAATGGATGTCAGATGAACTAATGAGGCTCATAGCAGAGAATAAAAATGCATGGGATGAATATAAATTATCAGGTGACACAGAAGCCTATGGTAGATATAAGGTAGTCTGTAATCAAGTCACAAAAGAGGTAAGGCAAGCGAAGGCTGATTACGGGAAATCCTGGGCAAAGCCACACATTAAGTACTGCATACAGGTCTGGAGGCCTCATTTTAGGGAGGATGTAGAGTTGCTAGAACGAGTACAGAGAAGGGAAACAAGATTGGTGAGAGGAACAAAGGGGTGCTCTTACCAAGAGAGGCATAAATTCTGCAAGTTGCTGCATCTGGGAGACTAGGCATCTGCGAGGTGATCTGATTGGCTTTGAATGGTTTGAGCATGCTCAATGCTGATGGGATACTTCAGGTTTACTCAGATTATGAATCTGGGGGGGGGGGCATAAATTCAACTTGAGGAAAGACAGCTATAGAATAGATGTGCGGAAATTTGCATTTAGCCAGCGGGTCGTTGATTGCTGGAACAGATTTCCATCTGTTGTTGTGGAAGTTGATAGTTTAAATAAATTTAAGGCTGAACTAGACAAACATTTGCAGAGACCGGATGGGTGAAATGGGAAGGTTTTTTTTTTTTTTGGTTGATGCTTTATAAGCTTGCTTTCTTGTATCATATGCCTCAACTAACGCTAATGACAAATCAAACACTAAAGAGAGAATTCGGAATTCCGCGTTCTTATTCTCAACTGTAAAGACGACTATGAGCACTTTCTATAAAATGTCGTTTTCAGCGATGAAGAGACATTCTATTTGTCTGATAAACTTAACGGACACAACTGTCGCATATGGGAATCTGAAAATTCCCACTCAGATCGTGAACATGAGAGTGATAGTTCAAGGTAAACGTTGTCCTTCACCTGGGTCATTATTCTTGCACAAAAACACTGTGAACTCCACAAATTACCGAGACATGCTGGAATTGTATGCTGCACCTCAGCTGAAAGATATGCAGCCACATGTGTTCTATAAACAAATTAGGATACCACCACACTGGAACTTGCATGGGTCGGATTTCCTAACCGAAGGATCGGCCGGGTTGGTCCCATTCCATGGCCTCCTCATTTCCTGGATATTATACATATGAATTTCTTTGTATGGGGATAAGTAAAGGATAATGTACTGTATATGCAAAAAAAAGTTAACAACGTCACAGAGTTAAAAGACCGAAATGAACAGACAGTGAATTCCATTTCTCAAAAGATGCTTCAAAACACTTAGAATGAAATCGGCTACCGTCTTGACGTTCTTTGTGCTACTAAAACGTGCCCATGTGAAGGTTTACTGAAATGCGGTTGTGTGAGAAGAAATTCTTTAAGTTGCTTTATTAAGTGCAACAAACCGTTTTACAATACCTATTACAATAATATTTTAATCGAGCTTCATAATCAGATGAATAATTTATATATACCATGTACCAGTAGAAAATATGTCAACGTTTATCAGGAGGCATGTCTCCGATTTTACTTATAAAAAACCTCACTGTCGTAGACAGACTCACATCTTGTAAAACCTGATTACGAACCAGGATTTAGAATTTACATTTTATAGCGACAAATGAAATCCAAAATGCAAAGGGAAATGAAATTCTGTAAAATATCTGCATTATCGAACCAAATAACCTATCGCATTCGCCGCTATACTAACCTATCACATTTGCAGCTATACTAACCTATGCAGATTCTTTGAAATCATGCCTTGCAAAGTAAATTATATTATAGTCTGCACAAAATTAATGTTAAAACAAGTTACCATGCACGAAAATACAAATTTTAGATAAAATAAATGGTCTGTCTCCGACAAGACCACATAAGTCAGAGAGTTAACAATTCTTAATAATTTCAACAAGAATACAAGCATTAATCATACTTAGCAATCACGTTGGATATAACCAAATTCACATGCTGTTACACTCCCACCTCGACCACTGGGTTACATCAGGACCAATACTCCCGCTTCTGATACAAAAACGGTCTTTATATTTCGACCCTCCCCTTATAGAACAAATTACGGTAACATTCGATCACAAAAATGATGAAGAAGCAACTGCATGGATTAGAAATTCAATGGAAGTAAACTGGTATTCAAAAGACAAGTAAACTTGTGCAACTGAAGAATCTATCTCCCTGTTTCCTTTTTTCTCAGTTTTTTTTTTTATTTTTTTTTTAAGCCACAGTTCATGATGGGTTTTATAGGTACGGTGAACTTAATTGGACATATTTTAATGCCTCATGAAAGTCTAAATTATCCCCATCAAAAAAAAAAACTTCATTTGCCTAGTAAATTCGCAACTGAAGTCTTACTTTCTGTAAATACTAGAATTATAAATCCTATAAATATGCTACTGCATAACATTATCATGATTTGCGTTTGTCACTTCCGAACAAAAGCAACGCTGTCCTTGTCAAAGACAAAAAAAAAAAAAAAGTCAGGAAATTTTTGCCTATAATTAAAAATATTAAGTTCCTTTGAGGTTCTCAAAATCAACAGGAGATATAGACTGAGTGATCACTGAATTATAACCACCTACCTAATATTTCGTAGGTCCTCCTTTTGCCCTCAGTACAGCAGCTATCCAACGTGGCATTGATTCAACAAGATGTCGAAAGCGTTCGGAACGTATGGCCAACCAAGTTGTGTGTGTGTGTAATGCGGTCAGCAATGCAAGTATGGAGGTGGTTGGTGTATCCAGGCGCCTGATATGCCTTTCCATGGTGTCCCACAAGTGCTCTATGGGATTGATATCGGCGAAATCGGAGGCCAATCGATATGCTGGAAGTCAGAACTGTGTTCCCCAAACCATTCCTGCACAACAAGTGCCCGATGGCACGGGGCATTGTCATTTTGGAAGGTACCATCGCCATTCGGGAAAAAGTGTAACATAGCGGGGTGTACACAGTCAGCAAGCAGTGGACGATAGCGGAGACCAGTGATACGTTGTTCCACATGCACCAGGGGTCCAAATTCCTGCCAGTGAAACATGCCCCACACCATACAAAAGCCTCCACTGGCCTGTACTTTTGATACCATGCATGATGGATCAAGAGCCTCATGTTGTTGATGCCAAATCCATACCCGACCATCCACGGTGTGGAGTAAATAATGTGACTCATCCGACCAGCACACCTTCTTCCAGTCTTCTAACGTCCAACTTGCATGCTCTTTGCACCAGGCGAGTCTTTTACGCCGATGAACCTTGGTTAGGAGATGAGGCCGTAGGGGTCTTCTGCTGGTATAGCCCATACGTGCGAGCGTGCGACGCATGGTCATGCCAGATATTGTTCCGTGTTTGCCCATGTTGTATTGGGTAGTCAACTCTTCAACAGTGATGTGCCTGTTCGCCTGTACGAGTCGTAGGACCCGGGGCTCACCTCTAACATTAACCTTTCGCTGACCTTTGCAGTTTTTCCGTCCAGTCGTTGTTTGACCATTTTGACGCCAGTCCTGGTACACTTTAACTACGGCGGCTCTCGAAAACCCCACCAGTTCAGCCGTTTGGGAAATCGAAGCACCAGCTCGTCGAGCACTCACAATCTGTCCTTTATCAAAGCCTTATAAATCCTTCCTTTTACCCACCACGCTCGGAATTCTACTACCTACTGACCCAATGACACCGTGTCTATGCTACGTAAGTCGACTAACTCCGCACTCTCGTATCTCACGTGGTCAACGGGTCGCATTCAGTTTTCATAGGGGTGGTCATAATACAGTGATCACTCAGTGTATACTCAAATTATATGGCATCCAGAAAGGATTTCTTTTTTAATTTTTCATTCCAGTCTATTAAGAAAATGTTTACAGTTCCTTCGGTATTTTCTTGACAATTAAAATACCCTCAAATTTCTACTACGCTTATTCACTGAAATGCTGATTTAAATACCTGTCAAAAGACGATAGTGACTCGATATAGTCTTCTTAGACTGACGAGACAGTCTTAGTAAATTTTGCATATCAATAGAGCTAGTGTCACAAAAAAACAGTTACAGAAGAAAAATCAACACGCTTTCACTTGTTACCTTAAAGGGATTAATTTTTGAAACTAATAGTCCAGCGTTACAAGTGAAATGGTATTCCACATTCCACGTACAGACCAAAAGTGAATCTTATTCGCAAGAACGAAGAAATTGGAGGATTATGTTATTAACTTACGCTTCAAAAATAGATTCTGTACATGCTACTTGAGGACACAAAGTGTTGCTAACTTAAAAGTCTAACAATAAAAGATTTAAGTGAAATTCGGACAAAGCTTAACAATACTGTTTGATCAATATATCTTACATCCCACCTCCCTCCGTGTCAGTATAACAGTAAGCTATTTGCCTACCAAATACTAAGTTCAAATCTCAGCCACCAGTGACGAAATTAAGTCACTATTTTATTCCTGTCTGTGGTAACCGAGTTAGCCGGTCTCGGGAGTATGCGAAGGGTTTCTATTTGCAATATCTAGTTTTTCACTCTGCAAACAGAGCATAAAATACATGGTATTTACAGACACAACACGCAGCAGTTATAAATTCTTTAGATATTTTTAAAGAAAAAAGAAAAAAGAAAAAAAAAACAGTAAAACGAAGCATCATAGAAAAAAAAAAAAAAACATTTAACATCAGGCATAAAATTAAATTTTTTTTTTTTTTGCTTCTCAAAAAGTTGTTTTTTTAAACTTTTATAAACCGCCCTATACAATGATACTTCATGGCTACTTAGCGCTTATCTACAACCGAAACTATACACCTCTTGAAAATATGGCCTTTTTTTCCCCTTCTCCTCTCCCTTATTATTTAATTTATTGACTTCTTTTTATTGGATTAAAATGTTATTCCACATGTACTATATATAATTCACTGCGGTACATCTTTTGTTACTATAAAATAAATTTAAGAGAAATACAGCTTTCACTCTTAATAGTGCAAACTCTCTCACTTTTGATTTGTCAAGTTTGTAATTTTTTTTCTCTTCATTTAAAAAGAGCAGATTTATGTTTTTGGATGACCATACAAAAATTCCCTCGATACGTGGCAATGCATAATCTTTTGTTGTTTAGGATAATGAATGCATTCTATTACCATCACTAGAAAATGTTCGGAAAAAGGGAGGGAAAAAAGTCTTGTAGGTCATATCAAACAACAAGTCTGCGTAGTAAACTTTTTTGTTTGGTAAATTCAAACTTTTCATGTTCTGTTGCAAACCACTTCCAACAACTATAGCCATAAACAGAACAATTCTTTATCTCATTGCGTGAGCATTTACTCCATTTGAATAAAGCTCAAATATTCTGTGTAGTCTTGTCATTCTCCTCGTTCCTGTATTATGCAACCTGCTCTCCATGTGTGTATTGCGCGAAGCTTGGAAATAGGATGGTCCGCATTCTATCAAAGTATAAGAAACTCTCTGTGTCAAGTCTAAGAGAGGTATCCAATCTTCCTGCCAAAATAAGGCAAAAAAACGTTAACCTGAATCGGGATCGATTACGGGCGGAAGACTTCATTTTACTATAAAATTGCCTATCACTTGAAACTTGGGTACGTCGTAGGGTAAAATGGACAATAGAATTTCAAAGTGGCTCGTGACATTTATGGCAGGATTTGCCCGCTACTTTAACAAAATGCTGAAGAATAAATAGATGTACTTCGCGAGAGCAAACTGTTCAGTTAAATTATGTTACTGTATGCTCGCCAATATGCTGAATGAGCTGTTTCGCAGTCCCAGTGAAAGTAACTCCGGCGTTCTAGTAAACAAATGAAAGAACCGGCTAAGTAAGTTACGAAACAAACAAATAAATAAAATATCTATACCATATTTCGGAAGGGAATTATTAAGTTAGAACCTGAAAGCACGAAAAAAGTTTATGGTGCACTTCACATGTAATAAATAAAATGGTGGTGTATGATAAACAGGCCAGGACATTACAAAAATGCTTTAGTTTCAATTTGCTTTATGGAGAAATTCTTTAACTCTGGAGAAGCATTAAAAATTATAAATGAAAAGGTGACTGCTAAGGGACTTCTACAAGGTACTTTATACTGAGAAAATAAAATATATACTTTGAAAAATTATAAAATACTTTGAAAAAGTATAAAAATTATCAATTCGACTGAAGATAAGAACAGCAAAACAATTTTTATGAAATAACAACTGCAATAGTCCTTTTTCAACAACAACAACAACAAAATAACACTTCATAAACCTGTCATGGCAAAACGAATGAATGCTGTTACTGGTTGCGCATGCTGTCAGTCAGATGACAACCATTGGATTTCCATTGGCAGTTAATGTTGTTGACAAGTTACACTAACAGCAACACGTTTACGACAGATGCTAATTTAGCTATGCAAATTATATTGCACAAGCAACAATTAACTCTTTCAAAGGAATTTTTGCTTTCGATCATAATCTTTACATTCAGTCACTAGATTTCAAATGCAGTTTTTCAGGAGAGAAAAAAATTACATAAACGCCACCATGTTTACCAAACTCATGTCCATGGAATGAAATGCATAGAATTCCATTGCGTTAGAATGTTTTTATACAAAAAGGGAGTAATTAAATTCTCGATATTTAAAAAAGTTGTTGGATATAAATATATCGTTTTTAATATTTAAAAGTTGTTGGATATAAATATATCGTTTTTAATATTTAAAAGTTGTTGGATATAAATAATCTTTTTTAATATTTAAAAAAATAATCGTTTCATATTTGTTTTCAAAATATAAAAATAATATTTGTTCGATATCTTTGGAAAGATAGACACTCCCGCCTAAACGTTTGGACTCACGTTTCATTTTTCTTGATTTTCAAAATTTTTATTAAAATAGGAGCAAATTATTTACCAATTTTTATTAAAACATTTTCTATTAACTATATAAAAATCAAAAAACTTGAATAATATTCAAGAAATTTCTCGAATATTCTAGAAAGTTGTAGACGACTCCTGAGTGTCGGGAAACATTGTAGAAGATTTCGGAATGTTATAGATGGTTCTAGAATATTCTAGAAAGTGGGTGTACTGTTTAAATATTATAAAAGATTGTCTATGATTCTAGAGTGTATGTCAATAATATAAATTGAGGAGTAAGAGCTGTAACATAAAATCGAACATGTCATTCAAAAAGAGTGTTTGGTGTAAGTTTTGCGTGTTTCATGATAAACATAGCAAGAAATAAGGCATTGAGTTGAAAAAAGAAGTGCTATTATAACTCTGTATAAAGAAAGTTATTCCATAAGAAGTATTGGTAAAAAAATTAGGTATTTCATTTAAAGGAGTACACGCTACCATTCAATTAAAGGAAATTGGCAATTCAAAGGACAAACCACGATCAGGACGACAGCGCGTATCAAGGGAAGCGCAAGATAAAACCATGGTTGAGTGGGAGAAGACAGAGAGTGGTAATCAACGGTCACTGCTCTTCGTGGACTAATGTTATTAGTGAAGTCCCCCACGGTTCAGTGCTGGGTCCATTGTTGTTTTCTGTATTTATTAATGATATTGATGATGGAATATCAGGTTTAATGTCTAAGTTTGCAGACGACACGAAAGTTGGCAGGGTTGTTAATGACACTAATAACAGTACGCTACTGCGACAGGATCTAGAAGAGTTGAGCAGATGGGCTGAGAGGTGGCAACTGAAGTTTAACATCAACAAATGTAAAATGACAAAAGTACTGCATATGGGTAGCAGTAACCCCAGAGTAATATATCAACTGTGCGGTACTACACTGAGGGTTGTAGAGAATGAAAAGGACCTGGGGTACTTGTGCAGTCAGATATGAAGTTTTTTCTGAGCAGTACAGACGGTCTGCAAGAGTAGCTCATGGTGTCTTGTCAATGATATACAGAAATTTTTCTAGCAGGGAAAAGGGTGTGATTATCCCCTTGTATAAGGCAATGGTCAGGACACACCTTGAGTACTGCATACAGGTCTGGAGGCCACATTTTAGGAAGGATGTAGAGCTGCTGAAACGAGTACAGAGAAGGGTAACAAGATTAGTGAATGGAACAAAGGGTTACTCTTACGAAGAAAGGCTTAGGTTTTGCAAATTACAGTGTCTGGAGACTAGGCACTTGCGATGTGATCTAAATGAAATGTATAAGGCCTTGAATGGTTTGGGCATGCTCAATGCTGATGGGATTCTTCCTCTTGCCCAGATTAAACGCCTGAGGGAATATAAATTCAAATTGAGGAAAGACAGTCGTAGAATAGATGTGCGGAAGTTTTCCTTTAGCCAGCGGATGGTTGATTGCTGGAACAAACTTCCATCTGTCGCTGTAGAAGTTGATAGCTTAAATAGATTCAAGACAGAACTAGACAAACATTTGGAGCGAATGGCTGGGCGAAATGGGAAGGTTTTTTTTTTTTTTTTTTTTTGGCTCATGCTGTATAAGCTTGCTTTCTTGCATCATATGCCTCTACTAATGCTAATAACACTGATTCCTAGACGCAATCGACGACTTACCTGAAATCCAACCTGAATTCAATAGGAACAGAGAAACTCCCGTATCTACATCCACTAAAAAACTTCGTCTTAAATAAGCAGGATTTCATTGTCGTGTAGCGTTTCGAAAACCTTATTAAAACCGGAAAATCGAAAGAAACAGTTAGCTTGGGTTAAGAGACATCAACGTTAGACAACTGAAGAGCGTAAAAACGTACTGTGCACAGATGAATCCAAATTTCAGATTTTTGGATCCAAGGCGCCAGACCTTTCCAACTGAATATGAATTAAGGAGCCTGCTGCGAGGGGATTAAATATTATGTGAATAAGTTCATATGGTGAATAAGTGATAAATTCATATGTAATACGTTCCAGTTATGAATTAAAGAAAGCGTACATTTTACGTGAAAAGAACAATTGAAGAAAAATTGGGGAAACATTGTTTAGTGCCTGCAGTCAAGCACGGTGGTGGTTCTATCATGAGCTCGGGTTGCTCTTGTTTTTCTGGAGCAAGTGATGTCGTCAGAAAGTAATTTTTAAAAAAATAATTTTGAAGTAATTTAAAAAAAAAGAAGGCTGTAAAAACATTCTTGAACATAATGCAATATCCTCTGGACTTCGACTTTATGGAAGAAATTTTACATTACAACAAGACAATGACCCCAAACACAGCTCTAATCTGTGCAGAAACTTTCTAGCAACTAAACAACAGAAGGAGGTATTACAAATTATGGTATGGCCATCTCAACCGCTTGACTTAAATCCAATAGAGCTTTTATGAGATCACCTAGACCGTCAACTCCGTAAAATATGCCCATCTTCACAAAATTTATGGCAACCTTTCAGATCGCTTGGAATAATGTGAGTCAAGACATTATTATAAAATCTGTCGCCAGAATGCCACGTTTGTGTAAGGCAGTGATAAAATCTTGTGGAGGATATTTTAATAAAAAAAAAAAAATCAGTACAATTATTAATATTAATTATTTCAATATTTTTTGAAGGAAATTTTTCAATGCTTAATAAAATATCTTAAAATAGTTTGTACTGTGCTGTTTTTATATTAAACCTTACGTTGTCTTGGATAATTTTTTTAAAAAATTAACGAAAACTGTAGTAGTAGTAGTACACTGGTGTGCAAAATTTAAAGATCAGTAAGGTTTAAGAACCTGTAGCTTCTCAATGGAGTGGCCTGGATATGGGAAAAGCATACCAAAGGAACGTCGTTAGATACATAAATAAAGAAAGAAACAACACCGACACAACAACGGAAACAAAACGGTACAGAGGGACTTTATTCAACATAGCACTGGCTGCCATGATACAGATGCATCACTGCCTAATATGGAACAAAGGGAAGAGGTGGTCCTCAGTAGGCGATATGGCCACCCCTAATGTCGATGCAGGATTTGCACTGCCTGTCCATACTTAGAACAATGTTGTCCATAAGTTCTTGCGGTAACATCATCGTCCATTCCTCTGTCAGCGTCATTTTCAGCTGGTGAACATTTTCTGGTGGGTGTGGACGTGCCGCTAGGCGGCTCTCCAGAGCGTCCCATTTGTGTTCGATGGGATTTAGATCGTTGGAACGGACAGGCCAATCCATACGAACAATGTCCTCACTTTCCAAAAGCTTATCAACAGCTGCAGTGCAATGAGGGTGTGGCATTATCATCCATAAAAGCGAACTCGGGGCCCATGGCATCTCGGAACAGACCCACATGGGGAAGGATTACCTCAGTACAGTAGCGTACACCGGTTGCAGTACCGCCTTAAAGTATCTGCAGATGTGTACGTCCTTCCAAGGTAAAGCCTTCCCAGTGGAGAACACCTCGACTGCCATATCTATCCTTTTCAGTGATGTTTGCGGGGTGATACCGTGCGTCAACCTCCCACAACCACTCCCTCTAAAGGTTTGTCCAGTTCCTCCTTAAATTTATTTAAGCTATCAACTTCCGCAACGACAGATGGAAGTTAGTGGAGTTGGAAGAACGGTAAAGATAACAGGTGAATTTGACAGATTGAGGTAGAGAGATTTTAAGCCAGAGAAGATCGAAAAGAGGAGAATGCAAATTATCAAGTCTCTGAGAGGGAATATCGGAACGGACATATGCACAAATACCACCTTTGAGGCGAAAGGAATCATACAGCGAATAATTTGGGCAACTGAGATGAGCAGTGGTTGAATCAACTGATAACTGAGATTCTGTGAGAAAAAGTACATGGGGTTTGGCAGACTGCAAGTAGAAATGGACATCGTTGAGATTAGAATTGAGACCACGTATATTTGTAAAATGAACTAGTTTTGGGAGGTTTAGATCTTTTTGCAGATAAGCTTACTCTATTAGTTTGACAAATCATGGTGTATTCAATAGTAAGAAAGAGTGGGGGACTTGCTGTATGAAGTAATGAAATTGTTGGATATGGCGTACACATGGTAAGAATATACCCAGATCCTTGACATAACGTGGCCTCCGCAATGCCCCCACCGCATATACACTACTCGGACTCCCTCCAGTTACTATCTGGCAGAGTAGAGGTAGCAAGATTATACACTAGCTGATCCGGAAGCCACCTAAAGAGTTACCAATTGGTTCGGTCCGGTGTACTAACTAGCGGCCGGCCCGCGAGCACCATTTTAGAGCTGTACTCTCGAAATGTAAGGAAGATTGGATCTCGCCATGATGTCCATCATAACCTCAAAAGTCATCAGTCATACTGCTTGATGGAAGAGATGGGGAAGGGTTGACCAGAACTTAGCTCTAGAGACTAAACATGGGTTCCACCACCTCAAGCCTCCAATAAGCAAAGTGTAGGTATTGCACCGGTTGATGAGAGTCATCTACCACCTAGTATTGTCTGGTACCACAGAGGGGCGGCATTCCTCCATGTGGTGTGGACGCCACACCTCGACCCCTGCTTACGTTGGTTCACACCTGGGTGGTCACCCACAGTGTGCTTGTGCATGGGGGGTTATACCCAGGATTACTAACAGTACCGTAGTGAAGGTGCAAGCAGAGGATTTGGCTGTCACAGACCGTCTAGACTTCGCTGAAATTGGGTCCACTTGACTTCAGTGGCACCCGAATATCAGATTGCATGGGGGTTTGATATTTCTGTGGTCGGGTTGGGGTTCACCACTCTGATCCTGGGGTGTTAGACTACCCGGTCAGTTGATAGTGAGGAACACATTAGAAGTTTTAAATTATTTTAATATTATTTTAACGTATCGTTTTATAATTTATTCGCATAGGCAGAGTTCGTTAAGAAGAAATCCTACTGACTGAATAAAAGGTAACTCCTTGTTTATTCCTCGGATATATACAAAAGTTAACCGTAATGTAATACAGTACTGTATGTAATGAAACTGTTATCTTTTATAATGTGGAGTTTTTGTATTTTTTTATTTTGGAATTGTAAATAGAATGATCAGTTAACATATGTAAATACTATCATTGTGATTTATGGAACACAATAATAAGGATGTTCCTTTAATAATAAAATAAATATGTAAATTAAAAAAATATGCTTAAGTAACTTAAACACAAATTACGTGGCACCCTGGAATGTTGTTGCCGCGCCCTAAGGTGTCGTGGCACCTAGGTTGAAAACCACTGCTATAATCCTTTATAGTCGTGCAAAGCAAGGGCATTATTAGGTTGTGTCTCCACAAGCGATGTACAGTACTTTTATATTTTTATATTTACATAAGATGTTTACGGATTACAGACATTACAATTTCGCCTAGGAAAAGGCAGGCCTCTGTTCATGGAGATTCTACTATAGTAGATTTACTTTGCATAAGAAATTGAAAACATTCTGTGCCGGTGATGTCATATGTGGATGCATTATAATATAGGACATTTAATATATTAATGCTGAACCCAGCATTAATATATTAAAAGTTTACTAAGTTCAACAGCAAAGCAGAAATGGGGCATTGTGGTATTTGATCGTTTCTAATTCCTTAAAAAGTTATTTTTAAGTTGAAGAGAGAGAATAATGCTCCACATAAAGTAGGAACGATGTGACGGAGCTGATAAAATTCGCACTGGAATGTTTGTCATTTGCATTTAACATCTTTCAAAGACTAAGGCGCATCTTTCAAAGACTAAGACTATGATGCTAAATCACTTTATATATACATAGTCCATCTTTCAAAGATTAAAAACATTTGCTGAAAGGTACGATGCAACCCGAACTATATCATTTGAACTTAATAATATTTCACACAAAGTGATTTCACAATTTCTAATAACTACAAATAAAAATACATTCGTTGGCTATGAGCAAGAATCAGTACTGTTAGACGATTCACTTAACTCGGAAAAGGCATTAAATAAAATCATGAATTAGGCCCCACTGCCACATTTAAAATAAAATTGGTTGTTTTGTGAGTAGACCTAAATACAATCTGGACATGTAACATTGTTTATTTGAGATTTTCGACTGGTTTAAAAGCAGTAAGTTAGTGGGCTATAAGCTTTAAAACAGTAGAAAATCTACCGCGAATAAAGTGCATAAGATGAATGTAACGTCACTACGTTATGTCAGCAGTAAATGAAGCTAGCATGTAAGCTAGTTAGCATAGCCGTGGTGTGGAAGGAAACTAGGCCTAACGAATATAAATCTGGTGTAATCAAGATAAAAAATACTTATCTGAGGATCAGAAAGCACTGATCACGAAGGCTGACAGAAACAGTTCCCGTATAATCAACTGTTACAGTGCAAAACCGGCTGTAAAATAATTAAAACTTTAATTAATAATTCACAAAAGACAAACGTAAACTGATACAGAATGCGACCACAGCGCCACGAAACTGCCATACGTAATATATTCCAATAAAAAATTAATAAAGTAATGTACGTATATATTTAAGTAACTGCTGACATAGCGAAAATGATTTAAATAATTCTGTCGAAGCGGATTTGAACCACTGAGTTATTGCACTCCACAGCTCTGTTAACTGAATAATATACGTACTGAGATGGATAATATATTTATTACATAATAATATGTATAATATGCATGTTAATTAACAAATCTTATAAAATATTTTGCTTGTTAACTGATCGGTATTGTAGGATCTTATTAACATGTTCTTCAAGCACAAATGCTGTATGGGGTGTAAATCATGTATTTAGCTAAAGAATAAATGAATGATAACGGATTTTTAAAATCTATGCCTGCAATAAAAATGATTTTTTTTTGTTTTTTTTTTTCACATCGACTACTTTTATGGTCATAGTAGAGTCCACATAGTAATGATGGTCATAGTGAGCCAGTGAGTCAGTTCATATGGTCTTTATCGTGTATCAAACGATAATGCAATATGCCACATGCAAACACGTGTTGCGTGGAAGGAAGAAGCGAAATGACTCAAAGTGAAAAACTTTATTGATATGAGTCGTAAAGAAGGAAATAATATATTTTTTTATTTTATTTCATCAAATAACAGTGTCTAGTTGATACTTGTAATGTATGTAAAATTAGTACAGTATACAAATGACTGAAAAGCGCAATAACTCAATAAACAAGGAGGGAGTACATGATGAGAGCCTTGTCAATCAATTCGGGCCTAGAGGGAATGTGCGAGGCTCAAGGGGTAGAATTTTTTTCAGCGTGGTCTGTGCTTGTTAACAGGAGAGACTGCTTCTACAGGGATGGGATACACTTAAATAGAAAGGGTGCAAGAATATTTGCTGATGCTATCGAGGCAGTGTTAGGTGGGTCGGAAAACTGCTAGCTTGGGGGGATTCATAGACTAAAAGGTTAAAAGTTCATTGACAATGAAAATATTCTATTATTGTGGGAGTAGTAGTAGTAGTAGTAGTGGCATGTGATGCAAGAAAGCAAGTGTATGAGCTTATGCAGCATCAGCCAAAAAAAAAAAAAAATTACAAAACAATTCCCTCTAAATGTTTGTTCAGTTCCTCCTTAAATTTATTTAACCTGTCAGCTTCCACAACGACAGATGGAAGTTTGTTCCAGCAATTAACCACCCGCTGGCTAAAGGCAAATTTCCGCACATCTATTCTACATCTATCTTTCCTCAATTTGAATTTATGCCCCCTTAGGTTCATAATCTGAACAAGTGGAAGAATCCCATCAGAATTCAGCGTGCTCAATCCATTCAAGGCCTTATACACCACAATCAGATCACCTCGCAGGTGCCTAGTCTCCAGCCGCTGCAATTTTCAGAAATTAAGCCTCCCTTGGTAAGAGCACCCCTTCGTTCCCCTCCCCAAGCTTGTTGCCCTTCTCTGTACACGCTCAAGCAAATCTACATCCTTTCTAAAATGAGGCCTCCAGACCTGTACGCAGTACTCAAGGCGTGACCTGACCATTGCCTTATACAGAGGGACAATCACCTCCTTTTCCCTGCTAGCAAAATTCCTGTATAACATTGACAAAACCCATGACCTGCCCTGGCACCCTATCTGCATTGCTCAGAAAACTTCATATCTGACTGCACAACTACTCCCTGGTCTTTTTCATTTTCTACCACCTTAAGTGTAGTACCACACAGTTCGTATGTTTCTCTGGAGTTACTTCTATCCATATGCAGTATTTTGCATTTGTCAATGTTAAACTTCAGTTGCCACTTCTCAGCCCATCTGCCCAAAATTTTCTAGTTCCTGTTGCAGTAGTACACTGCCATTACTGTTATTAATAATCCTGACAACTTTTGTATCATCTGCAAACTTCGACACTAAGCCTGATATACCTTCATCAATATCATTGATAAATATACAAAACAACAGTGGACCCAACACCGAACCCTGAGGGACTCCACTAATAACACTAGTCCACGAAGAGCAGCACCCATTGATTACCATCCTCTGTCTTCTCCCACTCAACCATCCTTTTATCCATTGTAGCAACTTACCCTTAATACCATTCTGCTCCAAATTGTATAGTAGTCTTCCATTCGCAACAGTGTCAAAAGCTTTCCTGAAATCCAAGTATATGATATCAAAATTATTTTTTTACATACAGTTCTTTTGTAACCACATCATAATATCAAATCAAATTTGTCAGACAAGGCTTTCCCTTAACAAACCCATGCTGCGTCTGAATTATTGCTGCAGTCTTGTCTAGATGATCCTGCAATGCATCTTAATCAGTGGCTCCATTATTTTACCCGGAACAGAAGTTAAACTAACTGGTCTGTAATTACTCGTGCCACCCTTCGATCCCCCTTTGTGAATTGGGGATACATTTGCACATCTCCAATGCTTGGGGACCTCCCCTGAGTCCAAGGATGCTCTCATAATTATGGCTAAGGGTTTGCTTA
The DNA here is from genome assembly GCF_048544385.1 of Mastigoproctus giganteus. Taxonomy (NCBI): domain Eukaryota; kingdom Metazoa; phylum Arthropoda; class Arachnida; order Uropygi; family Thelyphonidae; genus Mastigoproctus; species Mastigoproctus giganteus. Next base: position 209,872,272 of record NC_143575.1, read on the forward strand.
CTTCCTTTGTCGCCTCCTTTGATATAACTGGATAGATTCCATCCACCCCAGGTATCTTTCTTATGTTTAACTTCAACAATTTCTCCTCCACTTTGCTCTTAGTTATTACAAAATCATTAAGCACCTTTCTGCAATTTGATAACCTTCTGGCATTTTCAAACCTTAATAACTTCTCATGTGTGAATGTAGATGAAAAATACTCATTCAGTTTGTTTGCTCTCTGAGCAGGATCATCAACAGTCGAACCATCGATATCAAGTGTACCAATCAGATTCAACCCCCTTCCTTTTAGAGTTTATATAAGTAAAGAAATCCTTGCTGTTTTTTTAGCATCCTTTGCGAAAGATTTCTGGTAATCTGCCTTTGCCTGCCTAACCTCCTTTGTGACTTGATTACAGACTAGCTTATATCTGCCATTGGCTTCTGTATCGCCTGATACTTTATATGCATCCCATGCATTTTTCTTCTCTGTCACGAACGAGTCCCATTAGTTCATTTGACAACTATTTAGGCCTAAACCTTGAACAATATTTCTTAATAGGTATGAAACGTTTAGTAGCTTCGAAGTTTAATTCCTTGAATGCTTCTCACTTAGAATTTGCTGTTGGTAACATCATCAGTTGGTCCCACTGTACAGAATTTAAACAACTGTCTGAGACCACTGTAGTCACCTTTACGGAAGCAAAAACCCTTTCCTTTACCCCTGATGGTAATTATATCTTTAAGTAAATCCCACATCAGTACACTGTGATCACTGCCACCTAGTGGTTCCTTTATCTGCAAATTCTTAATACACGAATGATCACTACTGATAACCAGATCAAGAGTATTACCCACCCCTGCATGAACATGCTGCTGCAGAAAACAATCATCCAATAAATTCACAAAAGTCTTACTAGTGTGCGAGTGACCAATCCACAAGTTCCAGTTAAAATCTGGAACTTGTTAAAATCTCCCATTATAAGACATTCCGATTTACTAGCCCACTCTATTTCTGTGTACATTGTTCATTGTACTCATTCGAGTCATTAGGCCTATAACACACTCCTACGCTTATTTTTGCTTTCGCAGTGCTTATGTCACATCAAACTGACTCAACAGTACACTGTTTATCTATATCAACTGGATGTACTTCTTTTCATTTTATGTTTTTCTTAATTAATAGCATAACACCTCCTCCCTTCCTATCCTGCTATCCTTTCTGTTCACATTATACTCCCCAACCAATTCTGCATTCCTATTATCTATATGACACCACGTTTCTGATATCCCAACAATATCCGCCTTTGATGTCTTGACCAACACTTCAAATTCATCAAATTTATTTACTATACTTCTAGCATTGGTATACATGCACGTATTCTTATTCTTAGTTACCTAACACATCCCATATACCCAACTGTTTCACGATGACTGCCATCAGTCCCTGAAACCCCCAGCACCCCTCGCTCCAGGCCACTGCTTATTTTAATAGAAGTAGTGCAAGAATCACCTTCATTTTAATAGAAGTAGTGCAAGAATCACCTTCATTTTAATAGAAGTAGTGCAAGAATCACCTTCATCTCTACCTGCGGCTACTTTTAGTGGAAGTGGCCAAATTAAATCAAAAGTTAAATCGAGGCACCAAAATTGAGACCGAGGACAAAAGTCACGTTAAGTTAATATGATTGTAAAAGAGATTTTGAATAAATTGACAACTAAGCCGCTTAAGATCTAATCGTAATGACAGGAATTCAATACGAATATTCAATAATGATAAATGATGTGAATATGATTATGATCAGGGGCCCATTTAAGCAGGAGATCGGGTTTGGGCAGAGTTTTATTGCCCTAGATTAATTGTAATTTTTTTTTTTTTTTTTTTTTGGATTTATCATGTAGTCGGTAAACGTGTAAAATACTGTATATGGCATTAATATATGAGCAGGTTTTACTGTATATAATTTTATTTTCTACATAAGCATTTTATTTTGTTTTTTAAATTTTCCATTATTTATTTTCGACTTTTTTGCAGATGATACAAAGTATCATCTATGTAAATTACAAATAATTTTTGCCAGAATATATTAAGTAAAGTGTAATATAAGTAAATTTTAGGGCTGTGTTTTGAGCTAGGGCTCATAGCAGAAGCAGTTCCTTTTCCCCCCTGTCCGCATTAAATGGCTTCTGGTGCATATTTCATATAGTTCTTGTAGCATAGATAACAAATTAACTTGAATTCGCTAAACATAATTCGAAAGGTATTGTTAGGATGGGGATCCCATGATATCAACGTGCTCCAGAACAGGTGAATATGCTTCGTTAAATGAAAGGAAGACTTTTAGAGGCTTTTATAAGTAGGTTTAAGGGAAAAAAAACACTTTTAAACGTAATAAAAATTAAATTATTTTATTGGCGAATCAGGATAAAATTTAATTTATCAAAATCAGTGCAGATTTCTGACTTATTGTTTGTTATTCTGTTATCTGGTCGAAGGAACGGGCACTGAAGTTTTTTTTTGTTTGTTTGTTTCCTCCTACATCGAAATAATTCGTCATATTAATGAAAAAAGTTATTAAATAATATAGAAAAATTAGTAATTGAAATACCGAAACAATTAAATCACTAAAGAATTCTTGAAAATGCCCATTACTTTTGTTAAATGGCTCAAATTTTGAAATTTCTTAGCTTAACAATTTTTCGTCCTTCTAGTTATGCACCCATGTTTCACTAGCATAAGTCAAGACAGGTCGTACCACTGTTTTGTATAACACTAATTTCGTTCTTCTAGAGAGAAGTTTTGATCGAAGGTGTTTTGCAGCGTAAAATAGCATCTATTACCAGCATTAAGATGAGCCTGAATTTCTGAGATGCTACTGCTATCATGTTGAATCATAGCTCCCAGATTCCCAGATATTTGAAGGAGTCTGTTCTATTGAAACTATGCTTCACTGTTTGCCAAAAAAGTCATTAGCTTAAATAATCAATAAACAAATAATCAATAAATTAAATAATCGAAAAATAAACAAAAACAGTGCGGGACAACATTCATCTGTTTTTATATTGATATTAGCTAAAAAAAAATTACTTCTTTTATTGCCAAAATGCCCTCGTGGTCTTCGATAGCTATACTCTCACACCGTGTCCAAGTTAGTTAGCATGAAGGGAGAGTTAATCATGGCTTTATCTCCGGAGACTTCGATCCAGAAAAAAAAAAAGAAGAGAGAGAGAGAGAGAGAGAGAATCAACAACAAAAGAATACACGCAAATACTTATTTACTTACTCCACGGCGCTACGGTCCTGTAGAACCTTGGCCACCTCAATGATTTTCCTCCAGCTGTCTCTTTTCCTGGCCATTGTTCTTCATCGTCTCACCTAAGCTGTCGTAGGTCGTTCTTTATGTTATCCATCCACCTCCTTCTCGGTCTTCTTCTCATATTTCTTCCTCCCGGTTGCCCTTCCATTGCTTTCCTTGGCCATCTGTTTTCCTCCATTCATATCACGTGGCCTGCCCATCTAAGTCTTGAGCTCTTTATCACTCCTACTATATCCCATTCTCCATACAGTTCCTTCAGCTCTTGGTTTGTCCTTATTTTCCACTCTTCCCCGACTTTTACGGGGCCAAAGATTTTCCTTAATATCTTCCTTTCCCACACATTTAAAGATTTTCGTCCTTCTTGTCAAACACCCATGGTTCACTAGCATAAGTCAAGACAAGCCGTACCACTGTTTTGTACAACACTAATTTCGTTCTTCCAAAGAGTAGTTTTGATCGAAGGTGTTTTTGCAGGGAAAAATAGCATATATTACCAGCATTAAGACGAGCCTGAATTTCTGAAATGTTGCTGCTATCATGTTGAATCATAGCTCCCAGATATTTGAAGGATTCTGTTCAATTGAAACTATGCTTCGCTGTTTGCCAGATCTGTTGGGTACTTTGTCTCTCCTTCCTACTTGTAATCATAAACTTCGTTTTATTTTCATTTACCTTCAACCCAAACTCTTTCTGCTTCTATACACGCAAGTACAGATACAATTTACTGACATTTCATGACCTTAGCTACTTGGCTCTTAAAACACACACATATACTCTCTCTCTCTCTCAACAAAAACAATCTTCGTGAAAAGGAGATCGTTCAGCGTGAGTTGTATGATAATTATCGAATTTCTAATGGCGTGTTATACGGCCGCCCAGCCAATGGACTTCTGAGGAGTACAGTACGAGACAAGCAGAATAACAGCCACTCTGTTATAGCCAACATATAATCGCACCGCAAATTCTTCGATCGCTGCACTTGGTTATTAATTGTGAAGGAGTAAGTTAATTGTAAAAGCAGTTATATATAAATTGAAGCAAGCTGGTTTAGAGTGAAACCAAGAGTCAATAATAGGAAGGCTTATTCAATGGATAATGGGAAATCACCATTAATTAAGAAGGAAAAAGCAGCAGTCATCACAGTTGGATCCAGTATTGCACGACTGAGCAAGAGTCGTGCAATACTGAAAAGTTTGAAAATCCTAAGAGCAAGAAAAGGGTCAGAGAAAGTTTGGAACGTGAAAGAGGAAAATAGTTCTTTTCAAATTTTTTGGTCACAACAGAAGGTTTTTTACGCTTCATTGACTTTTATGACTGACTTCACTGACTATTTCACAGCAAATAGTCAGGAATGGTTTATTGAAAGGAGACGATATTAATTAGGAAAAATAGAAATTAAACTAATTCTTAATGTAGAGACTTAAAATAGTTCAGCCCTCTTCTGATATTATTATTAGAGGTTTTAACTAATATTCGAATTTAATTATTGCTTTTTGTGATTTTAAAATTTAGTTACATTCACTATGTTACAGACACTATGTTAGATTCCTACTACTTGAGAATTGTGTTAAGCAAAAGATTGTGGTAAATGTAGATAAAATTAATATGGTAAATATGGATAAAATTAATGTAGTAAATGTAAAGAAAAAATGAAGCCTAGCAGGCTGTGGATCCCATTGGGTGGCTACATATTTGGTAAAATAAAAATAGTGATTTGTGTTTCCTTCTAGGGAAGGCCTAAATTAAACATTTGTTGTAAAATATCGCAATTAGTTAGACCAAATAATGTCTATTGTATAATACATAAACCATTAAACGGCCGCTGTAGCCGAGGTCAGTCGCGAGGCGCATAAGTACACGTGCTTTGAGTGACAGGGGTTAAAGCCCGTGATTGCAAAATACCGTGCTGTTTCTCGCATTATCTGTATTTTGGGAACTCCTCTGACCGTGTTGGTGGTTCCGGAGTATAAACAGAATTTATATATGTAAGACTCCTTGGCCAGAAATTGTTGCACATTCAAGCAGTAGGGGGGGGAAAGGTTCCAAACTGAATGTAAAGACCAATTTGTTTTTTTTTTTATGATTTTTTGACTGTATACCAAGAATTTGTTCCACAGAGCCAAACTATAATTAGCATTTCGTCAAAGAAATTGTACAAAGGGGAATGAGAGATGTATTATGAAATGTCTGGAGAACGGTGTAGTGGAGATTGGCTTTTGCACCCAAAGGGCAGAACTGCTGGACGCTCTGTATAAATATTCAAAGAGACCACTTCGGGGGGTGATAGCATGGAATTTCCCTGAATAAGTGACATTTTTTAAAAATACCTTTTAGGAACTTTTTGATCATATTGTATACACAGGATCTGATCTGTGTGGGCCTAAAGTGAAAATATTAAGCTAAATAATAGGACTTATGTTGCTACTGCATGCACACAAAAGTTTTGATCTTAATTTTTCTCTATTAACAATATCACCTATATACAATGCCTGATGTAGAGTTCAGAGGTTCCCCACAAGATACTGTAACACTTGCGTGCAAAGAAATGTCCAATAAAAATCTAACATTTTATATTCGTTGGATAATACGATAAACAAATTATTAGGATAGAAATTTCTTTGAATAAAAAATTTGGAAATTTCAGAAAGCATACTCATGAAACTTACGGCAACTTCCAAATGGCCAGGGTATCATGTTTGTATAACCATTACAGAAAATAATCTTATGTTAGCTGATTAATGTTGTTGCTGCAGAGTTTTCAGGTGCATCAGCAACTTAGGCCATATGTTACTGTATATATTATATGTCTGTAAATTGCGCGTGTTTTGAGGTAGATTTTATGTTTACTGGACGAAAAACCAGAGTTTCCGGGAGAAAAAACCATGCTCCCTTGCCTGAAATTTGCTAATTCCTCCTATCATTGACGAGATTCGAACTCAGGTCTTTTCCAGCTGGTGTGGGGAGGAAAACGATTCTACCAACTGTATTATCCACGAGAGCATGATTGAATGAAAGTTATATTTTACACGAAGGAATTTTAAGGTCATGATATAAAATCACCAACAAATAAACTTTCTGTTTATACTCCAGGACCAACAAACGGAGATCACAAGACAAAGAGAATACAAGAAACATCACTATTCAGAGTCACGGGCTTGAACCCCGGTCATTCAAGACATGTGTACTTACGCACCCGCGCGCCTGATCACTAGGCTATGGCGTTCATTGTTACTTCTCGGGATAGTCTTCCTCTTTATCTAAATTTTTGCTCTTCGTAAAAGGCAGTCAGAAATTATTAGAAAAATTTCTAATAATTTCTGACTGCCTTTTACGAAGAAGTTTTGCGGTTGTTTGCTAGAATTAGAATTGGACGCGTTTTGTTCTGTCAAAAGAAGCTTAGCTAACCGAAGTGCAGATATTAAATTTTAACTTCTTGTGGATGAGTTGCTCCACACTGCCTATAATTGATATATACAACTATTGACACTTGAGCCAGTATCCTCCGATCATTTTGGAAATAACCTTTTTGATCATTTTCATTACCCTGAATGGTCACAGAATTTCATAGATAAGCATGGAGTTCGTTTGCTACATTTTCACGGCATTCAATGAAGGTATTGCGCCACTTATACAATTGTGACTGTGATAAATATTCGTTGTAATACTAAGCTTTATATCTAGAAAAAATGTTTAACCAGTCTTACGTTTTTGTTCTATGAAATTTGTATAACACCTGTACCAAACCATGGCTCATAAGTCACATGCTACTCTTTGACACTTGAAATGCAGATCCCAGAGAAAAATTAATTTAATTTGATAAAAGTTCAATCCTTTTGATTAAAAGAACATGAAAAAATTAAAAATAATTCACTGGTCAACAATATTAAAATTTTCTTTTCATCAAAGATTTAAACACACTTTTCTAAATCATTTTGGCACGCTGATTTCAAATGTGCTCTGGGTTTTTTCTACCTCATGTAGTTTTTGTAATATGATTCTATATAATATCAGTATAAGTTCTTGCAAAACACATTTAAACTGTAACAACGATAAAAAAGTAATTGTAACACTTGTTACAATTACTTTTTTTATCGCTGTTACAGTTTAAATCCAAAACACTTTGTTGTTGTTGAATGTTAGGCACATAAACAAATTAGGCCATATTGCGCCGTATGTATTATGTCTGTAAATTATTCATGTTCTGTGGTCGATTTTCCGTTGGACAAAAAACTCGAGTTTAGTGAGAAAAAGCCATGCAAACCTCGCCTGAGACCGACTAACTCAGCCATATTTTGAAAAATAATCATAAAAATTTCTGATGTCGTTGACAGGTTTCGGACTCTTTTTCCAAGCGGTGTGGAGAGGACGGTAATTATACCAGCTGCGAAACCCACGAGGGCGCCAATACACTTTATATACTATTGTAAAAAAGATACGTATATATTGACCGATGACTTCTTTTGGTACACTTTGTCAGGAATATCGCGGTACAATATACAGCTGTAGTCTGCCAACAGTTCGTTCCAGAAACCTCGATAGCGACTTTCCATTGCCTTAATGTCTCAATGGGCACGTTACCCATGCTCGTCATTCATCATATCAAGGTTTTCTTACATTCGCACTATTAATGTGATTGCTGTCATATGTCGCATAACCACAAAAACCCCAAACTATTATATTAGGGTCACTCGGTAATTTCTTGCATATATGTATTATGTCTGCAAATTGCCTGTGTTTTTCTGGACGAAATTTTCTCTAGGGAGGGGGGAAACCTTGCTATCTACGCCTGAGACCGACTAACTCAGCCACGGAGTGAAAAAAAAAAGAAAAAAAAAGCCTATTAAAGTTCCTCGCGTCATATAGAGGATTCCAACCAGGGCCTTTTCCACCCGGTGTGGGGAGGACGGCGACAATACCACTGTGCGACCCGCGCAGACTGTCGCATAACTACACTTCTTACGCATACAAAGATGGATTTCAGAAGCTGCTCGATAACATAAAGAAATTGGATGTCGCTGTTCCTTCATTTCTTGCATTCATTGATTGAATTCATTCAATGAATGAATGCGAGAAATGAATTTTCAGAGACATCCAATATCTTTGTCATAGAGCAGCTTCTGAAATGCGGGAGAACTGTGGTCACACAAAAGTTACCACAAAGCTATTTGCAAACCTGCCGTGTACCACGGTTCTAATACACTGGTGTGCAAAATTTAAGGACCAGTCAAGTTTTTACCTGTAGCTTCTCATAGGAGTGGCCTGGATATGGGAAAAGCATACCAAAGGAACCTCGTGAGATATAGAAATGATGAAGGAAACAACACCGACACAACAACGGAAACAAAACGGTACAGAGGGATTTTATTCAAAAATGGCAACATAGCACTGGCTGTCATGATACAGATGCATCACTGCCAAAGATGGAACAAAGGGAAGAGGAGGTACTCAGTAGGAGATATGTCGATGCAGGCTTTGCACCGCCTGTCCATACTTAGAACAATGTTGTTGATAAGTTCTTGCTGTAACATCATCCATTCCTCTGTCAGCGCCATTTTCAGCTGGTGAACATTTTCTGGTGGGTATGGACGTGCCGCTAGGCGTCTGCCCAGAGCGTCCCATATGTGTTCGATGGGATTTAGATCGTCGGAACGGTCAGGCCAATCCATACGAACAATGTCCGCACTCTCCAAAATTACTTTAATTACTTATATGTAATATTAAGGTCTAGACCGGCTCCTTGAAGAATTGTGGGCCCGGGAACTGCAGCCTCTTATTCCCCCACCACTCGTCGGTCCTGTGCACACTACTCCTTCTTGGCTCATATATGCTTCTTTAGGCCATTCACTCCTGATGTAATGGTCTGTGATAGAACGTCTGTCTTATAGGCATAGGAAACGACAATATTGTTTGAACTCTCCTTGAATGCCCATTAACATACCAATCACTTTGAGATCACCGTAAATATTCCATTGACGACTGTTGTTTTGGTGTTTGCTTCATGTTATGTTTCTTTTAGATGAACAGCGTGGACAGTGGGGATGGATAACTTTTTCCCATTCTACAAGAGAACAGCTTTCAAACTTCGTTGTGAGGAGTCGATGAAGAGGTGCCATTCGGATGTAATGTGCACTTGGAGAATTCCCTAAAAACTCCACTGATATTATGGCAGCAGCAGAGCAGGCCGTTACTGTAAAGAATGTCGAACTTGATTTGTTTTTCGATAGTGAGACACTTTGACGTTCTTCTTAACGAAGTGTTTCTGCTTTCGTCTCGAAGCGAGAAGTTCGGCTTTATCTTTGAAGGGCTAGATCTTTAATGAGGTCATTCAACTCATAGTGTTTAAAAAAATCCGGCTCCGATGTCTCTCCATCGGGTATGCTCAGAATCGGCTGAAGTTCTCAGGTATCATAATCGCACCTTCATTGCATTCCATTTCGCCTTCTAAAGAACTTAGTCCGTGCTATGAAGGTACTGGAGTTGGCATAATATCATTCATGAGGGATTGGACTTATCGCTGAATCCAGGTTCGGGTAAACAATCTTGTGCTTATACTTCCGTCAGAATCCAGTTACATTCACATTACAAAAGTAATAATCACTGTGGACTTTGGGCTCCCTCCAGATAGAACGCCTCTCGGTATGGCAAACAGCACTGACCTCTTTCTTCTGTTCAACCAGTCATGTAATCCATTCGAACAAGCGGTACATATAACATGTGGTATTTACACCTTATTCTTTTTACCTAAAAGGCAGCCAAAGTATAATTGGTAAATTTTCAGAATATCCGTCATGATTGTACGCCGTTTTGATATAATAGTATAATATAATTAGTTGAGGTGATTTTTACACTTTCGAGGCATGACAATGAAGGTGTCTCCGTACTTCACCGCATCTTATCTGAAACAATTTCTAATAAAATAGTCAAATTATGAAATAAAAAGGACATAGCTATATTGAAACAATTTAGACCACGGTGAGGTTTTTTTTTGGTAGTTGTTGGCGCATCAGCTTCTGTGGCCATAATGCACCTCCCAAGGTTTTTGCAGTACTTTGATCCAAGCCTGAATTCGAACCCGCGACCTTTAGGTTACCAAGCAGGCACTTTACTCACCCGGCTACGGTTAGGTCGTATCATGAGTACTGTATACAGGTATTGAGACCTCACTTTAGGAAGGATGTAGATTAACTGGAACGGGTGAAAAAATGGGCAACCAGATTGGTGAAGGTAACAAAAGGTATTCTTACCCAGAAAGCTTCAGTTCTGCAAATTGCAGCGTCTCGAGACCAGGTACCTCTGAAGAGATCTGATTGAGGTGTTTAAAGTCTTAACTGGATTGAGTTAGCTGCGTGTTAATGGTATTCTTCCACTTGCTGAGAATACACACAACAGGAGGCATAAATTCAAGTTGAAGAAGGATGGTTGCAGGATTGAAGTGTAGAAGTTTGCCCTCAGTCAGCTGGTGGTTGATTGTTGGAACAGACTTCCATCTATTGTTGTGGAAGTGGGTTAAATAAGAAGGATAGGTTCAAGGGAAAACTAGACAAATTCTTAGATGGTACAGATGGGTGAACTGTTTTTTTTTTTTTTTTTTTTATATAAGCTTGCTTTCTTGCATCATTTGCCATTACTACTAATAATAATAATACATAAATATGAATGTATAAACAATAATAATAAATAAATAATACTAATATCCATGTAGGTTGACTGAACACATATATGAATGGTGCAATCAGTTTCATCATGATTTTGTAATTGGTCTAATCACAAACTAGACATGCTAAAACCGAAAATAGATTTAGAATCAGCGTTCAAAGATCTATTTAGGCCACATTTTTTCTAATGAAAAATACTTGTGGAAGTTAGCATTTTTCAAGAAAGTGGTGCAGTTTCTAATTACATGTAGACCAGCTCTGTCTTGCCTTAGGAAAATAAAAATTCCGAGAAACAATTAATGACTTTATGCATACATTGTTTCACTGCTGGGAAAGACATGGATTAACTCCCAAAACACCTATTTTTTCTACTCTTTATATAGTCCTTCGTGAGGGCATGCTGTGAAGATGGCTACAAAAGCAAATAAACAAATTTTCTGCTTACACTCCGGAACAACCACAATAAGTTCAGAGAAGTTCACAAGATAAAGAGAATACTAGAATATTATAACGTATTTAGTAGTCATGAAAGCTAGAACCACGGTCATGTTATTAAAAGCATGCACTTTTGTGTAATCACTCAGCCACGGCAATCCAATTCCATTTTTTTTTTTTTTTTTTCATTTACTGTATTTTCCTTGTCATTTTACGACTGGTTATGCAATGGTATTTCCTCATATCTTACTTTATTTATTAAGTGCATATTAAAATATAGTTAATATCTTCTTAACGAAGTGTAATCATAACTTTAAATGAAACTTGAACTGAAAAGTAAATTTTATTGCATACGTAAATTTTATTTAATAAAATCCATGCACTCTCTTTGAAAGCTTGCGGCTCTTAAGCTTATGAAGATTATCTTGTGCGGCACTCAGGGTCACTAAGATTGGTCACCCATGCTTTATAACAACGCTCTGTGCAACAGAACTTGGCACTTCTCTCTCAGGCATGACACTGAATACTGAGTAACCTAGTGGTGCGATTGGTATTGGTTATCCTCCAATTCAAATACAAAACCATAGTTGCTTCGCATACCTATGGTTCTTAATAAGTTAGTAATAAAAAAAATCTCATTCTTATTTGAGCCAACCAGTTAAAATATTTCGCAGTATTACTGGACTCTTGTAGATATAAGAGATATATCGCTACACCGTTAACAGATGGTTTTTTTTTTTTTTCTATTCTTTAAATTAATTGTCAATAACGACGTGCAACTTTGCTTCCTTAAATTTTAATCACTAGTATTAGTAGTAGTAGCAGTAGTAGTAAGGGTATGTGAATCAAAGAAAGCAAACTTATGTAACATCAGCCAAAAAAAAAAAAAACACTTCACACATCCATTCCCTCTAAAAGTTTGTCCACTTCCTCCTTAAATTTATTTAAGCTATCAACTTGCACGATAGATGGAAGTTTGTTCCAGCAATTAACCACCCGCTGGTCAAAGACAAATTTCCGTATATCTATTCTACAACTGTCTTTCCTCAATTTAAATTTATGCCCCCCCCCTGATCTGAGCAAGAAGAAGAATCCCATCAGCATTGAGCTTCCTCAACCCATTCAAGGCCTTATACACCTAAATCAGATCAGCTCGCGGGTGTCTAGTCTCCGGACGCTGCAATTCGCAGAACTTAAGCCATTCTAGGTAAGAGGATCCCTTCGTTCCCCTAAAATATTTATTCAGGCCCTTTTTCTTCTTTTTAAAATAGTGATTATAATCAATTATATGATACTAGTTTTTGCGAAATTAAACCAATAACGGATTTATTTATCGATAGAATTAAATCTATCAAAGATAACGGAAAACTAATTTCATTTTAGCTTGTATTGATACATACACAATATTTGAAATGAAATACTTAATTTCCTGATCCTCAATTTCTTTTTCAAAATATTTTTAAATGAAAAAAAAAAAAAAAACTATGAAATAGCATCTGATTTAGTTCATATTTTTTAATCCAGATAGCTATTTTATTATCATTTTTTATTTTTTTAAATATTTTAATTAAAGAAATTGAAATCCAGAGACAGGCATTTCGTTTCGATAATGCCTCTGCTTTTAAAGAAGCTTTAAAACGAAATGAAGGGAATTTCCAGTTATCATCGCATGGCCCATTTCGAGAAACTGAGCTGTTATCGGTTATAATCAGAAGAATATTTCTGAATTATTGTTTCTCTAGACGAGACAATAAAAGTAGGTTATTTACAGCGTGTGAGTATATTTAGCATTCACTATTATTTTCATACCAATCAAATAACTGGTACTGCAAGTTCTCCTTGTTTTTACTGCAGATATGAAACTTTGACATGGTATTAATCTTCTAGGTACGAAAATCCTTCAATTCGCACTTATTTACATTATAAACAATTTAATGAACTTTGCAATGCTTTTAAACAACAAATCAAATTTTGCATAGATGCAACGGTACTGCCACTCGTTTCCTTTTAATTAAGAGCTACGAAAGCTTTGGTGTTGCTTGCCTTTGCTGACATTTTAAGAGAAATATTTCGTTCGCTGCGAGAGTGTAATTTGATAATTCATCGATCTATTATTTCCTTAATGTCGGAACCAGAGAGTTTACGTCCAATTTACTTGATTTTAAAGTTCATATAAATTATTCACAAGAAATTTAAAAATAAATTAATGTATACTATATTTCATTCTAAAATAATTCAAAGAATATATTGTATCATCAGCCTATGGCGATTTCGAGTGATTCGAAACTCAACGAAAATTATCTAACCTTAACTGAAATGAGCAGACGACAATCCGCGAATCTAATTTCAAGACAATTTAGTAACACTAAAGTGTCTTAAAATACCTTAAGCTATATTAAGCATAATTAAGATGGCAAATATTTATCGACTGTCCAGTTCAGGCCCTTTCATTTTATTTCTTTATACAAAATAAAATCAATGCAGTATCCAGTTTATATATATATTATCTTCGCTTTACCAGTCTAATATTTTCTCTTTCGTCTGCCTGTCGGTTCATAGAATTCGATGTTATTATTTAAATATGTCATCAAAATCGAGTAATTATCTCATTATCGAATTTTCTCCTTCTTTCATCTATCACTTCTGGCGTGAGAAGTATCTTTATTTTGTCACAACTTCATTTATTCTACTTACAAGGTGGCAACTTGATACTTACGACCGATTTTAAACAATTACGAAGAAAAGAAAAAAAGAGAAGCAGTATCGTAACGAAAAACTTTCATTTAGTATGAGGTGAATTTAAGGTATGTGTAGTATTGGCTTTTTATTTTATTTTTTTGGAATCCGTATAACAAAAATCAAAACATCACAAATTAAACTTGTGGTTATGTTTAAAAAATTAAATACACTAAACATACACTTATATCACACTCTGTAACAGTTTGTAAGGAGAGGATATCAACCATCGTAGTTGTCGCTCTATAAACTTCTCTCTCACCACACAGTGTCAATTCGCTCCGGCGACCACGAAAAATGTCAGGATTTTCTCAAGAGAAGTGTAAAATCGAAGTGTACCATCGAGATGTTTGCTGATCTGGTTGTATACAGCTTATTAAAACTCCTCATAGGCTTAAAATTTAAATAAATTTAGAGTTAATCTTATATTTTACTAGTACACTAGTGTGAAATCTTTATTTACATGCCTCTTTTCCCGCCTTACCTGTCGATTTGGAGAATGCGCAGATCATTAAGTAACATAGGACCCATAGAACATCCAGCCATGGTCTGCATCTTCGAAACGGCAACATCAACGCCGATGACGGTAGAACTTGGATTATCCCTCAAATTCTTTCCACCCGCATATTTCCTGCGGCCCTCCTCGTGGCTCGAGCTTTTGGAAGACACGTATTAAGTCCGCTACTCCGCAGAACAATGAGCCGGAATGGTCTGGTGTCAGCCTGTGACGTATGTATGTTGGGCTTGCCGATCGAAGAACCTCGAGACTGCATCCACTACTGCACGTGAGGGGGAGTATGTGCGTGCGTGTGCGTGTTCGCGCACATGGTGGCGCGTGCGCGCGAATTGATTGCTCACAATCCTTGTCATCAGTCAGAGGCAAGGATGCGAGATAGAATACACCGCAGAAAAAGCGACGAGATATTAAAAACGAGTTCGCCATCTCTCATCCGATGCCTTTTGTGTAGCTTGTCTTTAGTTAATAAAAAAGTGGGGTGTATGCGACAAAAAAAAAAAAAAAAAGAAAAAAAAAAAAGAAGTTTAATATCTCAACTTCTTCAAAGCAACTAAACGGCCCCTTTTTGTTAGCAGCATGCATTGCTACTTTAGATTCTACAAATATATATTTTAGTGGTAGACGATGTCCGTGAAAAACACCCCAACACCCACTCGTGTGAGAGAAAAGGCGGAGGGGGCAGCAGAAATGCCACTACCGGAAGAGGTGGGAGGACACCAACCCAAATTACACCTCGTCCCCATTTATGTACGTGCAATAAGCAATCAAATCGTTTTAAAAATTATGAAACTCTTTTAATCTATAATTTTGGCCTTTTTTTTTTTTTTTTTTTTTGTCTATCCGCCCCCACATACTTAACCAGGCTTAAAATTCTGGCGGCGCCATGGTAGGAATAGAGGAGGGAATAAGATTGTTTTATTTTGTTTTCTGAACATTGCCGCAGTATGACCTCTGCAGTAAGTAAAGTCGGGAGTGCGCCGTGCAGCAAACGATAAAAGAGATGGAGAAGCAGCGACAAGGCGATAATTGGAAAAGTTAGCCACTGAATACTTTAGAGGCCATTTAACGTCAGCACTCACTAAGTCGAACTTACATGCTTTGAACAAGTACGGAAAGAAACGAGAATTTATCGAACTTTGGGTTCTTTAATTAAGAATCTTGAAATGCCTGAGAATATTAGCTTAATACGATCCAATATTTTTGGCTTTCACACACACACGTTTTGCATATGGATTGGAATTTTTTTTTTTTTTTTTTTCACTACAGCTGATATTAACTTTTCCTTTTAAGGAGTTTCTTATGCTAATAAACAGTCTACAACTTATTTAGCATTAATCATTATTATGAAAATCGCTGATACAACAACCAATTTGCTTAGAATATTGCAGACCCAACATCGTAATCACTCAGTTCACACTCGGAACAGAACTGCTGGCAGTTTAACA